>NW_027522369.1:0-300000 GCF_052094955.1 Ictidomys tridecemlineatus
GCACCTCAGTCTCAAATTTCTGCTCTCTGTAAGATCCTTTTAAACCCAGTCTAAAAAACTCTGCTCTCTGTAAAAGTTCTTCTGCACCCCAGTCTCAGAACTCTGCTCTCTGTAAAAGGCCTTCTGCACCCTAGTCTCCAACCTCTGCTCTCTGTAGCAGTTGTTCTGCACCCCAGTCTCCAACTTTGGCTCTCTGTAACGAATTTTCTGCACCGCAGTCTCCAAAATCTGCTCTCTGCAACAGTCCTTTTTAACCTCAGTCTGAAAATTTTGCTCTCTGCAACAATCCTTCTGCACCCCAGACTCCAACCTTTGCTCTCTGTAACAGTCCTTCTGCACCTCAGTCACCAAACTCTGCTCTATGTAAGATCCTTTTGCAACACAGTCTCCAAAATTTGCTCCCTATAACAGTCCTTCTGCACCTCAGTCTCCAACCTCTGCTCTCTGTAAAAGTCCTTCTACACCTCAGTCTCAAACCTCTTCTCTCTGCACGATTCCTCTGCACCCCAGTCTCCAACCACTGCTCTCTGTAACAGTCCTCCTTCACCTCAGTCTAAAAACTCTGCTCTCTGTAAGATCCTTCTGTCACACAGTATCCTAACTCTGCTATCTATAACAATCCTTCTGCACCCCAGTATTCAAACTCTGCTCTCTTTAACAGGCCTTCTGCACCTTAGTCTCCAAACTCTGCTCTCTGTAACAGGCCTTCAGCACCCTAGTCTCCAAACTCTTCTCTCTGCAACGATCATTCTACACCTCAGTCTCCAACATCTGCTCTCTGCTAGATCCTTCTGCAACCCAGTCTAAAACCTCTGCCCTCTGTATCAGTCCTTCTGCACCCCAGTTTCCAAACTCTGCTCTCCATAACAGGTCTACTGCACCCCAGTCTCCAACCTCTGCTCTCTGTAACAGTCCTGCTGCACCTAGGTCTACAATCTCTGCTCTCTGTAAAATCCTTCTGCAACCTTGTCTAAAAACTCTGCTCTCTGTAACAGTTATTCTGCACCTCAGATTCAAACCTCTCCTGTCTGGAACAGGTCTTTTGCACCCCAATCTCTAACCTCAACTCTCTGTAACAGTCTTTTGAAGCTCAGTCTCCAAACTCTACTCTCTGCAACGATCCTTCTGCACCCCAGTCTTCAACGTCTCCTATACTCAACAGTTTTTTTGCACCCCTGACTCCAAACTATCCTCTCTGTAAGATCCTTCTGCATCCCAGTTGTCAAACTCTGGTCTCTGTAACATTCCTTTTACACCACAGTCTCCAACCTCTGGATTCTGCACCGGTCCTTCTGTACCCTAGTCTCCAAACTCTGCTCTCTTTAACAGTCCTTCTGCACCCCATTCTCTAAACTCTGCTCTCTGCTACAGTCTTTCTGAACCTCAGTCTCCAACCTCTGCTCTCTGCAACAGTTCTTCTGCACCCCAGTCTCTAAACTCTGCTCTCTGCAACAGTTCTTCTGCACCCCAGTCTCCAACATCTGCACTCTGAAACAGTTCTTCTTCACCCCAATCTCCAACCTTTTCTCTCTGAAACAGTCCTCCTGTATTGCAGTCTCCAAACTCTGCTCACTGTAAGGGTCCTTCTGCACCCCAGTCTCCAAACTCTGCTTTGTGTATCAGTTCTTCTGCACCCCAGTCTTCAACCTCTGCTATCTGCAACACTTTTTGAACCTCAGTCTCCAAATTCTGCTCTCTGCAACAGTCCTTCTTCACTCCAGTCTCCAACCTCTACTCTGTGTAACAGTCCTTCTGCACCCCAGTGTCCAACCACTGCTCTCTGCAATAATCTTCTGCATCTCAGTCTCCAACATCTGTTCTCTGCAACAGTCCTTCTGAACATAAGTCTCCAACATCTGCTCTCTGAAAAAGTCCTTCTTCACCCCAGTCTCCAACCTTTGCTCTGTGTAACAGTCCTTCTGCACCCCGTGTCCAACCTCTGCTCTCTGCAATAATCATTCTGCATCCCAGTCTCCAGAATCTGCTCTCTGCAAAAGTTCTTCTGCACCCAAGTCTCCAACATCTGCTCTCAGCAGCAGTCCTTCTGCGCCTCAGTCTGGAAACTTTGCAGTCTCCAACGATCCTTCTGAACCCCAGTCTCCAACCTCTGCTCTCTGTAACAGTCTTGCTGCACCTCGGTCTACAATCTCTGCTATCTGTAAGATCCTTCTGCATCCCAGTTTTCAAACTTTTCTCTCTGTAAAATTTCTTTTCCACCACAGTCTCCAACCTCTGGTTTCTGCACTGGTCCAGCTGCACCCCTGTCTCCAAACTCTGTTCTCTGCAAAAGTTCTTCTGCTCCCCATTCTTCAACCTCTGCTCTCTGTAACAGTCTTTCTGTACCACAGTCTTCAACCTCTGCTCTCTGTAACGGTCCTCCTGCACCACAATCTCAAACCTCTCCTTTCTGTATCAGTCCTTCTGCACCACTGTTTCCAACCTCTGCTCTCTGAAATAGTCCTTCTGCACCTCTTCCTCCAACCTCTGCTCTCTGCAACCTTACTTCTGCACCTTATTCTCTAACTTCTGCTCTCTTCTACAGTTCTTCTGAAACACAGTCTAAAACATCTGCTCTCTGCAACAGTCCCTCTGTACCCTAGTCTTCAAACTCTGCTCTCTGTAACGGTCCTTCTGAACCCCAGTCTCCAAATTCTGCTCTCTGTAACAGTCCTTCTGCACCTCAGTCTCCAAATTCTGCTCTCTGCAACAGTCTTACTGCACCCAAGTCTCCAACCTCTCCTCTCTGCAACAGTCTTTCTACAACCCAGTCTTCAACCTCTGCTCTGTGTAACAGTCCTTCTGCACCCCAGGCTCCAACCTCTGCTCTCTGCAACAGTCCTTCTGCACGTTAGTCTCCAACATTTGCTCTCTGTAAGATCCTTCTGAAACCCAGTCTCCAAACTCTGCTCTCTGTAACAGCCCCTCTGCACCCCATTCTCCAAAGTCTGTTCTCTATAACAAACCTTATGCACCCCAGTATCAAACCTCTGCTCTCTACAACGATCCTTATGCACCCCAGTCTCCAACCTCAGCTCTCTGTAACAGTCCTACTGAACCCCAGTCCCCAACATGTGCTCTCTGCAACAGTTCTTCGGCAACTCATTCTTAAAATTCTGTTCTCTGCAACGATCCTTCTGCACCTCAGTCTCCAACCTCTACTCTCTGTAACAGTCCTTCTGCACCTCAGTCTCCAATATCTGCTCTCTGAAAGATACTTCTGCAAACCAGTTTCCAACTCTGCTATATGTAAAAGTCATTCAGCAGCCATTCTCCAAACTCTGCTCTTCGTAAAAGGCCTTCTGCACCCCAGTCTTCAACCTCTGCTCTCTGTAACAGTCTTTCTGAACCTCAGTCTCCCAACTCTGCTCTCTGTAAGATTCTTCTGCAACCTTGTCTAACAACTCTTCTGTCTCTAACAGTTCTTCTGCACCCTCGTCTAGAACATCTATCTCTGTAACAGGACTTTTGCATCACAATCTCCAACCTTTATTCTTTGAAACAGTCTTTTTTAATCTCAGTCTCCAATGTCTGCTCTCTGAAACGATCCTTCTGCACCCGAGTCTCCAACATCTGCTCTCTGCAACAGACCTTCTGCAACCCAGTCTCAAACCTCTGCTCTCTGCAACAGTCCTTCTGCACCGTAGTCTCCAACGTTTGCTCTCTGTAACGGTCTTTCTGCACCACAGTCTCAAAGCTCTGCTTTCTGTATCAGTCCTTCTGCACCACGGTTTCCAACATATGCTCTCTGTAACAGTCCTTCTGCACCCCTGTCTCCAACCTCTGAACTCAGCAACCCTACTTTTGCACCCGATTATCTAACCTCTACTCTCTGTAACAGTCCTTCTGCACCCCATTTCCTAAACTCTGTTCTCTGCAACAGTCCTCCTGAACCACAGTCTCCAACCTCTGTTCTCTGTTATGGTCCTTTTGCATTCCAGTCTCCAACCTCTGCTTTCTGTATCAGTAATTCTGCACCCCAGTCTCCAAACTTTGCTCTCTGTAACATTCTTTCTGCACCTCAGTCTCCAAACTCACTCTCTGTGACAGTTCTTTTGCACCCCAGCTTTTAAACTCTGTTCTCTGCAAAAGTCCTCCTGAACCCCAGTCTCCAAACTCTGCTCTCTGTAACGGTGTTTCTGCATCCCAGTCTTTAACCTCTGCTTTCTGTATCAGTCGTTCTGCACCCCAGTCTCCAACCTCTGATCTCTGTAACAGTCATTCTGCACCTCAGTCTCCTAATTCTTCTCTCTGCAACAGTTCTACTGCACCCAAGTCTCTAACACCTGCTCCCTGAAACAGTCCTTCTTCACCCCAGTCTCCAACAACTGCTATCTGCTACAGTTCTTCTGCATCCAAGTCTCCGATCTCTGCTCTCTGTAAAAGTTCTTCTGCACCTCTGACTCCACCTCTTCTCTCTGCAATGGTTCTTCTGCACCTCAGTATCCAACCTCTACTCTCTGTAAAGGTCTTTCTGCACCTCAGTCTCCAACCTCTGCTCTCTGTAAGATCCTTCTGCAACCCAGTCGCCAATGTCTGCCCTCTGTAACAGTCGTTCTGCACCCCTTCACCAAAATCTGCTCTCTGTAACAGGCCTTCTTCACCGCAGTCTCCAAACTCTGTTCTCTGTAACAGTCCTTCTGCACCCCAGGATCCAACTTCTGTTCTCTGTAACAATCCTTCTGCATCTTAGTTCCCAAACTTTGACATCTTCAATCGTCCTACTGCACCCCAGTCTCTAACCTCTACTCTCAGCAACGATTTTTTTGGACCTCACTCTCCAAACTCTGCTCTCTGCAAAAGTCCTTCTGCACCCCAGTCTCCAACATCTGCTCTCTGCAACAGTGCTTCTGCACCTCAGTCTGAAAACTCTGCTCTCTGCAACGATCCTTGTTCACCACAGTCTCCAAACTCTGCTTTCTGTAACAGATGTTTTGCGACTCAGTCTCCAACCTCTGCTCTGTAACAGTTCTTCTGCACCCCATTCTCCAAACTCTGCTCTCTGTAAGATCCATCTGCACCCAAGTTTTTAAACTCTGCTCTCTGTAGCATTCCTTCTTCACCCAGTCTCCAACCTCTGCTCTTTGCAACGGACCTTCTGCACGCCAGTCTCCAACCTCTTTTCTTGGCAAAGGTCCTTCTGCACCCCAGTCTCAAAATTATGCTCTGCATATCATTTCTTCTGCACCTCTGTCTCCAGCTTCTGCTCTATGTAAGATCTTTCTGCAACCCAGTCACCAAACTCTGCTCTCTGGAACAGTCCTTCTGCACCCCAGTATCCAATCTCTGGTCTGTGCAACAGTTCGTCAGCACCTCAGTCTCCAACCTCTGCTCTCTGAAAGATCCTTCTGCACCCCAGTCTCCAAACTCTGACCTCTGTAACAGTCCTTCTTCACCCAAGTCTCCAACCTCTTCTCTCTGTAACAATCCTTCTGCACGTCAGTCTCACACATCTGCTCTCTGCAACGGTTATTCTGCACCCCATTCTTTAACGTCTACTGTCTGCAAGAGTCCTGCAGCACCTCAGTCTCCAAACTCTGCTCCTTGCAACAATCTTTCTGCACCCCAGTCTCCAAATTCTGCTCTCAGCAACAGTACTTCTGCACCCCAGTCTCCAACCTCTGCTCTCTCAAAGAACCTTCTGCACCCCAGTCTCCAAATTCTGATCTTTGTCACAGTTCTTTTTCACCTCAGTCTCTAACCTCTGCTCTCTTTAACAATCCTTCTGCACCTCAGTCTCCAACATCTGCTCTCTGCAATGGTCCTTCTGCACCCTATTCTCAAAACTCTGTTGTCTGCAAGAGTCATTCAGCACGTCATATCCAACTTCTACTCCCTGCAACCATCCTTCTGCACCCCAGTCTCCAATATCAGCTCTCTGAAGAAGTCCTTCTACACCCCAGTCTCCAAACTCTGATCTCTGTAACAGTCCTTCTGTACCACAGTCTCTAACTTCTGCTCTCTGTAAGATCCTTCTGCACTCCAGATTCCAAACTATGCTCTCTGTAACATTTCTGCTCCAAACAAGTCTCAAAACTCTGCTCTCTGAAACGGTCCTTCTGCACCCCAGTCTCCAACCTCTGCTTTCTGTATCAGTCTTTCAGCACCACAGTCTCCAAACTCTGCTCTCTGTTACAGTCCTTCTGCACCTCAGTCTCCAAACTCTGCTCATTGAAAAAGTCCTTCAGGACCCTAGTCTACAACCTCTGCTCTCTGTAACAGTCCTACTATACTTCAGTCTCCATCCTCTGCTCTAGTTAAGATTCATTCTGGACACATGTCTCCAACCTCTGTTTTCTGTATCAGTCCTTCTGCACCCCAGTCTCCAAACTCTGCTCTTTGTAACAGTCCTTCTGCATCTCAGTCTCAAACATCTTCTCTCTGTAACAGTCCTTCCCTACCTCAGTCTCCAAACTCTGCTCTCTTCAACAGTTCTTCTACACCCCAGTCTTCAACCTCTGCTCTGTGTAAAAGTCCTTCTGAAACCCAGTGTCAAAACTCTGCTTTCTGCAACAGTCCTTCTGCATCCCAGTCTCCAACATCTGCTCTTCGCAACCGTTCTTCTGCAGTTAAGTCTCCAAAATCTGCTCTCTTCAACGATCCTTCTGCACACCAGTCTCCAAACTCTGCTCTCTGTAACAGCCGATCTGCACCCAGTCTCCAACCACTGCTCTCTGTAACAGGCCTTCTGCCACCCAGTCTCCAAATTCTGCTCTCTGTATCAGTCCTTCTTAACCCCAGTCTCGAAACTTTGCTCTCTGTAACAGTCCTTTTGGACCTCAGTCTCCAAATTCTGCTCTCTGCAACAGTCCTTCTGCACCCCAGTCTCCAACCTTTGCTCTTTGGATCAGTCCTACTTTACCCCAGTAACCTTACTCTGCACACTGTAACAATCCTTCTGCACCTCAGTCTCCCACCTCTCCTCTCTGCCACGATCCTTCTGCACCCCAGTCTCCAACCTCTCCTCTCTGTAACAGTTCTTCCCCACCCCAGTCTCCAACCTCTGCCCTCTGCACTGCAGTTTCCAAACACTTCTCTCTTTAACGGTCCTTTTGCACCCCAGTCTCAAACCTCTGCTTTCTGTATCAGTCCTTCTGCAATCAAGTCTCCAACCTCTGCTCTCTGTAACAGTCCTTCTGCAACTCAGTGTCCAAATTCTGCTCTCTGCAACAGTCCTTCTGCACCCCAATCTGCAACTTCTGCTCTCTGCAACAGTCCTTCTACACCCAAGTCTCCAATATCTGCTCTCTGCAACAGTCCTTCTGCACCTCAGTCTCCAAACTCTGCTCACTGCTAGGGTATCTCTGCACCCCAATTACCAAACTCTTCTCTCTGTAAGATCCTCCTGCACCTCAGTTACCATACTCTTTTCTCTGCAACATTCCTTCTGCATCCCAGTCTCCAAACTCTGCTCTCTGCAATGGTCCCTCTGCACCCCAATTTCCAAACTCTGTTCTCTACAACTGTTCTTATGTACAAGGATCTTCAACCACTATTCTCTGTAAGGGTCCTTTTAACCCCAGTCTCCAACCACTGCTTTCTGTATAAGTCCTTCTACAACACAGTTTCCAAACTCTGCTCTCTGTAATAGTCCTTATGCACCTCACTCTGCAACCTCTGCTCTCTGCAACAGTCCTTCTGCACCCCAGTCTTCAACCTTGCTCTATGCAACAGTCCTTCTGCACCCCAGTCTTCAACCTTGCTCTCTGTAACAGTCCTTCTGTACACCAGTCTCCAAAATCTGCTCTCTGCCACAATCGTTCTCCACCCCAGTCTCCAAACTCTGCTTTCTGTAACAGTCGTTCTGTACTGCACTCTCCAAACTCTGCTCCCTCTAAGGATCCTTCTGCTTTCCAGTCTACAAACTATGCTTTCTGTATCAGTTTTTCTTCAACTCAGACTCCAACCTCTGCTCTTAGCAACAGTCGTTCTGTGCCCCAATCTCTAACCTCTGCTTTCTACAATTGTCTTTCTGCAACGGAGTCTCCAACCTCTGTTCTCTAAAACACTTATTCTGCACCCCATTCTCCAAATTTTTCTCTCTGTAACAGTATTTCTACACCCCAGTCTCCAAACTCTGCTCTTTGTAACAGTCCTTCTGTACTGTAGTCTCAAACCTCTGCTCTCTGTAATGGTTCTTCTGCACCCCAGTCTCCGAATTCTGCTTTATGTATCAGTCCTTCCACACGTCAGACGCCAACCTCTGCTCTCTTCAAGAGTTATGCTGCACCCCAATCTCCAACTTCTGCTCTCTGTAACAGTCCTACTGCACCCCAGTCTCAAACCTCTGCTCTCTGTATCAATCCTTCTGAACAACAGTCTCCGAGTCTTCTCTCTGAAACGGTCTTTCTGCACCCCAGTCTCCAACTTCTGTTTTCTACAACACTTCTTCTGCACCCAAGTCTCCAACCTCTGCTCTCTGAAACAGTCTTTCTGTTCCGAAGTCTCCAACCTCTGTTTACTATAATGGTCCTTCTGCACCCTAGTTTCAAACATCTGCTTTCTGTATCAGTCCTTCTGCACCACAGTCTTCAAACTCTGCTGCTGTAAGAGTCCTTCTGCACATCAGTCCGCAACTTCTACTCTCTGCAATAGTCCTTCTGCACCCCAGTCTCCAACCTTTGCTTTCTGTATTAGTCCTTCTGAACCCCAGTCTCCAACCTCTGCTCTCTGTAACAGTCTTTCTCCAATTCAGTCTCCAACCTCTGCTCTCTGCAACAATTCTGTGGCACCCCAATCTCATAATGCTACTCTCTGCAACAGTCTTTATCAACCCCAGTCTCCAAACTCTACTCTCTGCAATAGTCCTTCTGCACCCAAGTCTCCAAACTCTACTCAATGCAACAGTCTTTCTGCACCCCAGTCTACAACATCTGCTCTCTACAATAGTCCTTCTGCACACCAGTCTCCAATCTCTGCTTTCTGTATCAGTACTTCTGCAATCAAGTCTCTAACCACTGCTCTCTGTAACAGTCCTTCTGCACCTCAGTCTCCAAATTTTGGTCTCAGCAACAGTCCTTTTCTACCGCAATCTCCAACGGCTCCTCTCCGCAACAGTTCTTCTGCACCCCAGTCTCAAACCCGTACTCTCTGCAACAGTCCTTCGACACCCCAGTCTCCAAACTCCTCTCTGCAACAGTCCTTCTGCACCCTAGACTCCAACATCTGATCTCTGCAAAAGTCCTTCTCCACCCCAGTCTCTAACCTCTGCTCTCTGTAACAGTCCTTCTGTTCTGCAGTTTCCAAACACTTCTCTCTGTAAAGGTCCTTCTGCACCCCAGTCTCGAACCTCTGCTTTCTGTATCAGGCCTTCTGCAATCAAGTCTCCAACCTCTGCTCTCTGTAACAGTCCTTCTGCACCTCAGTGTCTAAATTCTGCTCTCTGCAACAGTCCTCTGCACCCCAATCTCCAACCTCTGCTCTCTACAACAGTTTTTCTACACCCCAGTATCCAACCTCTGCTCTCTGTATCAATCCTTTTGCACCTCAGTCGCCAAGTCTTCACTCTGCAAAAGTCTTTCTGGACCCCAGTCTCAAACCTCTGTTTTCTACAACACTTTTTATGCACCCGTCTCCAACCTCTGCTCTCTGTAACAGTCCTTCTGTTCCAAAGTCTCCAACCTCTGTTTTCTTTAATGGTCCTTCTGCACCCTAGTTTCAAACCTCTGTTTTCTGTATCAGTCTTTCTGCACCATAGTCTCCAAACTCTGCTGCTGTAAGAGTCCTTCTGCACATCAGTCTGCAACCTCTGCTTTCTGCAATAGTCCTTCTGCACCCCAGTCTCTAACTTCTGC
The DNA here is from genome assembly GCF_052094955.1 of Ictidomys tridecemlineatus. Classification (NCBI taxonomy): domain Eukaryota; kingdom Metazoa; phylum Chordata; class Mammalia; order Rodentia; family Sciuridae; genus Ictidomys; species Ictidomys tridecemlineatus. Next base: position 9,792 of record NW_027522369.1, read on the forward strand.
TTTCTGTATCAGTCCTTCTGCACCCCAGTCTCCAAACTCTGCTGTCTGTAACAGTCCTTCTCCACTTCAGTCTCCAACCTCTGCTCTCTGCAACAGTCCTTGTGCACCCCAGTCTCCAAAATCTGCTCTCTGTAAAAGTCCTTCTGAACTTTAGTCTCCATCCTCTGCTCTCTGCATCATTTCTTCTGCACCTCATTCTCCAAACCCTTTTCTCTGAAATAGTCCGTCTGCACCCCTGTCTCCAAACTCTGCTCTCGGTAACAGTCTTTCTGTACTACATTCTCCAAACTCTGTTCTCTGTAACGGTCCTTCTACACCCCAGTCTCAAACATCTGCTCTCTGCAACAGTCCTTCTACACGCAAGTCTCCAACCTCTACTCTATGCAATGTTCTTTCTGCACCCCAGTCTCCAACGTCTGCTCTCTTCAACAGTCATTCTCCACCCCAGTCTCCAACTTCTGGTCACTATAAGATCCTTCTGCACCCCAGTTTCCAAACTTTGTTCTCTGTGAGATTCCTTCTGCACCCCAGTCTCCAAGCTCTACTCTCTGTAACAGTCCTTCTGTACTGCAGTCTCAAAACTCTGCTCTCTGAAACAGTCCTTCTGCAAACCAGTCTCCAACCTCTGCTCGCTGCAACAGTCTTTCTGCACCTCAGTCTCCAACTTCTGCTCTCTGTTACAGGCCTTCTTCATCCCATTCTCCAACAGCTTTTCTCTGTAACAGTTCTTCTGCACCCCAGTCACCAAACTCTGCTCTCTGTAACACTCCTTCTGCTCCCCAGTCTCCATCGTCTGCTCTCTGTAAGAATCCTTCTGCACCACAGTCTCCAACCTCTCCTCTTAGTAAAATTTCTTCTGCACCTCAGTCTGCAACATCTGCTCTCTGTAACGATCTTTCATCACCTCAGTCTCCAATCTCTGCTCTCTGTAACAGGCCTTTCGCACCCCAGTCTCCAACCTCTGCTCTTTGGATCAGTCCTTCTGTACCCCAGTAACCTTCCTCTGCACTCTGTAACAATCCTTCTGCACCTCAGTCTCCCACCTCTCCTCTCTGCAACGGTCCTTCTGCACCCCAGTCTCCAACCTCTCCTCTCTGTAACAGTTCTTCTACACCCCAGTCTCCAACCTCTACTCTCTGCAACAGTTCTTCTCCACCCCAGTCTTCAACCTATGCTCTCTGTAACAGTCTTTCTGTTCTGCAGTTTCCAAACACTTCTCTCTGTAATGGTCCTTTTGCACCCCAGTCTCAAACCTCTGCTTTCTGTATCAGTCCTTCTGCAATCAAGTCTCCAAACTCTGCTCTGTGTAACAGTCCTTCTGCACCTCAGTGTCCAAATTCTGCTCTCTGCAACAGTCCTTCTGCAACCCAATCTCCAAACTCTGCTCTCTGCAACAGTCCTTCTACACCCAAGTCTCCAACATCTGCTCTCTGCAACAGTCCTTCTGCACCTCAGTTTCCAAACTCTGCTCTCTGCAACAGTCCTTCTGAAACTCAGTCTCCAAACTCTGCTCTCTGCTACAGTATCTCTGCACCCCAGTTACCAAACTCTTCTCTCTGTAAGATCCTCCTGCACCTCAGTTTCCATACTCTTCTCTCTGTAACATTCCTTCTGCATCCCAGTCTCCAAACTCTGCTCTCTGCAATGGTCCCTCTGCACCCCAGTCTCCAACCTCTGTTCTATACAACAGTTCTTATGTACAAGGATCTTCATCCACTATTCGCTGTAAGGGTCCTTTTAACCCCAGTCTCCAAACTCTGCTTTCTCTATCAGTCCTTCTGCAACACAGTTTCCAAACTCTGCTCTCTGTAATAGTCCTTATGCAACTCACTCTGCAACCTCTGCTCTCGGCAAAAGTCCTTCTGCACCCCAGTCTTCAACCTTGCTCTCTGCAACAGTCCTTCTGCACACCAGTCTCAAAAATCTGCTCTCTGTCACAATCCTTCTCCACCCCAGTCTCCAAACTCTGCTCTCTGTAACAGTCGTTCTGTACTGCAGTCTCCAAACTCTGCTCTCTCTAAGGATCCTTCTGCTCCCCAGTCTACAAACTCTCCTTTCTGTATCAGTTTTTCTTCACCTCAGACTCCAACCTCTGCTCTTAGCAACAGTCTTTCTGTGACCCAATCTCTAACCTCTGCATTATACAATTGTCATTCTGCACCCGAGTCTCCAACCTCTGTTCTCTACAACACTTATTCTGCATCCGATTCTCCAACCTTTTCTCTCTGTAACAGTACTTCTACACCACAGTCTCCAAACTCTGCTCTTTGTAACAGTCCTGTACTGTAGTCTCAAACCTCTGTTCTCAGTAATGGTCCTTCTGCACCCCAGGCTCCAAATTCTGCTTTATGTATCAGTCCTTCTGCACGTCAGACTCCAACCTCTGCTCTCTTCAAGAGTTATGCTGCACCCCAATCTCCAACCTCTTCTCTCTGTAACAGTCCTACTGCACCCCAGTCTCCAACCTCTGCTCTCTGTATCAATCCTTCTGAACAACAGTCTCCGAGTCTTCTCTCTGCAAAGGTCCTTCTGCACCCCAGTCTCCAACTTCTGTTTTCTACAACATTTCTTCTGCACCCAAGTTTCCAACCTCTGCTATCTGTAACAGTCCTTCTGTTCCGAAGTCTCCAACCTCCGTTTACTTTTATGGTCCTTATGCACCCTAGTTTCAAACCTCTGCTTTCTGTATCAGTCCTTCTGTACCACAGTCTCCGAACTCTGCTGCTGTAAGAGTCCTTCTGCACATCAGTCTGCAACCTCTACTCTCTGCAATAGTCCTTCTGCACCTAAGTCTCCAATTTCTGCTTTCTGTATCAGTCCTTCTGAACCCCAGTCTCCAACCTCTGCTCTCTGTAACAGTCTTTCTCTATTTCAGTCTCCAACCTCTGCTCTCTGCAACAGTCCTGTGGCACCCCAATCTCCAAATGCTTCACTCTGCAACAGTCTTTCTCAACCCCAGTCTCCAAACTCTACTCTCTGCAATAGTCCTTCTGCACCCAAGTCTCCAACCTCTACTCTATGCAACAGTTTTTCTGTACCCCAGTCTCCAACATCTACTCTCTACAATAGTCCTTCTGCACACCAGTCTCCAATCTCTGCTTTCTGTATCAGTACTTCTGCAATCAAGTCTCTAACCACTGCTCTCTGTAACAGTCCTTCTGCACCTCAGTCTCCAAATTTTGGTCTCAGCAACAGTCCTTTTCTACCGCAATCTCCAACGTCTCCTCTCCGCAACAGTTCTTCTGCACCCCAGTCTCCAACCCCTACTCTCTGCAACAGTCCTTCTGCACCCCAGTCTCCAAACTCCTCTCTGCAACAGTCCTTCTGCACCCTTGTCTCCAACATCTGATCTCTGCAACAGTCCTTCTCCACCCCAGTCTACAACCTCTACTCTCTGTAACAGTCCTTCTGTTCTGCAGTTTCCAAACACTTCTCTCTGTAACAGTCCTTCTGCACCCCAGTCTCGAAACTCTGCTTTCTATATCAGGCCTTCTGCAATCAAGTCTCCAACCTCTGCTCTCTGTAACAGTCCTTCTGCACCTCAGTGTCCAAATTCTGCTCTCTGCAATAGTTCTTCTGCACCCCAATCTCCAACCTCTGCTCTCTACAACAGTCCTTCTACACCCCAGTATCCAACCTCTGCTCTCTGTATCAATCCTTCTGCACCTCAGTCTCCAAGTCTTCACTCTGCAAAAGTCTTTCTGCACCCCAGTCTCAAACCTCTGTTTTCTACAACACTTCTTCTGCACCCATCTCCAACCTCTGCTCTCTGTAACAGTCCTTCTGTTCCGAAGTCTCCAACCTCTGTTTTCTTTAAAGGTCCTTCTGCACCCTAGTTTCAAACCTCTGCTTTCTGTATCAGTCTTTCTGCACCACATTATCCAAACTCTGCTGCTGTAACAGTTCTTCTGCACATCAGTGTGCAACCTCTTCTCTCTGCAATAGTCCTTCTGCACCACAGTCTTTAACCTCTGCTTTTTATATCAGTCCTTCTGCACCCCATTCTTTAAACTCTGCTCTCTGTACCAGTCCTTCTCCACTTCAGTCTCCAACCTCTGCTCTCTGCAACAGTCCTTGTGCACCCCAGTCTCCAAACTCTGCTCTCTGTAAAAGTCCTTCTGCACCTTAGTCTCCATCCTCTGCTCTCTGCATCATTTCTTCTGCACCTCAGTCTCCAAAATCTTTTCTCTGCAATAGACCTTCTGCAACCCTGTCTCCAAACTCTGCTCTAGGTAACAGTCATTCTGCACAGCATTCTCCAAACTCTGCTCTCTGTAATGGTCCTTCTACACCCCAGTCTCAAACATCTGCTCTCTGCAACAGTCCTTCTACACGCAAGTCTCCAACCTCTACTCTCTGCAACGTTCTTTCTGCACCCCAGTCTCCAACGTCTGCTCTCTGCAACAGTCCTTCTGCACCCCAGTCTCCAAATTCTGGTCTCTATAAGATCCTTCTGCACCCCAGTTTCCGAACTTTGTTCTCTGTGAGATTCCTTCTGCACCCCAGTCTCCAAGCTCTACTCTCTGTAACAGTCCTTCTGTACTGCAGTCTCCAACCTCTGCTCTCTGCAACAGTCCTTGTGCACCCCAGTTACCAAACCCTGCTCCCTGTAATAGGCCTTCTGCACGTTAGTCTCCATCCTCTGCTCTCTGCATCATTTCTTCTGCACCTCAGTCTCCAAACCCTTTTCTCTGAAATAGTCCTTCTGCACCCCTGTCTCCAAACTCTGCTCCCGGTAACAGTCCTTCTGTACTGCATTCTCCAAACTCTGCTCTCTGTAACGGTCCTTCTACACCCCAGTCTCAAACATCTGCTCTCTGCAAGAGTCGTTCTACACACGTCTCCAACCTCTACTTTCTGCAACGTTCTTTCTGCACCCCAGTCTCCAAAGTCTGCTCTCTGCAACAGTCCTTCTGCACCCCAGTCTCCAAATTCTGGTCTCTATGAGATCCTTCTGCACCACAGTTTCCAAAATTTGTTCTCTGTGACATTCCTTCTGCACCCCAGTCTCCAAGCTCTACTCTCTGTAACAGTCCTTCTGTACTGCAGTCTCAAAACTCTGCTCTCTGAAACAGTTCTTCTGCAAACCAGTCTCCAACCTCTGCTCTCTGCAACAGTCTTTCTGCACCTCAGTCTCCAACTTCTGCTCTCTGTTACAGGCCTTCTTCACCCCATTCTCCAACAGCTTTTCTCTGTAACAGTTCTTCTGCACCCCAGTCACCAAACTCTGCTCTCTGTAACACTCCTTCTGCTCCCCAGTCTCCATCGTCTGCTCTCTGTAAGAATCCTTCTGCACCACAGTCTCCAACCTCTCCTCTTAGTAAAATTTCTTCTGCACCTCAGTCTGCATCATCTGCTCTCTGTAACGATCTTTCATCACTTCAGTCTCCAAACTCTGCTCTCTATAACAGGCCTTCTGCAAACCAGTCTCCAATCTCTGCTCTTTGGATCAGTCCTTCTGTACCCCAGTAACCTTCCTCTGCACTCTGTAACAATCCTTCTGCACCTCAGTCTCCCACCTCTCCTCTCTGCAACGGTCCTTCTGCACCCTAGTCTCCAACCTCTTCTCTCTGTAACAGTTCTTCTACACCCCAGTCTCTAACCTCTACTCTCTGCAACAGTTATTCTCCACCTCAGTCTTCAACCTCTGCTCTCTGTAACAGTCCTTCTGTACTGCAGTTTCCAAACACTTCTCTCTGTAAATGTCCTTTTGCACCCCAGTCTCAAACCTCTGCTTTCTGTATCAGTCCTTCTGCAATCAAGTCTCCAAACTCTGCTCTGTGTAACAGTCCTTCTGCACCTCAGTGTACAAATTCTGCTCTCTGAAACAGTCCTTCTGCACCCCAATCTCCAACCTCTGCTTTCTGCAACAGTCCTTTTACACCCAAGTCTTCAATATCTGCTCTCTGCAACAGCCCTTCTGCACCTCACTCTCCAAACTCTGCTCTCTGCTACGGTATATCTGCACCCCAGGTACCAAACTCTTCTCTCTGTAAGATCCTCCTGCACCTCAGTTTCCATACTCTTATCTCTGTAACATTCCTTCTGCATCCCAGTCTCCAAACTCTGCTCTCTGCAATGGTCCCTCTGCACCCCAGTCTCTAACCTCTGTTCTCTACAACAGTTCTTATGTACAAGGATCTTCAACCTCTATTCTCTGTAAGGGTCTTTCTTAACCCCAGTCTCCAACCTCTTCTCTATGTATCAGTCCTTCTGCATCACAGTTTCCAAAGTCTTCAACTTTGCTCTCTGCAACAGTCCTTCTGCACACCAGTCTCCAAAATCTGCTCTCTGCCACAATCTTTCTCCACCCCAGTCTCCAACCTCTGCTCTCTGTAACAGTTGTTCTCTACTGCAGTCTCCAAACTCTGCTCCCTGTAAGGAACATTCTGCTCCCCAATCTACAAACTATGCTTTCTGTATCAGTTTTTCTGCGCCTCAGACTCCAACCTCTGCTCTTTGCAACAGTCTTTCTGCGCCCCAATCTCTAACCTCTGCTTTCTACAATTGTCTTTCTGCACCCGAGTCTCCAACCTCTTTTCTCTACAACACTTATTCTGCACCCCATTCTCCAACCTTTTCTCTCTGTAACAGTACTTCTACACCCCAGTCTCCAAACTCTGTTCTCTGTAACAGTCCTTTTGTACTGTAGTCTCAAACCTCTGCTCTCTGTTATGGTCTTTCTGCACCCCAGTCTCCAAACTCTGCTTTATGTATCAGTCCTTCTGCACGTCACACTCCAACCTCTGCTCTCTTCAAGAGTTATGCTGCACCCCAGTCTCCAACCTCTGCTCTCTGTATTAATCCTTCTGAACAACAGTCTTCAAGTCTTCTCTCTGCAACAGTCCTTCTGCACCCCAGTCTCAAACATCTGTTTTCTACAACACTTCTTCTACACCCAAGTCTCCTACCTCTGCTCTCTGTAACAGTCCTTCTGTTTCGAAGTCTCCAACCTCTGTTTACTTTAATATTCGTTTTGCACCCTAGTTTCAAACCTCTGCTTTCTGTATCAGTCCTTCTGCACCACAGTCTCCAAACTCTGCTGCTGTAAGAGTCCTTCTGCACATCAGTCTGCAACCTCTACTCTCTGTAATAGTCCTTCTGCACCTAAGTCTCCAACCTCTGCTTTATTTATCAGTCCTTCTGCACCCCAGTCTCCAACCTCTGCTCTCTGTAACAGTATTCCTCCACTTCAGTCTCCAAGCTCTGCTCTCTGCAACAGTCCTGTGGCATCCCAAATTCCAAATGCTACTCTCTGCAACAGTCTTTCTCAACCTCAGTCTCGAAACTCTACTCTCTGCAATAGTCCTTCTGCACCCAAGTCTCCAACATCTACTCTATGCAACAGTATTTCTGCACCACAGTCTCCAACATCTGCTCTCTACAATAGTCCTTCTGCAACCCAGTCTCCAATATCTACTTTCTGTATCAGTACTTCTGCAATCAAGTCTCTAACGTCTGCTCTCTGTAACAGTCCTTCTGCACCTCAGTCTCCAAATTTTGGTCTCAGTAACAGTCCTTTTCCAACGCAATCTCCAACGGCTCCTCTCCGCAACAGTTCTTCTGCACCCCAGTCTCCGACCCCTACTCTCTGCAACAGTCCTTCTGCACCCCAGTCTCCAAACTCCTCTCTGCAACAGTGCTTCTGCACCCCAGTCTCCAACATCTGATCTCTTCAACAGTCCTTCTCCACCACAGTCTCCAACCTCTGCTCTCTGTAACAGTCCTTCTGTTCTGCAGTTTCCGAACACTTCTCTCTGTAACGGTCCTTCTGCACCCCAGTCTCGAACCTCTGCTTTCTGTATCAGGCCTTCTGCAATCAAGTCTCCAACCTCTGCTCTCTGTAACAGTCCTTCTGCACCTCAGTGTCCAAATTCTGCTCTCTGCAATAGTCCTTCTGCACCCCAATCTCCAACCTCTGCTCTCTACAACAGTCCTTCTACACCCCAGAATCCAACCTCTGCTCTCTGTATCAAATTTTCTGAACAACAGTCTTCAAGTCTTCTCTCTGCAACGGTCCTTCTGCACCCCAGTCTCAAACATTTGTTTTCTACAACACTTTTTATGCACCCAAGTCTCCTACCTCTGCTTTCTGTAACAGTCCTTCTGTTCTGAAGTCTCCAACCTCTGTTTTCTTTAATGGTCCTTCTGCACCCTAGTTTCAAACCTCTGCTTTCTGTATCAGTCTTTCTGCACCACAGTCTCCAAACTATGCTGCTGTAACAGTTCTTCTGTACATCAGTCTGCAACCTCTGCTCTCTGCAATTGTCCTTCAGCACCCCAGTCTCTAACCTCTGCTTTCTGTATCAGTCCTTCTGCACCCCAGTCTCCAAACTCTGCTCTCTGTAACAGTTCTTCTCCACTTCAGTCTCCAAACTCTGCTCTCTGCAACAGTTCTGTGGCACACCAATCTCCAAATTCTACTCTCTGCAACAGTCTTTCTCAACCCCAGTCTCCAACCTCTACTCTCTGCAACAGTTCTTTTGCACTTTAAACTTTAACCTCTACTCTCTGCAACAGTCTTTCTGTACCCAAGTCTCCAAACTCTACTCTATGCAACAGTCTTTCTGCACCCCAGTCTTCAACCTCTGCTCTCTAGAACACTCCTTCTATACCCTAGTCTCCATACTCTACTCTTTGCAACAATCCTTCTTTAACCCCAGTCTCCAACCTCTGCTCTCTGAAACAGTCCTGTGGCACCCCAATCTGCAAATGTTACTCTCTGCAACAGTCTTTTTCCACCCCAGTCTCCAACCTCTGCTCTCTGCAACAGTTCTCCTGCAACCCAATCTCCAACCTCTACTCTCTGCAATAGTTCTTCTGCACCCAAGTCTCCAACCTCTACTCTATGCAACAGTCCTTCTGCACCCCAGTCTCCAACATCTGCTTGCTAAAACAGTCCTTCTGCACCACAGTCTCCAAACTCTGCTCTCTGCAACATTCCTTCCTCACCCCAGTCTCCACAATATGCTCTCTGTAACAGTCCTTTTCCACTGCAGTCTCCAACCTCTGCTCTCTATAACAGTCCTTCTGTACTACAGTCTCCAACCTCTGCTTTCTGTAACGGTATTTCTGCACCACAGTCTCCAAACTCTGCTTTCTGTATCAGTTCTTCTGCACCCCGGTTTCTAACCTCTGGTCTCTGTAACATTCCTTCTGCACCTCAGACTCCAAACTCTGCTCTCTGCAACAGTACTTCTGCGCCCCAATCTCAAACCTCTGCTATCTGCAACACTCCTTCTGCACCTCAGTGTTCTAATTCTGCTCTCTGTAAGATCCTTCTGAAACCCAGTCTCCAACCTCTGCTTTCTGCAATGATCCATTTGTACCCGAGTTTTCAACCTCTCTTCTCTACAAAACTTATTCTGCACCCCAGTCTCCATCCTGTGCTCTTTGTTACAGTCCTTCTGTAACGCAGTCTTCAACCTGTGTTCTCTGTAAGGGTTTTTCTGCACCCCAGTCTCCAAACTCTGCTTTCTGTATCAGTCATTCTGCCCCACATTCTCAAAACTCTGCTCTCTGTAACAGTTCTTCTGCACGACAGTCTGCAACCTCTGCTCTCTGCAACATTCTTTCTCCACCTCAGTCTCAAAACTCTGCTCTCTGTAACAGTCTTTCTACACCCAGGTCACCAAGGTCTGCTTTCTGTATCAGTCCTTCTAAACCCCAGTCTCCAACCTATGCTCTCTGTAACAATCCTTCTGCACCTCAGTCTCCAAACTCTCCTCTCTGCAGCAGTCCTTCTCCACCCCAGTCTCCAACCTCTGCTGTCAGCAACAATCCTTCTGGACGCCAATCCTCAACCTCTACTCTCTGCAACAGTCGTTCTACACCCCAGTCTGCAACCTCTGCTCTCTGTAACAGGCCTTCTGCACCTCAGTCTGAAAACTCTGCTCTATGCAATGATTCTTCTTAACATCAGACTCCAACCTCTGCTCTCTGGAACAGTCCTTCTGTACCTCAGTCTCAAACCTCTGCTCACTGTAAGATCTTTTTGCAACCCAGTCTTTAAACTCTGTCCTTTCGCATCCCAGTCTCCAAGCCCTGCTCTGTAACAGGTCTTCTGCTCTCCAATTTCCAAACTCTGCTTTTTGTAAAAGGCCTTTTGACACCAGTCTCCAACCTCTTTCCTCTTCAACAATCCTTCTGAACCCAAGTCTCCAATCTCTGCTCTCAGCAACAATCCTTCTGCACCCCAGTCTCCAACCTATGCTGTCTGTCAGATCCTTCTGCACACCTGTCTCCAACCACTGCTCTCTGAAACAGTCCTTCTGTACCGCAGTCTCCAACATATGGTATCTGTAAGGATCCTTCTGCAAATCAGTCTCCAACCTGTGCTCTCTGTAAAATACATACTGCACCCCAGTCTTCAACCTGTGCTCTCTGTAAAAGTCCTTCTGCACCACAGTCTCCAAACACTGTTCTCTTTAACGATCCTTCTGCACCCCAGTATCCAACCTCTGCTCTCTGCAACAATCCTTCTGCACCCCAGTCTCAAAACTCTGTTCTCTAAAACAGTTATTCAGCACAGCAGTCTCCAATCTCTGCTCTCTGTAGCAGTCCTTTTGTACTTCAGTCTCCAACCTTTGTTCTTTGTCAGGGTCCTTATTCACCATAGTATCCAACCTCAGCTTTCTGTATCCGTTTTTGTCCACCACAGTCTCCAAACTCTGCCCACTGTAACAGTCCTTCTGCAACTCAGTTTGCAACCTCTGTTCTGTGCAACAGTCCTTCTACACCCCAGTTTCCATCCTCTGCTCTCTGCAACAGTCCTTTTGCACCGCAGACTCCAACATCTGCTCCCTGAAACAGTTCTTTTCCACCACAGTCTCCAAACTCTTCTCTTTGTCACAGTCCTTCTGTACTGCACTCTCCAACCTCTGCTCTCTGTAAGGGTCCTTCTGCACCCCAGTTTCCAAACTCTGCTTTCTGTATCAGTTTTTGTGCACCTCTGCTCTCCAACCTCTGCTCTCTGTATCAATCCTTCTGCACCTCAGTCTCCAAGTCTTCTCTCTGAAACGGTCCTTCTGCACCTCAGTCTCCTAACTTTTCTCTCTGTAACAGTGCTTCTTGGCCTCAGTCTCCAAACTCTGCTCTCTGTAACAGTCTTTCTTCACCCCAGTCTCCAACCTCTGCTCTCTGTAACAGGCCTTCTGCAGTCAAGTTTCCAACCTCTGCTCTCTGTAAGAAGTCTTCTGCACCCCAGTCTCCAACCTCTATTCTCTGCAACGAGCCTTCTGCACCTAAGTCTCTAACCTCTTCTCTCTGCAACATTCCTTCTACACCTCAGTCTCCAACCTCGCTCTCTGCAACGGTCCTTGTACACCCCAGTCTCCAACCTCTGCTCTCTGTAACAGTACTTCTGAACCGGAGTCTCCTACCTCTGCTCTCTGTAACAGTCCTTCTGCACCCCAGTCTCCAGCCTCTGTTCTCTGTAACAGTCTTTCTTAACCGGAGTCTCTTACCTCTACTCTCTGTAACGGTCCTTCTGCACCCCAGTCTCCAGGCTCTGTTCTCTGTAACAGTCCTTCTTAACAGGAGTCTCCTACCTCTACTCTCTGTAAGGGTCATTCTGCACCCCAGTCTCCAACATCTGCTTTCTCTATCAGTCCTTCAGTACCCCAGTCTTCAACCTCTGCTCTCTGCAACATTCCTTGTGCACCCAAGTCTCCAACCTTCACTCTCTGTATGATCCTTTTGCACACCAGTCTCCTACCTCTTCTCGATGAAACAGTCCTTCTGCAACCCAGTCTCCAAACTCTACTCTCTGTAACAATAATTCTGCCCCTCAGTCTCCAACCACTTCTCTCTACAAAGGTCCTTCTGCACTCCAGTCTATAACCTCTGTTCTTTTCAACAGTCCTACTTCACCCCAGTCTCAAACCTCTGCACTCTGTAACAGTCCTTCTGCACCCCAGTCTCCAACCTCTGCTCTCTCTAACAGTCCTTCTGCACCCTAGTCTCCAATCTCCGCTCTCTAGAACAGGCCTTCTTCGCCCCATTCTCTAACCTCTGCTCTCTGTAAGATTATTTCTGAACCTCAGTCTCCAATGACTACTCTCTGCAACAGTCCTTCTGCACTGAAGTCTCCAACATCTGCTCTATTCAACAGTCTTTCTATAACCCAGGCTTCAACTTCTGCTCTCTACAACAGTCCTTCTACACCACATTATAAATACTCTGCTCACCCCAATAATCTTTCTGCACCCCAGTCTCCAAACTCTGTTCTCTATAACAGTTCTTCTGCACCCCAGTCTTTAAACTTTGCTCTCTTTAACAGTCCATCTGTACCGCAGTCTCCAAACTTTGTTCTTTGTAAGGGTCCTTATGCACCCCAGTATCCAAACTCTGCTTTCTGTATCCGTCGTTTTCCACCCCAGTCCTCAAACTCTGTCCTCTGTAACAGTCCTTCTGCAACTCAGTCTCCAAACTCTGCTCTCTGCAACAGTCCTTCTATACCCCAGTCTCCATCCTCTTCTCTCTGGAACAGTCGTTTTGCACCCCAGACTCCAACATCTGCTCTCTGAAACAGTTTTTCTCCAGCCCAGTCTTAAACCTCTGCTCTCTGTAACAGTCCTTCGGTACTGCAGTCTCCAACCTCTGCTCTCTGTAAGGGTCCTTCTGCACCAGAGTCTCCAACCTCTGCTTTCTGTATCAGTTTTTCTGCACCACAGTCTCCAACCTCTTCTCTCTGTATCAATCCTTCTGCACCTCAGTCTCCAAGTCTCCTCTCTGCAACAGTCCTTCTGCACCTCAGTCTCCAAACTCTTCTATCTGGAAAAGTGCTTCTGCACCTCAGTCTCCAACCTCTGCTTTCTGTAACATCCTTCTGCAACCCGGTCTCCAAAGTCTGCTCTCTCTAAAAGTCCTACTGCACCCCAGTCTCCAAACTCTGCTTTCTGTAACAGGCCTTCTTCAAACTATTCTCCACCTTCTGCTCTCTGTTAGAGTCCTTTTGCACTTGGTTGGAGTCCCAGTCTCCAACCTCTGCTCTCTGCAACGATCCTTCTGAACCCCAGTCTCCAACTTCTACTCTCTGCAACAGTCCTTCTGCACCCAAGTCTCCAACATCTGCTCTATGCAACAGTCCCTCTGAACTTGAGTCTGAAAAATCTGCTCTCAGCAACGATTTTTCTGCACCTCAGTCTCCAAACTCCGCTCTCTGTAACAGTCATTCTGCACCTCAGTCGCCAACTTCTGTTCTCGGTAAGATCCTTCTGAAACCCAGTCTCCAAGTCTGCTCTCTTTAACAGTCCTTCTGCACCCCAGTCCCCAAACTCTGCTCTTCGTAACAGGCCTTCGGAACCCCAGTCTCCAAACTCTGCTCTCGGTAACAGGCCTTCTGCTTCCCAGTCTCCAACCTCTTTTCTCTGCTCTCTGTAACAGTCCTTGTGCACCCCAGTCTCCAAACGCTGCTCTTTGTAACAGTCCTTCTGCACCCCAGTCTCTAAAATTATCTCTGGGAAACAGGCCTTCTCCACGCCAGTCTCCAACATCTGCTTTCTGCAACAGTCTTTCTGCACCCCAGTCTTTAAACTCTGTTCTATGGAACGAACCTTCTTGACTCAAGTCTCAAACGTCTGCTCTCTGCAACAGTCCTTCTGCACCACAGTCTCCATCCTCTGCTCCCTGTAAGATCCTTCTGCACTCCAGTTTCCAAACTCTGCTCTCTGTAACATTTCTTCTCCACCTCAGTCTCCAAACTCTCTCATCTGCAACAGTCTTTCTGCTCCACAGTCTCCGAGATCTGCACTCTATAACAGACTTTATGTAACACAGTTTCCAACCTCTGCTTTCTGTAACGGTCCTTCTGCAACCCAGTTTCCAACCTCTGCTTTTTGAATCAGTCCTTCTGAACCCCAGTCTCCAACCTCTGCTCTTTGTATCTATCCTTCTGCACCTAAGTCTCCAACCTGTGCTTTCAATAACAGTCCTTCTGCACCCCAGTCTCCAACCTCTGCTCTCTGTAACAGTCTTTTTATACCGCAGTCTCCAAACTCTGGTCTCTGTAACGGTCCTTCTGCACCCCAATTTCCAAACTCTGCTTCTGTAACAGTCCTTCTGCACGTCAGTCTCTAAACAATGCTCTCTGTAACAGTCCTTCTACACCTCAGTCTGAAACTTCTGGTCTCCACTATACTTCTGCACCCCAGTCTCCAACCACTGCTCTATGTAACAATCCACCTACACCTCAGTCTCCAAAATCTACTCTCTGTAAGTTACTTCAGCAAACCAGTCTCCAAACTCTGCTCTCTGTAACAGTCCTTCTGCACCACAGTCCCCAACCTCTCCTCTCTTTAACAGGCCTTCTGCACGCCAGTCTCAAAACTCTGCTCTCTATAAGATGCCTTCTGCACCCCTGTATTTAACCTCGGCTCTCTGAAACTGTACTTCTGCAACCAAGTCTCCAAACTCTTCTTCTGTAACAGGACTTCCGCACCTCAGTCTCCAACATCTGCTCTCTGCAACAGTCCTTCTGCACCCCAGTCTCCAAACTCTGCTCTCTGTAACAATCCTTCTGCACCTCAGTCTGCAAACTCTTTTCTCTGCAACGGTCCTTCTGCACCTCAGTCTCCAACCTCTACTCTCCGTAACAGTACTTCTGCACTTCAGTCTCAAACCTCTGCTCTCTGTAGGATCCTTCGCAAACCCAGTCTCCAAACTCTGCTCTCAGTAACATTCCTTCTGCACACCAGTCTTCAATCTCTTCTCTCTGCAACCATCATTCTTAACCCAATCTCCAACCTCTGCTCTCAGCAACAGTCTGTCTACACCCCAGTCTCCAACATCTGGTCTCTGCAACAGTCCTTCTGCACCACAGTCTGAAAATTCTTCTGTCTGCAACAAACCTCCTGCACCCCAGTCTCCTACTTATGCTGTAGGTTACAATCCTTCTGCACTTCAGTCTCCAAACTCTGCTCTTTGTAAGATCCATCTGAACCCCAGTCTCCAACATCTGCTCTCTGTAACAGTCCTTCTGCACTTCAGTCTCCAACCTTTTCTCTCTGCAACAGCCTTCTGCACCCCAGTCTGTGAACTCTGCTCTCTGCAACGATCTTGCTAAACCCCAGTCTCCAACGTCTGCTCTCTGCAACAGTCTTTCTGCACTCCAGTTTCCAAACTCTGCTCTCTCTAACATTCCTTCTCCACCCCAGTCTCCAACCTCTGCTTTCTGCAAGGGTCCTGCGGCACCCCAGTCTCCAAACTCTGTCCTCTTCAACAGTACTTCTGCTTCCCAGTCTCCAATATCTGCTCTCTGTAACAGTCCTTCTGTACCGCATTCACCAAACTCTGCTCTCTGTAACGGTCCTTCTGCACCCCAGACTCCAACCTCTGCTTTCTGTATCAGTCCTTCTGAACACCAGTCTCCAACCTCTGCTCTCTGTGTCTATCCTTCTTCACCTCAGTCTCCAACATGTGCTTTCTGTAAAAGTCCTTCTGCACCCAATTCTCCAATCTCTGCTCTCTGTAACAGTCCGTCTATACCGAAGTCTCCAACCTCTGCTCTCTGTAAAGGTCCTTCTGCACCCCAATTTCCAACCTCTGCTTTCTGTAACACTACTTTTGCACCTCAGTCACAAAATTCAGCTCTCTGTAACAGTCCTTCTAAACCTCAATCTCCTACCTCTGCTCTCTGTAACAGTACTTCTGCACCTCAGTCTGAAACCTCTGCTCTCCACGATCCTTCTGCACCTTAGTCTCCAAACCCTGCTCTCTCTAAGATCCTTAAGCATCCCCGTCTTCTAACTCAGCTCTTTGTTACAGTCCTTCTGCACCCCAGTCTCCAACCTCTTCTCTATGTAACAGGCCTTCTGCGTGCCAGTCTCCAAATCTGCTCTCTGTAGCAGGCCTTCTGCACCCAAGTCTCCAACCACTGCTTTCTTCAACGATCCTTCTGCACCCCAGTCTTTAACCTCTGCTCTCTGGAATGATCCTAGTGCACCCCAGTCTCCAACCTCTGATCTCTGTAACAGGCCTTCTGCACGCCAGGCTCCAAACTTGCTCTCTGTAGCAGGCCTTCTGCAACCAAGTCTCCAACCTCTGCTCTCTGAAACGATCCTTCTGTACCCCAGTCTTTAACCTCTTCTCTCTGCAATGATCCTACTGCACCCCAGTCTCCAACCTCTGATCTCTACAACAGTCTTTCTGCACCTCAGTCTCCAACCTCTGCTCTCCGCAACAGTTCTTCTGCACCCCAGTCTCCAAGATTCCTCCGGCACCCTAGTTACCAACATCTGCTTTCTTTTACAATCCTTCTGCAAACCAGTCTCTAACCTCTGCTCTCTGTAACAGTCCTCCTGTACTGCAGAATCCAACCTCTGCTCTTTGTAACGGTCTTTCTGCACCCCAGACTGCAATCTCTGCTTTCTGTGTCAGTCCTTCTGCACCCCAGTCTCCAACCTCTGCTCTCTATAAAAGTCCTTCTGCACCTCAGTCTTCAACCTCTGCTCTCTGCAACAGTCCTTATGCACCACAGACTCCAAAATCCGCTATCTGCAACAGTCCGTCTCCACCCCAGTCTCCAAACTCTTCTCTCTGTAAGATCCATTTGAACCCCAGTCTGCAACCTCTGCTCTCTTTAACAGTCCTTCTGCACACCAGTCTTCAAATTCTGCTCTCTGTACCTGTCTTTCCGCAACTCAGTCTGCAAACTCTGCTCTCTGTAACAGTCCATCTGCACCTCAGTCTCTAAAATCTGCTCTCTGTAACACTCCTTCTACACCCCAGTCTCCAACCTCTGCTCTTTGTAACAGTCCTTCTGCACTCCAGTCTCCAACATCTGCTCTCTGCCACAGTCCTTCTTCACCCCAGTCTCCAAACAATGCTCTCAGCAAAGATCCTTCTGGACCCCAGTCTCCAACGTCTGCTCTCTGCAACAGTCCTTCTGCACCACAGTCTCCAACCTCTGATCTCTGTAAGATCTTTCTGCACTCCAGTTTCAAAAATCTTCTCTCTCTAACACTCCTTCTCCACTGCAGTCTCAAACCTCTGTTTCTGCGAGGGTCCTGCGGCACCCCAGTCTTAAAACTCTTTTCTCTGTAACAGTCCCTCTGCTCCCCAGTCTCGAACATCTGCTATCTGTAACAGTCCTTCTGTATCACAGTATCCTTCCTCTGCTCTCTGTAATGGTCTTTCTGCAACCCATTCTCTTACCTCTGCTTTTTGAATCAGTTTTTCTTAACCCCAGTCTCCAACCTTTGCTCTCTTTATCTCTCTGTCTGCACCTCAGTCTCCATCCTGTGATTTCTGTAATAGTCATTCTGCACCCCAGTCTTCAACTTCTGTCCTCTGTAACAGTTCTTCTGCACCCCAGTCGCAAACCTATGTTCTCTGCAACAGTCCTTCTGCATCCCAGTCTCCAAACTCTGCTCTCTGCAACAGTCCTTCTGCACCATAGTTACCAACATCTGCTCTCTGAAACAGTCTTTCTGCACCCCAGTCTCCAAACTCTACTCTCTGTAACAATCCTCCTGTACTGCAGTCTCCACCTCTGCTCTCTGAAATGGTCTTTCTCCACCCAAGACTCTGAATTCTGCTTTCTGTATCAGTCCTTCTGCACCCAATTCTCGAAACTCTGCTCTCTGTAAGAGTCCTTTTGGACCTCAGTCTCCAACCTCTGCTCTCAGCAACAGTCCTTCTGCAACACAGTCTACAACCTCTGCTCCCTGCAAAAGTACTTCTGCACCCCAGTCTTCATCCTCTGCTCTCTGTAACAATCCTTCTGCACCTCAGTCTCCAAACTCTGTTCTCTGCAACGGTCCTTATTCACCTCAGTCTACAACTTCTACTCTCTTTAACGCTCCTTCTGCACCTCATTCTCCAAACTCTGCTCTCTGTAGGATCCTTCTCCAACCCAGTCTCCAAACTCTGCTCTCTGGAACAGTCCTATTGCACACAAGTCTCCAAACTCTGCTCTCTGCAATGATCCTTCTTCACCCCAGTCTCCAACCTCTGCTCTCTGCATCAGTCATTCTGCACCCCAGTCTCCAACATCTGCTCTATGAAACAGTCCTTCTGCAACTCAGTCTGAAAACTCTGCTCTCTGCATTGATCCCTCTGCACCTCAGCCTCCTACGTCTGCTCTCTGTAAGACCCTTCTGCAACCCAGTCTCCAACCTCTGCTCTCTGTAACAGAAATTCTGAAACTCAGTCTCGAAACTATGCTCTTTGTAACAGTCCTTCTGCACCCCAGATTCCAACCTCCGCACTCGGCAAGAGACCTTCTATACACCAGTCTCCAACCTCTGCTCTCTTTAACAATCCTTCTGCACCGCAATCTTCTACTACTGCTCTCTTTAATATTCCTTCTGCACCTCAGTCTCCAACCTTTGCTCTCTGCAAAGGTCCTTCTGCACACCTGTATTCAACCTCTACTCTCTGCAACAGTCCTTCTGCACCCCAGTCTCCAAACTCTTCTCTCTGCAACAATTCTTCTCCATCCCAGTGTCCAACCTCTGCTCTCTGCAACAGTCTTTCTGCACCCCAGTCTCTAAACTCTGCTCTCTTTAACAGTCCTTCTGCAACCTAGTGTCCAACATCTGCTCTCTGTAAGAGTCCTTCTGAACCCCAGTCTCCACACTCTGCTTTCTGTATCAGTCCTTCTTCACCCTAGTCTCCAACCTATGCTCTCTGCAACAGTCTTTCTGCACCCTAGTTAGTAACATCTGATCTCTGCAACAGTCTTTCTGCACCCCAGACTCCAAGCACTGCTCTCTGTAAAAGACATTCTGTACTGCAGTCCAAACACTGCTCTCTGTAACCTTCTTTCTTCACCAAAAACTCCAATCTCTGCTTTCTCTATCAGTCCTTCTGCACCCTAGTTTTTAACCTCTGCTCACTGCAATGATCCTACTGCACCACAGTCTCCAACCTCTGATCTCTACAACAGTCCTTCTGCACCTCAGTCTCCAACCTCTGCTCTCCACAACAGTTCTTCTGCACCCCAGTCTCCAAACTCTGCTCTCTGCAACATTCCTATGGCACCCTAGTTACCAACATCTGCTCTCTTTTACAGTCCTTCTGCACCTCAGTCTCCAAACTCTGCTCTCTGTTACAGTCCTCCTGTACTACAGAATCCAACCTCTGCTCTCTGTAACAGTCTTTCTGAACCCCAGACTCCAATCTCTGCTTTCTGTGTCAGTCCTTCTGCACCCCAGTCTCCAAAATCTGCTCTCTATAACAGTCCTTCTGCACCTCAGTCTCCAACCTCTGCTCTCTGCAACAGTCCTTCTGCACCACAGACTCCAAAATCCGCTATCTGCAACAGTCCTTCTGCACCCCAGTCTCCAACCTCTGCTCTCTGTAACAATCCTTCTGCACCTCAATCTCCAAACTCTGTACTCCTCAACGTTACTTCTGCACCTCAGTCTCCAACATCTACTCTCTGTAACAGTCTTTCTGCACCTCAATCTTCAACCTCTGTAGGATCATTCTCCAACCCAGTCTTCAAAATCTGCTCTCTGTAATTGTCCTTCTGCACACTAGTCTCCAACCTCTGCTCTCTGCACCGATCCTTCTTCACCCCAGTCTCCTACCTCTGCTCTCTGCAACAGTCTTTCTGCACACCAATCTCCAACATCTTTTCTCCGCAAGAGTCCTTCTGCAAGTCAGTCTGAAAACTCTGCTCTCTGCAACGACCCTTCTGCACCTCAGTCTTCTACATCTGGTCTCTGTAAGACCCTACTACAACCCAGTCTCCAAACTCTGCTCTCTATAACAGTCCTTCTACAGAATAGTTTCCAACCTCTGCTCTCTGTACCAGGAATTTTGCAACCCAGTCTCAAAACTCTGCTCTCTGTAACAGGCCTTCAGAACCCCTGTCTCCAACCTCTTCTCTCTGCAATGATTTTTCTCCAACCCAGTCTCCAACCTCTGCTCTCGGCAACATTCTTTCTGCACCATAGTAACCAATCTCTGCTCTCTGTAAGATCTTTATGCACTCCAGTCTCGAACCTCTGCTCTCTGTAACAATCCTTCTGCACCCCAGTCTTCAACATCTGCTCTCTGCAACAGTTCTTCTGCACTTCAGTCTGAAAACTCTGCTCTCTTCAAGGACCCTTCTGCACCCCAGTCTCTGAAATCTGCTCTCTGCAATATTTCTTTTTCACCCCAATCTCCAACCTGTTCTCTCTGTAACCGTCCTTCTGTATTTCTGTCTCCAACCTCTTATCCCTATAACGATCCTTCTGCACATCAGTCTCCAAAGTCTGCTTTCTGTATCAGTCCTTCTGCACCTGGTCTCTAAACTATGCTCTCTGTAACAGTCCTTCTGCACCTCAGACTCCAACCTCTGCTCTCTGCAACAGTCCTACTGCGGCCCAATCTCCAACCTCTGCTCTCTGAAACAGTCCTTCTGCACCTCAGTGTTCAAACTCTCCTCTTTGTATGTTACTTCTGAAATCTAGTCTCCAACCACTGCTATATGCAATGGTTCTTCTGCACCCCAGTCTCCAACCTCTGTTCTCTACAACAGTTATTCTGCACCCCAGTATCTAAGATCTGCTCTCTGCCACAGTCCTTCTCCACCTCAGTCTCAAACTTTTCTCTCTGCAACAGTCCTTTTGCACCACAGTCACCAAGCTTTTCTTTCTGTATCAGTCCTTCTGAACCCCAGTCACCAACCTCTGCTCTCTATAACAGTCCTTCTGAACCTCAGTCTCTATAACAGTCCTTCTGAACCTCAGTCTCCAAACTCTGCTCTCTGTAACAGTCCTTCTGTTCCTCAGTCTCCCAACTCTGCTCTCTGTAAGATCCTATTGCAACCCAGTCTTTAAACTCTGCTCTCTGTAACTGTCCTTCTGTACCTTAGTCTCCAAGCACTGCTCTCTGTAATGGGACTTCTGCACCCCAATCTCCAACCTCTGCTCTCTGTAATATCCACCTGCAATCCAGTATTAAACCTCTGCTCTCCGTAACAGTCCTTCTGCACACCAGTATCCAAACTCTGCTCTCTGTAACAGGCCTTCTGCAACCCAGTCTCCAAACTCTGTTATCTGTATAAGTCTTTCTTTATTCCAGTCTCCAACCTCTGCTCTCTGCAACAATTTTTCTGCACCCCAGTCTCCAACGTATGCTCGCTGTAAGATCTTTCTGCACACCTGTCTCCAACCTCTGCTTTCTGTAACACTCCTCTGCATACCAGTCTCCAACTTCTGCTCTCTGTAAGGGTCTTTCTGCACCTCAGTCTCCAACTTCTGCTCTCTGCAACACTCCTTCTGCACCCCATTATCCTATCTTTGCTCTCTGCAACAGTTTTTCTGCACCTCAGTCTTTAACCTGTGCTCTGTGTTAAAGTCCTTCTGCACCACAGTCTCCAACCTGTGCTCTCAGTAAAAGTCCTTCTGCACCACAGTCTTCAACCTCTGCTCTCTCTAACCATCCTTCTGAACCCAAGTCTCCAAATTCTGCTCTCTGCAACGATCCTTCTGCACCACAGTCTCCAAAGTCTGCTCTCTGTAACAGTCCTTCTGTACCCCAGTCTTCAAACTCTGCTTTCTGTAACCGTCATCTGCATCTCAGTCTCCATCCTCTGCTCTATACAACAGTTCTTCTTCACCCAAGTCTCCAACATCTGCTCTCTGAAAAAGTCCTTCTAAACCCTAGTCTCCAACCTCTGCTCTGTGTAACAGTCCTTGTACAGCCCAGTCTCCATACTCTGCTCGACCAAAGGATCCTTCTGCACTCCAGTCTCCATCCTCTTCTCTCTGCAACTGTCCTTTTGCAGCCCAGTCTCCAGCACCTGCTCTCTGCAACAGTCCTTCTACACCCCAGTCTCCAACCTCTGCTCTCTGTAACAGTCCTTCTGGACCCCCATCTCCAAACTCTACTCTCTGTAACAGTCTTTCTAAACCCCAGTCTAAAACCTCTACTCTCTGCAAAATTTTTTCTGCACCCCAGTCTCCAACCTCTTTTCTCTGTAACTATCCTTTTGCACCTCAGTCTCCAAACTCTGCTCTTTGCAAGGGTCCTTCTGCACCTCAGTCTCCAACCTCTACTCTCAGAAACAGTGCTTTTGAACCTCAGTCTCCAAACTCTGCTCTTTGTAAGATCCTTCTACACTCCAGTCTCCAACTTTTGCTCTCTGTAACAGGCCTTGGGCACTCCAGTCTCCAACCTCTGCTCTCTGTATCAGTCCATCTGCACCCCAGTCTCCAACCTCTGCTCTTTGCAACTATCCTTCTGCACCCCAGTCTCAAAACGCTGCTCTCTGAATCAATCCTTGTGCAACCCAGTCTCCAACATCTGCTCTCTGCAATAGTTCTTCTGTACCTCAGTCTGAAAAATCTGCTCTCTGCAACAATCCCTCTGCACCCCAGTCTCCAAACTTTGCTCTCTGTAACAGTCTTTCTGTACCTCTGTCTCCTACCTCTGATCTCTGTAAGACCCTTCTGAAAACAAGTCTGCAAACTCTGCTCTCTGTAACAGTCCTTCTGCACCCCAGTCTCCAAACTCTGCTCCCTGTACCAGGCCTTCTTCATCCCAGTCTCCAACATCTGCTCTCTCTAAGAGGCCTTCTGCACCCCAGTCTCCAACCTCTACTCTCTGCAACGATCCAACTGCACCCCAGTCTCCTACCTCTGCTCTCTAAAACAGTCCTTCTGCACCCCAGTCGCCTACCTCTGCTCTCTGTAAGATCCTTCTGCACACCAGTCTTCAACACCTGCTCGCTGTAACAGTCCTTCTGGAACCTAGTCTCCAAACTCTGCTCTCTGCAACTTTTTTTCTACACCCAGTATTAAACATATGCTCTCTGTAAAAGTCTGTCTGCACGCTCGTCTCCAACCTCTGCTCTCTGTAATGATCCTTCTGCACCCCAGTCTCAAACATTCGCTCTCGGTAACAGTCCTTCTGCTCCGCTGTCTCCAAACTCTTTTCTCTGTAAGATCCTTCTGAAACACAGTCTCCAAAGTCTGCTATCTGTACCTGTCTTCTGCACCCCAGTCTTTAAACTCTGCTCTCTGCAACAGTCCATCTGCACCTCAGTCTCCAAACTCTGCTTTCTGCAACAGTCCTTCTGCACCCAAGTCTCCAACCTCTGCTCTCTGCAACATTCCTTCTGCACCCCAGTCTCCAAACTGTGCTCTCTGTAAAAGTCTTTCTGCACCTCAGTCTCCAAACTCTGCTTCTTGTAACAACCCTTCTGCACTCCAGTCTCGAACCTCTGCTCTCTGCAACCACCCTTCTGCCCTTGAGTCTCCACCCTCTGCTCTCTGCAATGATCCTTTTGCACCCCAGTTTCAAACCTCATCTCGCTGCAACAGTCCTTGTTAACCCCAGTCTCCAACATATGCTTTTTGCAATAGTTCTTCTGTACCTCAGTCTGAAAACTTCGCTCTCTGTAATACTCCATTTGCAACCAGTCTCTAACATCTGCTCTCTGTAACAGTCCTTCTGTACCTCAATCTCCAATCTCTGCTCTATGCAACAGTCCTTCTACACCCCAGTCTCCATACTCTGATCGCTCCAATTATCCTTCTGCACCTCTGTCTCCAAAGTCTGTTCTCTACTCAGTTCTTCTGCACCCCAGTCTCCAAACTCTGCTCTCTGTAAAAGTCCTTCTGTACCACAGTCTCCAACCTCTATTCTCTGTAAGGGTCCTTATTCACAACAGTATCCAAACTCTGCTTTCTGTATCAGTCATTTTGAACCACAGTCTCCAAACTCTGCCCTCTGTATCCATCCGTCTGCAACTCAGTCTGCAAATTCTGCTCTTTGCAAAAGTACTTCTGCAACCTAGTCTCCAACATCTGCTCTCTGCAACAGTAATTCTCCACCCTAGTCTCCAAACTTTACTCTCTGTAACAGTCCTTCTGTACTGCATTCTCAAACCTCTGCTTTCTGTAAGGGTACTTCTGCACCCGAGTCTCCAACCTCTGCTTTCTGTGTCAGTCTTTCTGCACCCCAGTCTCAAACCTCTGCTATGTGTAACTGTCCTGCACTGTAGTCACCAACCTCTGCTCTCTGCTACAGTCATTCTGGACCCCAATCTTCAATCTCTACTCCCTGCAACAGTCCTTCTACATCCCAGTCTAAAACATCTGCTCTCTGCAACAATCCTTCTGAACCCCAGTCTCCAACGTCTGATCTCTGTAACAATCCTTATGCACCTCAGTCTCCAACCTCTGCTCTCTGCAACGGTCCTTCTGCACCTCAGTCTCCAACCTCTACTCTCTGTAACAGTGCTTCTGCGCCTCAGTCTCCATCCTCTGCTCTCTTTAAGATCCTTCTGCAACCCCGTCTCCAGTCTCTGCTCTCTGTAGCAGTCCTTCATCACCCCAGTCTCCAAATTCTGCTCTCTGTAACAGGCCTTCTGCACCCCAGTCTCCAACCTCTGCTCTCTGTATCAGTCCATCTGCACCCTAGTCTCCAACGTCTGCTCTCTGCAATGATCCTTCTGCACCCCAGTCTCTTACCTCTGTTCTGTGCAACAGTCTTTGTGCAACCCAGTCTACAACATCTGCTCTCTGCAACAGTTTTTCTTTACCTCAGTCTGAAAACTCTGCTCTCTGCAATAATCATTCTGCACTCCAATCTCCAACATCTGCTCTCTGTAACAGTTTTTCTGCACCTCAGTCTCCTACCTCTGCTTTCAGCAGCAGTCCTTCTGCACCCCAGTCTCCAACCTCTGCTCTCTGCAAATTTCCTTCTGCTCCCCAGTATCAAACCTGTTCTCTCTGTAAAAATCCGTCTGCACCCCAGTCTCCAACCTCTTCTTTTTGAAACAATCCTTCTCACCTCAGTCTCGAATCTCCACTCTATGTAACAGTCCTTCTGCACCTCAGTCTCCAAACTCTTTTCTCTCTGAGATCTTTCTGAAATTCAGTCTGTAAAGTCTGCCCTCTGAACCAGTCCTTCTGCACCCCAGTCTTTAATCTTCTCTCTGCAACAGTCCTTCTGCACCTCAGTCTCCAAACTTTGCTTTCTGCAACAGTCCTTCTGCACCCAAGTCTCCAAACTCTGCTCTTCGCAAAATTCCTTCTGCACCCCATTCTCCAACCTGTGCTCCCTGTAAAAGTCCTTCTGCCCCCCAGTCTCCAAACTCTGCTCTCTGTTACGATCCTTCTGCACACCAGTCTTGAACCTCTGCTGTCTGCAACGATCCTTCTGCACCTCAGTCTCCATCTTCTGCTTTCTTCAATGATCCTTCTGCACCACAGTCTGAAAGCTCTGCTAGCTGCAACAGTCCTTGTAAACCCCACTCTCCAACATCTGCTTCCTGAAACAGTTCTTTTGTACCTCAGTCTGAAAACTCTGCTTACTGCCATTGTCCATCTGCACCCCAGTGTCCAACCTCTGCTCTCTGTAACAGTCCTTCTGTACCTCAGTCTCCAACCTCTGTTCTCTGTAAGGGTCCTTATGCACCTCAGTATCCAAACTCTGCTTTCTGTATCAGTCGTTTTGAACCACAGTCTCCAAACTCTGCCCTCTGTATCCGTCCGTCTGCAACTCAGTCTGCAACCTCTGCTCTTTGCAACAGTCCTTCTGCAACCTAGTCTCCAAACTTTGCTCTCTGTAACAGTCCTTCTGTACTGCATTCTCAAACCTCTGTTCTCTGTAAGGGTACTTCTGCACCCAAGTCTCCAACCTCTGCTTTCTTTGTCAGTCCTTCTGCATCCCAGTCTCCAACCTCTGCTCTGATTAACTGTCCTTCTGCACCTTAGTCTCCAACCTCTGCTCTCTGCTACAGTTTTTCTGGATCCCAATCTCCAACCTCTACTCTCTGCAACAGTCCTTCTACATCCCAGTCTGAAACCTCTGCTCTCTGCAACAATCCTTCTGCACCTCAGTCTCCAA
The DNA here is from genome assembly GCF_052094955.1 of Ictidomys tridecemlineatus. Taxonomy (NCBI): domain Eukaryota; kingdom Metazoa; phylum Chordata; class Mammalia; order Rodentia; family Sciuridae; genus Ictidomys; species Ictidomys tridecemlineatus. The sequence continues at coordinate 35,586 of NW_027522369.1, forward strand.
CGTCTTCTCTCTGCAAGGGTCCTTCTGCACCTCTGTCTCCAACCTCTGCTCTCTGTAACAGTGCTTCGGCACCTCAGTCTCCAAACTCTGCTAGCTGTAAGATCTGCAACCCAGTCTCCAAACTCTTCTCTCTGTAACAGTCCTTAATCACCCCATTCTCCAAACTCTGCTCTCTGTAACAGGCCTTCTGCACCACAGTCTCCAAACACTGCTCTCTTTATCTGTCCATCTGCACACCAGTCTCCAACGTCTGCTCTCTGCAACGATCCTTCTGTACCCCAGTCTCCAAACTCTGTTCACTGCAACAGTCATTGTGCAACTCAGTCTACAAAATCTGCTCTCTGCAACATTTCTTCTGTACCTCAGTCTGAAAACTATGCTCTCTGCAAGAATCCTTCTGCACCCCAGTCTCTAACCTCTGCTCTCTGTAACAGTCCTTAAGCACCTCAGCCTCCAAACTCTGCTTTAAGCAACAGTGCTTCTGCACCACAGTCTTCAACATCTGCTCTCTGCAACATTCCTTCTACACCCTAGTATCAAATCATTGCTCTCTGTAAAATTTGCCTGCACCCCAGTCTCCAACCTCTGCTCTCTGTAACGATCCTTCTGCACCCCAGTCTCGAAACTTCGCTCTCTGTATCAGTCCTCCTGCACCTCAGTCTCCAAACTCTATTCTCTGTAAGATACTTCTGAAAACCAGTCTCCAATGTCTCCTTTCTGTAACACTCCTTCTGAAACCCAGTCTTTTAACTCTGCTCTCTGCAACCGTCCTTCTGCACCTCAGTCTCCAACCTCTGCTTTCTGCAACAGTCCTTCTGCAAACAAATCTCCAACCTCTGTTCTTTGCAACATTTCTTCTGCACCCCAGTCTCCAACCTCTGCTCTCTGTAAAAGTCCTTCTGCACCCCAGTCTCCAAACTCTGCTCTCTGTAACTATCCTTCTGCATCCCAGTCGCGAACCTCTGCTCTCTGCAATGATCCTTCTCTACGTCAGTCTCGAACCTCTGCTCTCTGCAATGATCCTTCTGCACCCCAGTCTGAAACCTCTGCTAGCTGCAACAGTCCTTGTGAACCCCAGTCTCCAAAATCTGCTTCCTGCAACAGTTCTTCTGAACCTCGGTCTGAAAACTCTGCTCTCTGCAATAATCCATCTGCACCCCAGTCTCAAATTTCTGCTCTCTGTAACAGTCCTTCTGTAACTCAGTCTTTAATCACTGCTCTCTGCAACCGTCCTTCTACACCCCAGTCTTCATACTCTGGTCGCCCCAATGGTCCTTCTGCACGCCAGTCTCTAAACTCTGTTCTCGACATCGGTTCTTATGCACACAAGGCTCCAACCTCTACTCTCTGTAACAGTCCTTCTGTACAGCAGTCTCCGACCTCTGTTCTCTGTAAGGGTCTTTATGCACCCCAGTATCCAAACTCTTCTTTCTGTATCAGTCTTTTTGAAACACAGTCTCCAAACTCTGCCCTCAGTAACCGTCCTTCTGCAACTCAGTTTTCAACTTCTCCTCTCTGCAACAGTCCTTCTGCACCCCAGACTCTATCCTCTGCTCTCTGCAACAGTCATTTTGCACCCCAGTCTCCAACATGTGCTCTCTGCAACAGTCCTTCTTCACCCAAGTCTCCAACCTCTGCTCTCTGCAACATTCCTTCTACACCCCAGTCTTCAAACTCTGTTCTGTGTAAAAGTCCTTCTGCATCGCAGTCTCCAACCTCTGCTCTTTGTAACAATTCTTCTACAACCCAGTCTTTAACCTCTGCTCTCTGTAACAGTCCTTCTGCCCCATACACTCCAACCTCTGCTCTCTGTTACAGTCTTTATATACCGCAGTCTCCAAACTCTGCTCTCTATAACGGTCATTCTGTACCCCAATTTCCAAACTCTGCATTCTGTAACAGTCCTTCTGCACCTCAGTCTGTAACCTCTGCTCTCTGCACTATCCTTCTGCACACCAGTCTCCAATCAGTGCACTCCATAACATTCGTCCTGCACCACAGTCACCAACCATTGCTCTCTGTAAGATCCTACTGCAACCCAGCCTCAAATGTCTGCTCTCTATAACAGTCTTTCTGCAACCCAGTCTCCAACCTCTACTCTCTGTAGCAGGGCTTTTGCACCCCAGTCTCCAAACTCTGCCCTCTGACACAATCCTTCTTCACGCCAGTCTGCAACCTCTGCTCTTTGTTAAGGTCCTTCTGCACCCCAGTCTCACACCTCTGTTTTCTGTATCATAATTCTTCACCCCAGTCTCAAACGTCTGCTCTGTGTAACAGACCTTCTGCATCTCAGTCTCCAACATCTGCTCTCTGCAACAGCCCTTCTGCACCCCAGTCTCCAACCTCTGCTTTCTGCAACATTCCTTCTGCACCCTACTCTCCAACCTGTGCTCTCTGAAACAGTCCTTCTGCACCCCAGTCTCCAACCTCTGCTTTCTGCAACATTCCTTCTGCACCCTACTCTCCAACCTGTGCTCTCTGTAACAGTCCTTCTGCACCACAGTCTCCCACCTCTTCTCTCTGTAAGGATCCTTCTGCAGCCCAGTCTCCATCACTGCACTCTTCAAGGATTCTTCTGCAAATCAGTCTCCAACTTCTGCTCTCTTCAACAATCTTTCTGCACCCGAGTCTCAAACCTCTGCTCTCTGTAACTGTTTTTCTTCACTTAAGACTCCAACCTCTGCTCTCTGCAAACGTCTTTCTGCACCCTTGTCTCCAACCTCTGCTCTCTGCAACGATTCTTATACACCACAGTCTCCAACATCTGCTCTCTGCAACTGTCTTTCTGCACCCCAGTCTCCAAAGTCTCCTCTCCTTAACACTTTTAATGCACCGCAGTCTCCAACCTCTGTTCTCTGTAAGGTCGTTCTGCACTCCAGTTTCCAAACTCTGCTCTCTGTAACATTCCTTTTCCAACTCAGTCTAAAACCTCTGCTTCATTCAATGGTCCTGCTGCAACCCAGTCTCCAACATCTGTTCTCTGCAACAGTCTTTCTACTCCCAAGTATCAAACCTCTGCTCTCTGTAACAGTCTTTCTGTACTGCAGTCTCCAACCTCTGCTCTCTGTAACGGTCCTTCTGCACCGAAGTCTCAAACCTCTGCTTTCTGTATAAGTTTTCTAAACCATGGTTTCCAAACTTTGCTCTCTGTAACAGTACTTTTGCACCTCTGTCTCAAACATCTGAACTCTGACACTTACTTCTGCACCCCATTCTCTAACTTCTGCTCTCTGTAAAAGTTCTTCTTCACCCAATTCTCTAAACGCTGCTCTATGCAACAGTCCTTCTGTTCCACAGTCTCCAACCTCTGCTCTCTGTAACGGACCTTCTGCACCCCAGTCTCAACCTCTGCGTTCTGTATCAGTAATTCTGCATCCTACTCTCAAAACTTTTCTCTCTGTAACATTCTATCTGCACCTCAGTCTTCAAACCCTGAATCTGCGAAAGTTCTTCTGCATCCCAGTCTCCTAACTCTGCTCCCTGCAACAGTTTTTCTGAACCCCAGTCTCCAATCTGCACTCTGAAACAGTTCTTCTATAAACCATTCTCCAACCTCTGCTCTCTGTAACAGTCCTCGTGTATTGCAGTCTCTGAACTCTGCTCTCTGCAACGGTCCTTCTTCACCCCAGTCTCCAAACTCTGCTTTCTGTATCAGTTCTTCTGAACCCCAGTCTCCGAACTCTGCTCTCTGTAACAGTCCTTATGCACCTCAGTCTCCAAATTCTGCTCTCTGCAACAGTCCTTCTGCCCCCAAGTCTCCAACACCTGCTCCCTGCAATAGTCCTTCTTCACCCCATTCTCCAACTTCTGCTATCTGAAAACAATCCTTCTGCACCCCAGTCTCCAACCTCTGCTCTATGTAACGATCCTTCTGCACCTCTGTCTCCACCTCTGCTCTCTGCAATGTTCCTTCTGCACGTCAGTCTCCAACATCTACTCTCTGTAACAGTCCTTCTGCACCTCAGTCTCCAACCTCTGCTCTCTGTATGATCTTTCTACAACCCAGTCTTCAAACTCTGCCCTCTGTAACAGTCGTTCTGCATCCCTTCACCAAACTCTGCTCTCTGTAACAGGCCTTCTGCACCAGAGTCTCCAACCTCTGTTCTCTGTAACAGTCCTTCTGCACCCCAGGCTCAAACCTCTGCTTTCTACAAAGATGCTTCTGCACCCCAGTCTCCAACCTCTGTAATCTCCAACAGTCCTTCTAAACCTCAGTCTAAAAACTCGGTTCTCTGCAATGATTTTTCTGCACCCCAGTCTCTAAACTCTGCTCCCTGTAACAGTCATGTTCCACCTCAGTCTCCAACCTCTGCTCTCTGTAAGATCCTGCTGCAACCCTGTCTCCAAACTCTGCTCTCTGTAACAGTCCTTCTGCACCCCAGTCTCCAACCTCTGCTCTCTGTAACAGTCCTTCTGCAACTCAGTCTCCAAACTGTGCTCTCTGTAACATTACTTCTCTACCCGTCTCCAACCTCTGCTCTCTGCAAAGGTCCTTCTGCACGACAGTCTCCAACCTCTGTTCTCGGCAACAGTCCTTCTGCACCGCAGTCTACAAACTCTGCTTTATGTAAGATCTTTCTGCAACCCAGTCTCCAAACTCTGCTCTCTGCAACAGTCCTTTTGCAGCCCAGTCTCAAACCCCTGCTATTTGCAACAGTTCGTCTGAGCCGCAGTCTCAATCCTCTGCTATCTGAAAGATCCTTCTGCGCCCAAATCTTCAACCTCTGCTCTGTGCAACAGTTCGTCTGTACCCGACTCTCCAAACTCTGCTCTCTATATGATACTTCTGCACCCCATCTCAAAACTCTGATCTCTGTAACAGTGCTTCTTCACCCCCGTTTCCAACCTCTGCTTCCTGCAACAATCCTTCTGCACCCAAGTCTCCAACTTCTGCTCTCTGAAACACTTCTTCTGCACCCCAGTCTTTAAAATCTACTCTCTGAAACAGTCCTTCTGCATCCCATTCTCCAAACTCTGCTCACTGCAACAGTCCTTCTGTACCCTGGTCTCCAACCTCTGCTCTTTGTAACAGTCCTTATGTACTGCAGTCTCCAAACTCTGCTGTCTGTAAGGTTAATTCTGGACCCAAGTCTCCAAACTCTGCTTTCTGTATCAGTCCTTCTGCACTCCAGTCTCCAAACTCTGCTCTGTGTAACAGTCCTTCTGCATCTCAGTCTCCAAAATCTGCTCTCTATAAAAGTCGTTCTGCACCCCAGTCTCCAAACTCTGCTCTCCGCAAAAGTCCATCTACACTCAAGTCTTCAACCTCTGCTCTGTGTAACAGTCCTTCTGCAAACCAGTTTCCAATCTCTGCTCTCTGCAACGATCCTTCTGCATCCCAGTCTCCAACATCTGCTCTCTGCAAACTTCCTTCTGCACCCAAGTCTTCAACCTGTGCTCTCTGCAATGATCCTTCTGCACAACAGTCTCCAACCTCTACTCTCTGCAATAATCCTACTGCACCCCAGTGGCCAACATCTGCTATGTGTAACAATCCTTCTGCAGCGTAGTCTCCAAACTCTGCTCTACGTAATATTCTTCTGCAACCCAGTCTCCAAACTCTGCTCTTTGTAACAGCCCTTCTGTACCCAGTCTCCAAACTCTGCTCTCTGTAACAGGCCTTCTGCATTCCCGTCTCCAAACTCTGCTCTCTGTATCAGTCCTTCTTCACCCCAGTCTCCAAACTCTGCTCTCTTTAACATTTTTTCTGCATCTCAGTCTCCTACCACTGCTCTCTGCAACAGTTCTTCTGCACACCAGTCTCCAACATCTGCACTCGGAAACAGTTCTTCTCCACTCCAGTGTCCAACTTCTGCTCTCTGAAAAAGTACTCCGGTATTGAAGTCTCCAAACTCTGCTGTTTGTAATGGTCCTTCTAAACGTAAGTTTCCAACCTCTGCTTTCTGTATCAGTCCTTCTGCACCCCAGTATCCAACCTCTGCTATCTGCAACAGTCTTTCTGCACCGCAGACTCCAAATTCTACTCTCTGCAAAAGTCCTTCTGCACCCAAGTCTCAAACACCTGCTCCCTGCAACAGTCCTTCTGCACCCCAGTCTCCAAACTCTGGTCACTTTAACAGTCCTTCTGAACCTTCGTCTCCAAATTCTGCTCTCTGCAACAGTCCTTCTGCACCCAAGTCTCCAACCTCTGCTCTCTGCAACAGTCCTTCTACACACCAGTCTTCAACCTCTGCTCTGTGTAACAGTCGTTGTGAACCCCAGTCTCCAACCTCTGCTCTTTGTAACAGTCCTTCTGCACCATATTCTCCAACCTCTGCACTCTGTTACAGTCTTTGTATACCGCAGTCTCCAAACTCTGCTCTCTGTAACGGTCCCTCTGCACCCTAATTTCTAACTTCTGCTTTCGGTAACATTCCTTCTGTACCTCAGTCACCAAACTCTGCTCTCTGTAACCATCTTTCTGCACCTCAGTTTCCAACCTCTGCTCTCTGTAACAGTTCTTCTGCACCTCAGTCTTAAACCTCTGCTCTCTGCACGATCCTTCTGCACACCAGTCTCCAACCACTGCTCTCTGTAAATGTCGTCCTGCACCTCAGTCACCAACCTCTGCTCTCTGTAAGATCCTTCTGCAACCCAGCCTCAAAACTCTGCTCTCTATAACAGTCCTTCTGCAATCCAGCCTCAAAACTCTGCTCTCTATAACAGTCCTTCTGCTCCGCAGTCTCCAACCTTTGCTTTCAGGCAACATTCTTTCTACACACTAGTATCCAACCTGTTCTCCCTGTAACAGTCCTTCTGCACCCAAGTCTCCCACATCTGCTCTCTTCAATGATCCTGCTGCACCCCAGTCTCCAACGTCTCCTCTCTTTAACACTCTTTCTACATCCCAGTCTCAAACCTCTGCTCTTTGTAAGGCCCTTCTGCACCCCAGTTTCTAAACTCTGTTCTCTGTAACATTCCTCCTCCAACCCAGTCTCCAACCTCTGCTTTCTTCAATGGTCCTGCTGCAACCCAGTCTCCAAACTCTGTTCTCTAAAACAGTCCTTCTGCTCCCCTATTTCCAATCTCGACTCTCTGTAACAGTTCTTCTGTACCGCAGTCTCCAACTTCTGCACTCTGTAATGGTCTTTCTGCACCCTAGTCTCCAACCTCTGCTTTCTATGTCAGTCCTTCTGCACCACAGTCTCCTTACTCTTCTCTCTGTTACAGTCCTTCTGCACTTCAGTCTCCAAACAATGCTTTCTGTAAGATCCTTCTGCAACCAAGTCTCCAAACTCTGCTCTCCATAACAGTCCTTCTGCACACCAGTCTCCAATCGCTGCTCACTGCAACGATCCTTCTTCACTCCAGTCTCAAATCTCTGCTCTCTGCAACATTCATTCTGCACCCCAGTCTCCAAAATTAGCTCTCTGCAACAGTCCTTCTGCACCCCAGTCTGAAATCTCTGTTCTCTGCAACGACCTCCCTGCACCCCAGTCTCCTTCCTCTGCTCTCTGTAACAGTCCTTCTGAACCTCAGTCTCCTACCACTGCTCTCTGTAAGATCCTTCTGCATCAAAGTCTCCAAACTATGCTCTCTGTAACAGTCGTTCTGCACAACAGTCTCCAACCTCTGCTCTCTGTAAGAGGACTTCTGCAACAATGTTTCCAACCTCTGCTCTCTGTAACATGCCTTCTGCACCCCAGTCTCCAACCTCTGCTCTCTGCAAAAGTCTTTCTAAACTCAGTCTCCAAACTCTGCTCTCTGCAACAGTCCTTCTGCACCCCAGTCTTCAACTTCTGTTCTCTGGAACAATCATTCTGCACCTCAGTTTTCAAACTCTGACCTCTGCAATGGTCCTTCAGCACCTTAGTCTAACCTCTGCTGTTTTCAACCATCATTTTGCACCCCTGTTTCCAACCTCTGCTCTCTGCAAAAGTCTTTCTCAACCCCAATCTTCAACATATGCTCTCTGCAACAGTCCTTTTGCACCTCAGTCTGAAAACTTTGCTCTCTGCAATGATCATTTTGCACCCCAGTCTCCAAACTCTGCTTTCTGTAACAGTCCTTCTGCACTTCAGTCTCCAACTTCTACTCTCTGCAACAGTTGTTCTGCACCCTAGTCTTTAACATCTACTCTCTGAAACAGTCCTTCTACACCGCTGTCCAAATGCAGAAGTATGAGACCTGAACTATTGCTCACCCTGCAAAAAATCAACTCAAAATGCATTAAAGACCCAGGAACTAGACCAGAAATTATGCAGTTTCCAGAAAAAAACAAAGTCAATACTCCAACCTGCAGGCAGAGGCAATGACTTTCTCAATAGGATGCCAAAGCTCAGGAGATAACACCAAAAGTTAGCTAATAGGATGGCATCAAATTAAGAAGGTTCTGCACAGCAAAGGAGACATTTAGAATATGAAGAGGGAACCTATGGAAAGGGACAAAATCTTTATGAAGGGCTCTTCTAAAAGAGGATGAATATTCAGAATATTAATAAAGAACTCAAAAAACTAAACATCAAACCCACAATTATTAAACAACCCAATTATCAAATAACCCAATTACCAAATGGGAAACTAAATGAACTAAACAGACACGTCTTAGAAGAAAATATGTGAGTGGCCAACAAATATATGAAAATACTTGCAAGTCAAGACTACCCTGATATTTCATCTCACTTCAGTGACAAGGCAACCACCAAGAATACAAACAGAAATGAGTGTGACAAGGAGAGAATTGGAGAGAAAGGAGCACTCTCACCCTGCTGGTGGGCATGTAAATCAGCACAACCACCACGGAAATCGGGATGGAGGCTCTTCAGGAGTAGTCATGGACCACCTTGCGACCCAGCTCTACCTCTGCTTGGTATTTATCAGAGCCGATCAAAGTCATCATACTATAATGACACATACATGCCCATGAACCAGCCGAGGTGACATCAGTGGACGAATGGATAAAGAACATCTGGTATATGCACACTGGAATTTCATTCAGCCATAAAGAAGAACGAAATTATGTCATGCTGGAAGATGGAAGGATCTTCAGAACATTAAGGGAAATAAGCAACTCAGAAAGTTAAGGGCCGTATGTTTTTCCTCTGTTAAAGCTAGAGAGGGAAAAGGAAGGAATGTTGGGAAGGGAGTCTCATCATGAAAGTTGAAGGAAGATCAGTAGAGTCAAGGCACCAGAGGAGGAGGTGAGGAAAAGGGAAATATTGGAATGATATTGGCCAAAGTTCAAGGTTATTTTGTGTGCATGTTCAAATATGTGTCAGCTAATTCCACCATTATGGACCACTACAATGCACCAATGAAGTGTGAAATGAAGAGTTTCACATTACATGGGGCAGGCACTATGTTAGGAGGGTGCCCATTTTTTGCCATCTATAAATAACAAGATCATTTACCACTGTCAAATATCTCTACGGATTCGAATGTTCTGATCACAGCTCCACCACATTGCCTCTTCCACTTCAGGGTCCCCTTATTCTCACGAAATTAGGGAGCCCGTTTCAACGATGTCATCCATTAATGTCTTCCCAGGCTGCCGAGGACAGCGGCTGCGGGTTTTACAAGGATCTGGTGCTGCCTTCTGAACGCATGTCCAGGAGGCCTTGGCGAAGGCTGGTGCTCCAGGCCCTGCTCCAGATCCAGCTGTGAGGAAAGGGAAGGGGTCACATAACACGCCATCCAACACCTTATTTATTTCTGATCACCATCCTCTCCATTATTCCAGGATCATATTGGTCATTGAACTTAAGCACACACTGAGTCCAGATTTCAGTCCATCAACCAAAGAGAGTCTAATAGCCACTCCCCGTGGCTCAGGAAAATCCTTGGCCCTAACATTTCTGGTGATTACGTCCCTGTGACTACATTCAAGATGATCCAGCAATATGTCCTGACTTCTTTGGTCTAGAAGACTCAAACAAATTCTCTTATATATTTTTAAGGCTCCTATTAACAAAATACAGTAAAATATTTACCTTTTATTTTGGTGTGACCCTTATACTCTCCTGGGCTATATTTTATACTCTTACCTGAGGCGTTCTAGGATCAGACCCCAATTAAGAGTCTGGTGAAAATGTGGAATGATGGATGAGCATCTTAAAGACAATTGGGCTGGGGATGTGGCTCAAGCAGTAGAGCGCTTGCCTGGCACGCGTATGGCCCGGGTTCAATCCTCAGCACCACATACCAACAAAGATGTTGTGTCCGCCGAGAACTAGAAAATGAATATTAAAAATTCTCTCTCTCTCTCTCCTCTCTCTCTCTCTCTCTCTCTCTCTCTCTCTCTCTCTCTCTCTCTCTCCCTCTCCTCTCCTCTCCTCTCCTCTCCTCTCTCACTCTCTCTTAAAAAAAAAAGACAACTGCCCAGGTAGAGTCACCATAGGGTCTTCAATTTAGGGAAAGCTAGTCTCCTCGGGGGAGGGGGGGCTGCTTCTGACAGCAAAGAGGGTTAATGGACATTTCAGGGTTCAAGGCTCTGAGATTTTTCTAATTCCACTGGCATTTTGCCATTCTAATTAAGAGGGTCTCAATCATTCCCCCATTAATGTCCTAATTGACATAAGAGAGACCTGGAGAAATTGTGGATTTATAATTTTTTTTGTACTTCTGCAATTTAGAGAATTGGATGTTTTATTCTGATATTAAGCTTTATCAGTTTCCAGAGAGAAAATATTTCTGATGATCTGAACCTTACTTGAAGGAGGAATATAATGCTTTAACCTATCATTTTCTTTCTGTAAGTCTCCCACTCCAGTCAGTAACAGCAGTCTGTAGTCATGTTGTAATGTTCATTGCCACCCTGAAGGTCGATGGTGTTATTCCAAACCTCAGTTTTCCATAGACATTTGATTTCAGGCCACGATAACTTAAAGTCTCTGTTGGGTCATTGCACACCATTAATTATCAGGTCTCCTTTCCCATGGGCTGTGACATCATCAACATATTCAATTCCCTCAGGTCAGACATCCAACCTACCTTTTCAGATCTGTTATCTAGACCATCTCTGATGTAAACCACTATTGTGGTCAGTGCCACCCTGGTCAGGTAGAGATGAAGAACGACTCTTGATGTCTTAGGGTAGAGAAAGTTGACACAGAAAAAAGTTATAAAATGGTTGGGAGATCTGGAAGAAAAAAAGAAAATAGGGCAGGTGACACCATCCCATATATGGAAACCCTAACATCCCTGGAAAGAAACGCTCATTCCACGCTACTGTGACCCACATTCAGGAACAGGTGTCTAGAAGCCTGCATACACAGCTCCTGGCACCAAGGAGATTAGTTCCTGCCTCTACAGGGCTGGTTTGCTGCTGCTGCTATGGGATCCAAAAAAACCCGCTTTCTTCCTTTCATTTCTTCCTCTCTTCCTAGTGTTTGGCTGATCTTGACAGAACCTCCTAAAATGGAGGCCTGCAAGCAGGGTAGTGTGGGAAACGAGGTTCTTATACTTTCTGTCCCTCTGGTGTGGGGAGAACACAGGAGGACAGAGATAGTGTTGAACACCCACACAAGGTGTCCAACACACTTGAACCTGAAAGTGGGAAAAGGGTGTTTGTGAAAAGAGAGGAGAGAAATCAGTCTCAGATATTTTAAAAGCGGGAGTTGGAGTTAAAGCTCCAGATACAAACTCTCTAACCAGGTGCCTACAAGTCCCTGGGACGCATCTTTTTCAGCTTACTGTATACTCCAGTTTGAAGATTGGTCTAGACTTTGATCGTGCAAAAGGATGCAAACACTTCAGCCAGCTTCCTCAGGGTACTCTGGACCTCCTTGCTTCTCAGGCTGTGAATGACGGGGCTCAACAAAGGGCTCTCCACACAGAATAGCACAGAGACCAGGGTGTCCATGTCCATCCTTCTCTGGGCCTGTCATAGTGGAAGTTGGCTGTTCCATAGAAGACCACCACGACAGTGAGGGGGGACGCACAGGTGGAGAAGGCCTTCCTTCTGCTCTGGGCAGAGGGAATTCCCAGGATGGCCGCCATGATGAGTGCATAGGAGCCTGCAGTGAAGAGGCAGGGGCTCAGGCCCATGATTGCACTGACAACGTGGAGCGCAGACTCGTTGACAGAGGTGTCTGAGCAGGAGAGCTTCAGGAGCAATGGGATGTCACAGAGAAAGTGGCTGAACTGGTGGGGCCCACACAGAGTGAGTGTGATGGCCAGCACTGTGTGTGTGACCAAATTCACCAGCCCACACAGCCAGGACCCAGTTACCAGGCCAACACAGACCTTCACACTCATGATGACTGGATACTGAGGAGGACGGCAGATGGCCACACAGCAGTCATACTGGCCACACAGCCAGTAAGACGCCTTCTGTGCAAGCACTTGTCACCAATAAAAAGATCTGGGAAAGGCAGCCCTCAAAAGAAATGGCCTTCTTCTCCCAGAAGAAGTTTACCAGCAGTACTGAGAGGGTGGTGGATGTGTAGCAGACGTCCAAGCAGCTCAAATTGCTGAGGAAAAAGTACATTGGAGTGTGAAGAGCAGGACTGACCCTGGTGGCCACTATTATGAGCATGTTCCCCAGGAGAGTGGTCAGGTAAATGACCAGAAAGAGCAGAATGAACCATCCCTGTAGTTTGGAGTGGTTGGAAAATCCCAAGAAGATTAATTCAGTGACAAATGATTGATTGCTCATTTCCAATGTTGTCATAGCTAAAAAACAGAGAAAAAAGAGACCATGATGAGAATGGACTGAGAGCACCCCAAACAGGCTTGTTAATCTGCAGCAACATGGCAAATAATATCAAATGAAAAGCAGCCTGGAGACTGATAACCTGTGGGACTGGTCTCAGGGAATCAGACCCATGGAGCCACACACATTTGCAGTGGTGATGGTGGGTTGGAGTAACCAGAGAATTGCTAGAAGCCAACAGAAAGCCATTCGACCTTATCAAGGTTTTAAGTCATTTTTAACTGTCTCAGTAATCTCTGTCTCCTGTTGTCCTTTTATGTAAACATAGGATTTTTGAAGAAGTTCATTTTCATTGCAAATGTTAAGAAAAAAATTTACAAAGCAGATTCATCATCTGCAGAAGCAGTCAGTGTTGCCTTCAGTGTTTTCCAATGTAGAGTTTTACTCATTTTACATCAATCTTGATCTCTGTGTTTGGAAAGGCAGAAGTTAACTATTCCTGTACAATGCTGAAATTATCAGAGCCAGAGAAAAATAGAGGAAAGAAGTTGATGACGTGGGTTTGGACTGGCTATCTTAAGTATACAGGGAAGATAAGTGGAGTAGAAGGAAAATGAGAGGGCGGAGAGGTTTGGGAAGGGAGGAAATGTGAAAGGTCTTATGCAAATCATGTTATGTGCACATGGAAGTCTACCACAGGGGACTGCACCTGTATGTATATGCAGAAAGCACCAGTCAGAAATTAACAGATAAATGACCCAAAGAAAGATCAGTAGAAGAAAGTAGAAATGGGGCAGGAAGGGAAGGGAGATGGGGGGTGGGGACTGAATGAAGTAAATCAGATTCCATGCACGTAGGATCTTTTCCAAATAAACCCAACTTCTATGTATAACTATGTATAACTCTTTTGTTAAGTGTTTTTTCTGCATCGATTGAGATGATCAATAAACTTACATCTCTCTTAAATAAACTTAATCTCTCCCCTTTGGCTAAACATTCAGATCATCTCCAGTCCTATAAATATTTTAATGAACATTTTTCTACATAAACATATGTGACCATTTCGAATTATCTCTTCAGAATAAAATTTAAATCTGACATAAAAGAATTTGTTGTGCAGTTTCTATTTAAAACTAGCTAATGGGAGACATTATATTAAGTGAAATAAGCCAGACACATAAAGAGAAATAGCAGTTTTTCACTTCTTTGTGGAAGCTAAAAGTTGATCTCAGAGAAGTAGGGAGTAGAGCGGTGGTTATTGGAGCCTTGGAGAGAATCACAAAAATCATTGTGAGTCTTATTTCTCAAAAACGCATGTGAAGGACTGCCGGAAACATGCCCTCTGAGTGTGGTCTTTAAAAAAAATAAGAGTGGACTACTAACAGGTTCCTCAGAAAATCTCTCTTCTCTCCTCAGTGGGCAGCAGGAGGTCCATGGGTCTGGCTGCCTAGGAGCTAGCTGTGGTGTGCAAATGGACAGGAAAAGACGGCTGGAGAATCTCAATAATCACTAGTAGACCGCATTCTACGTGAGGGCAGGGTGAAAACAGGCCATCCAGAAAGAAATGGCTTGAGCTCTGAAAATGACAGAATCTGTGGATTCAGGAAACGGTTGTGGGTCCAATCCACTCATAACAACTACTTTCTGGGTCAGTCCACGGTTGCCACAGTTAACACAGTCCTGACCAGAACAACCTGGAGGGGGAGATGCACTCTGGCCTCCTGGCTTGGAGGTTTGGTGTGGGGCCAGCTGACCCATTGCTGCCGGCCTGAGATGAGGTGGGACACCAAGGTGGAAGGGAACAAGGGGGGAAGCGTCCCTAGCTTATGGCAGGCAGAAGGTTGGGGCGGGGGAGGGGACGGGAGGAGACAGTTCACAGGGGACAAGATGTGATTCCCCATGGCGTGTCCCTGGCCACACTCCACTTTCCCACACTCCTCTCAGTACAGTGGGCCTTTCAGATAATTAACCCACAAAATGGATGGATCCACAGATTAGGTCACAAGTCTCACAGTCTAATCATTTCACCTCTGAACACTGCTACTGTGGCTGACCCTGAGCTTTTGGTGGGGGGATACCTTATTTCTAAGCCATAATAGTTTCTACAGTCCATGTGCTTTGGTTAGAATTCCTTCATGTAGTCTGGGAGAGTAATCGGGTGCCAAAACAAGATTAAAAGGAAATATCTGGTAACTGAAGATGTGACATTTGGAGCTTGGGGCAAAGCTTTGAAGAGGAGCCCTGGGTGGAGCACTTTAAAGTGAAGGTGACGAGGACACAACAGGGTACCTGGTCTGTGGGGTAGCTGAGTGGCAGTGGGATGACTCATTGAAACATAAAAAAAATGAGAATGGGCATGTCTGGGGAGAGAAAAGAAGGAAAGGAGGTTGGGCCTGGAGTGTGGGTACCTGCGGGGTCTCCCCAAAGAGATTCCAGGAGGTAGCGGGACAGTTTCCCATGAGATAGGCCTGGGAGTCATGGCTTAGAGTGACTGTGGAAGTCACAGGTGCTCATAAAGCCAAAAGAGAGCAGGGTGAGGAGAGAGGGCCTGATGGACTGTGCGGAAAAGAAGGTGTCCAGAAAAAGGCTCACCAGCTATCAGCAATCATTCTGCACCACAGTGTCAAAGCTCTGCTCTTTGTACCAGGCCTTCTGCACCACAGTCTAAAACCACTGCTCCATATAACAGTCCTTCTGCACCCCAGTCTCCAAACTCTGCTCCCTGCAACATCCTTCTCCACCCCAGTCTCCAAGATATACTCTCTGAAACACTCTTTCTGCAACCCACTCTAGAACATCTGCTCTCTGCAACAGTCCTTCTGCACCTCAGTCTGAAAACTCTGCTCTCTGCAACAATCATTCTGCACAACAGTCTCCAAACTGTGATATCTGTAACAGGCCTTCTGCACCCCAGTCTCCAACCTCGGCTCTCTATAATATCCTTCTGCAACCCATTCAATAATCTGTGCTACCTGTAACAGTCCTTCTGCACCCCAGTATCCATCATCTGCCCTTTGTAACAGGCCTTCAGCACCCCAGTCTCCAACCTCTGCTCTCTGTAACAGGCCTTCTTCACCCCAGTCTCGAACCTCTTCTCTCTGAAACGACCATTCTGCACCTCAGTCTCCAACCTCTGCTATCTGCAACAGTCCTTCTGCCATCAGTATCCAACGTCTGCTCTCTGAAAGATGATTCTGCACCCCCGTCTCCAAACTCTGCTCTTTGTAACAGTCCGTCTGCACCCCATTCTCCAACCTCTGCTCTCTGTAACAAGCCTTCTGCACCTCAGTCTCAAAACTCTGCTCTCTGCAAGGGTTCTTCTACACCCCAGTCTCCAACCTATGTTCTCTGCAACTGTCCTTCTGCACCCTAGTCTCCCACCTCTGCTCTCTGTAACAGTCCTTCTATACCACAGTCTCCAAAGTCTGCTTTGTGTATCAGTCGTTCTGAAACCCAGTCTCCAACCTCTGCTCTCTGTAACAGTCCTTCGTCACCTCAGTCTCCAACCTCTGCTCTCTGCAACAGTGCTTCTGCAACCCCGTCTCAAATCTATGCTCTCTGCAACCATACTTCTATACCTCAAGCATAAAATTCTGCTCTCTGGAACAGTCCTTCTGCACCTCAGTCTCTAAACTTTGCTCTCTGTAACAATCTTTCTGCAACTCAGAATCCAACCTCTGCTCTCTTTAACAGTCCTTCTGCACCTCAGTATTCAAACTCTGATCTCTGTAACAATCCTTCTGCTCTCTGTTAGGATACTTCTGAACCTCAGTCTCCAACCAATGCTCTCTGTAACAGGCCTTCTGCACCGCAGTCTCCAACCTCTGCTCTCTGTAACAGTTCTTCTGCACACCAGTCTCCAATCTCTAGTCTCTGTAACAGTCCTGCTGCACCCGAAACAAACCTCTGCACTCTGTAACAATCCTTCTGAACACCAGTCTAAAAACTCTGCTCTCTTTAACAGTTCTTCTGAACCAGAATCTCCAAACACTGCTCTCTGTTACACTCCTTATGCACCCGAGTCTCCATCCTCTGCTCTCCGTAAGAATCTTTCTGCACCCCAGTCTTTAACCTCTGCTTTCTGTAAAAGTTCTTCTGCACCTCTGTCTCCAACCTCTGATCTCTGTAACGATCCTTCTGCACCTCAGTCTCCAACCTCTGCTCTCTGGAACAGTCCTTCTGCACCCCAGTCTCCAATATCTGCTCTCTGCAATGATACTTCTTCTCCCAAGGCTCCATCCTCTGCTCTCTGCAATGGTCCTTCTGCACCCCAGTGTCCAAACTCTGCTCTATGTAACAGGCCTTCTGCATCCAAATCTTCAAACTCTGCTCTCTGAATCAATCCTTCTGCACCCCAGTCTCCATACTCTGCTCTCTGTAACATTCCTTCTGCACCCCAGGATCCTAAACGGAGAAAAACTGAAGGCATTCCCTCTAAAATTTGGAACAAGACAGGGATGTCCTCTATCACCACTTCTATTCAATTTAGTTCTCGAAGTACTAGCCAGAGCAATTAGACAAAAGAAATTAAAGGCATAAAAATAGGAAAAGAAGAAATTAAATTATCGCTATTTGCAGATGACATGATAATTTACTTAACAGACCCAAAAGGATCTACAAAGAAGCTGCTAGAGTTAATAAATGAATTCAGCAAAGTGGCAGGATATAAAATCAACACGCACAAATCAAAGGCATTCCTGTATATCAGCAACAAAACCTCTGAAATGGAAATAAGGAAAACCACTCCATTCACAATATCCTCAAAGAAAATAAGATACTTGGGAATCAACCTAACAAAAGAGGTGAAAGATTTATACAATGAAAACTACAGAACCCTAAAGAGAGAGATAGAAGAAGATCTCAGAAGATGGAAAAATGTACCCTGTTCATGGATAGGCAGAGCTAACATCATCAAAATGGCGATATTACCCAAAGATCTCTACAGGTTTAATGCGATGCCAATCAGAATCCCAAAGACATTTCTTGTAGAAATAGATAAAGCAATCATGAAATTCATATGGAAAAACAAAAGACCCAGAATAGCAAAAGCAATTCTAAGCAGGAAATGTGAATCTGGAGGTATAGCGATACCAGAGCTCAAACTGTACTGCAAAGCAATAGTAACAAAAACAGCATGGTACTGGTACCAAAACAGGCAGGTGGACAAATGGTACAGAATAGAGGACACAGAGACCAATCCACAAAGTTACAACTATCTTATATTTGATAAAGGGGCTAAAAGCATGCAATGGAGGAAGGATAGCATCTTCAACAAATGGTGTTGGGAAATTGGAAATCCATATGCAACAAAATGAAATTGAATCCCTTTCTCTCGCCAGCCACAAAAGTTAACTCAAAATGGATCAAGGAGCTAGATATAAAAACAGAGACACTGCATCTGATAGAAGGAAAAGCTGCCTACGATCTACATATTGTGGGGTCGGGCTCCAAATTCCTTAATAGAACGCCCGTAGCCCAAGAGTTAATAACAAGAATAAACAAATGGGACCTTCTTAAACTTAAACTAAAAAGTTTTTTCTCAGCAAGAGAAACAGTAAAAGAGGTAAATAGAGAGCCTACATCCTGGGAACAAATTTTTACCCCTCACACCTCAGATAGAGCCCTAATATCCAGAATGTACAAAGAACTCAAAAAATTAAACAATAAGATAACAAATAATCCAATCAACAAATGGGCCAAGGACCTGAACAGACACTTCTCAGAGGAGGACATACAATCAATCCACAAGCACATGAGAAAATGCTCACCATCTCTAGCAATCAGAGAAATGCAAATCAAAACCACCCTAAGATACCATTTCACTCCTGTAAGATTGGCAGCCATTATGAAGTCAAACAACAATAAGTGTTGGCGAGGATGTGGGGAAAAGGGCACACTTGTTCACTGCTGGTGGGACTGCAAAATGGTGAGGCCAATTTGGAAAGCAGTATGGAGATTCCTGGGAAAGCTGGGAATGGATCCACCATTTGACCCAGCTATTGCCCAGCTATTCCCTGAGGACCTTAGAAGAGCACACTATACGGATACGGCCACATCAATGACTATAGCAGCACAATTCACAATAGCTAGACTGTGGAACCAACCTAGATGCCCTTCAATAGATGAGTGGATAAAAAAATTGTGGCAGCTATACACAATGGAGTATTATGCAGCACTAAGAAACGACAAAATCATAGAATTTGCAGGGAAATGGATGGCATTAGAGCAGATTATGCTAAGTGAAGCTAGCCAAGACCTAAAAAACAAATGTTAAATGTCTTCTTTGATATAAAGAGAGCCACTAAGAATAGAACAGGAAGGAAGAACATGAGGTAAAGACTAACAGTAAACTAAGACGAATGGGGGGAGAGAAAGGAAGAGAGAAGGGAAAACATATGGAAATGGTAGGAGACCTTCAGTGATACACAAAATTATAAGAGGTTATGAGGGGCAAGGGGGTGGGGGGAAAAGGGGAGAGAATTGAACAACAGCAGAGGAAGTAGAGAGGGAAGATGGGAGGGGAGGGGAGGGGAGGGGGGATAGTAGGGGATAGGAAAGGTAGCAGAATACAACAGTCACTAATATGCCATTATGTAAAAATGTGAGTATGTAACAGAAGTGAGTCTGTATTATGTATTTGGTGAGTTCAAAACCCAATTGAGTCGAATGTATGAAAGATGATATGTCTTGAGCTCTGTAATGTTTTGAACAATCAATAAAAAAAATGAAAAAAAAAGATTCCAACCTCTATTCTCTGTAACAGTCTTTCTAAGCCTCAGTCTGAAACCTCTGCTCTCTGCAACAATACTTCTGCACCCTAGTCTCCATACTCTGCTCTCTGTAAGAATCCTTTTGCACCCCAGTCTCCAAACTCTCCTATCTGTAAAAGTCCTTCTGCACCTCAGTCTCCAAGTTCTGCAATCTGTAACAGTCTTTCTGCATCCCAGTCTCAAACCTCTGCTTTCAGAAATGATCTTTCTGCACCTCAGTCTCCAAACTCTGCTCTCTTTAATACTCCTTCTGCACCCCAGTCTCCAACATCTGCTGTCTGCAACGATCCTTCTTCTCCCTGGACTCCAAATTCTGCTGTCTGTAAAGGTCCTTCTACACCCCAGTTTCCAAACTCTGCTCTCTGAAACAGTCATTCTGAACCCCAGTCTCCAACCTCATCTCTCAGTAACAGTTCTTCTGCACCCCAATCTCCAAACTCTGCTCTCTGTAACACTTCTTCTGCACCCCAGGCTCCACACTCTACTCTCTGTAAAAGTCCGTCTGCACTTCACTCTCCAACCTCTGCTCTCTTTAAGATCCTTCTGAAACCCATTGTCCAAACGCTGCACTCTGTAACAGTCCTTCTGCACCCCAGTCTCCAAACTCTGCTCTCTGTATCAGGCCTTCTGCACCCCAGTCTTCAACCTCTGCTCTCTGTAACAGGACTTCTGCACTCCAGTCTTCAAACTGTGCTCTTTGCAACGTTCCTTCTGCACCCCAGTCTCCAAACTCTGCTCTCTGTAACAGTCCTTCTACACCCCAGTCTCCAAACTCTGCTCTCTGTATCAGTCCTTTTGTACCTCAGTCTCAAACCTCTGCTCTCTTCAGCAGTCCTTTTACACCCAGGAACCAACTCTGCTCTGTGTAAAGATTTTACTTCACCTTTTTTTCCAACCTCTGCTTTCTGCAACAATCCTTCTGAACCCCAGTCTCCAACCTCTGCTCTCTGTATCAGTCCTTCTGCACCCAAGTCTCCAGACTCTGCTCTCTGCAACATTTCTTCTGCACCCCAGTCTCCAACCTGTGCTCTTTGTAACAATCCTTCTGCACCCCAGTCTCCAACATCTGCTCTCTGCAACGATCCTTCTTCTACCCAGTTTCCAAACTCTGCTCTCTGTAAAAGTACTTTTGTATCGCAGTCTCCAACCTCTTCTCTTTGTAACGGTCCATCTGCTCCCCAATTGCCAACCTCTGCTTTCTGTAACAGTCATTCTGCACCCCAGTCTCCAAACTCTTCTCTCTGCAACGACCCTTCTGATCCTCAGTCTATAACCTCAGCTCTCTGTAAAAGTCGTTCTGCACCTCAGTCTCCTTCCTTTGCTCTCTGTAATGGTCCTTCAACACCCCTGTCTCCAATCTCTGCTCTCTCTGAAAATCCTTCTACACCTATGTCTTCAACGTCTGCTCTCTGTAACAGTCCTTCTGCACACCAGTCTCTAAACTGTACACTCTGTAACAGTCCTTCTGTACCGCAGTCTCCAACCTCTTCTCTCTATAACCGTCCTTCTGCACCCCAATTGCCAACCTCTGCTTTCTGAAACAGTCCTTTTGCACCTCAGACTCCAACCTCTGCTCTCTTTAACAATCATTCTAAGCCTCAGTCTGAAACCTCTGCTCTCTGCAACAATCCTTCTAAACCCCAGTCTCCAAACTGTGCCATCTGTAACAATCCTTCTGCACCCCAGTCTCCAACATGTGCTCTCTGTAACAAGACTTCTGCAACTCAGTCTCCAAAGTCTGTTCTCTGTAACAGGCCTTCTGGACTCTAGTCTCCAACCTCTTCTCTCTGCAACGATTCTTCTGCACCTCAGTCTCCAACCTCTGCTATCTGCAACAGTCATTCTGCACCCCAGTCTCCAACCTCTGCTCTCTGTAAGATTCTTCTGCACCACGTTCTTCAAAATTTCCTCTCTGTAACACTCATTATGCACCTTAGTCTCCAACATCATCTCTCTGCAACGTCCCTTCTGCAGCCCAGTATCCAACCTCTGTTCTCTGCACCAGTCCTTCTGCACCCAGGCTACAAACTCTGCTCTCTGTAACAGTCCTTCTGCACCCCAGTTTCCGAACTCTTTTTTCCGTATCAGTTATTCTGCACCGCAGTCTAAAACCTCTGCTCTCTGTAACAGTCCTTCTGCACCTCAGTCTCCAATCTCTGCTCTCTGCAACAGTCCTTTTGCACCACAGTCTCCAACCTCTGCTCTCTGCAAAAGTCCTTCTACACACCACTCTCCAACATCTGCTCTCTGCAACGATCATTCTGCACCTCAGTTTCCAACCTCTGCTCTCTGCAACGATCCTCTGCACCACAGATTCTAACCTCTGCTCTCTGTAACAGTCCTTCTACACCTCAGTGTCCAACCTCTTCTCTCTGTAGCAATCCTTCTGCACCTCAGTCTCCAACCTCTGCTCTCTGTAACAGGGCTTCTGCACCTCAGTCTTTAACCTCTGCACTCTGCAACAGTTCTTTTACACCCCAGTCTCCAACCTCTTCTCTCTGCAATGATCCTTCTGCACCTCAGTCTCCAAACTCTTCTCTCTGTAAGATCCTTTTGCATCCCTTTCTCCAACCTCTCCTCTCTGTAACAGTCCTTCTGTACCCCAGTATCCAACCTCTGCACTCTGTAAAAGTCCTTCTGCACCTCACTCTCCAACCTTTATTTTATGTAATGGTCCTTCTGTACCCCAGTCTCCAACCTCTGCTTTCTCTAACAATCTTCTGCACCTCAGTCTCAAACGTCTGCTCTCTGTAACAGTCCTTCTGCACCCTAGACTTCAACATCTGCTCTCTACTAGGGTCCTTCTGCACCAAAGTCTCCAAACTCTGCTCTCTCTAACAGTCATTCTGTACCGCAGCCTCCAACCTCTTCTCTCTATAACGGTTCTTCTGCACCTCAATTGCCAACCTCAGGTTTCTGTAACAGTCTTTCTGTACCTCTGATTCCAACCTCTACTCTCTTTAACAGTCCTTCAAAGCCTCAGTCTGAACCTCTTCTCTCTGCAACGATCCTTCTCCAACTCAGTCTCCAACCTCTGCTCTCTGCAATGATTCTTCGGCACCCCAGTCTCCTTCCTCTTCTCTCTGTAAGAATACTTTTGCACCCCTGTCTCCAACCTCTCCTCTCTCTAAAAGTCCTACTGCACCCCAATCTCCAATTTCTGCAATCTGTAACAGTCCTTCTGCACCCCAGTCTCAAATCTCTGCTCTCAGAAGTGATTTTTATGCACCTCAGTCTACAATCTCTGCTCTCTTTAATAGTCCTTCTGCACCCCAGTCTCCAAACTCTTCTCTCTGTAACAGTCCTACTGCACCTCAGAATCCAACCTCTCCTCTGTGTAACAGTTTTTCTAAGCCTCAGTCTGAAACCTCTACTCTTTGCAATGATCCTTCGGCACCCCAGTCTCCAACCTGTGCTATCTGTAACAATCCTTCTGCATCCCAGGCTCCAAAATCTGCTCTCTGTAACAGTTCATCTGTACCGCAGTCAACACCTCTGCTCTCTGCAACGGACCTTCTACACCCCAGATTTCAACCTCTGTTCTCTGCAACAGTCCTTAGCACCCCAGGCTCCAACCTCTTCTCTCTGTAACAGTCCTTCTACACCCCAGTCTCGAACCACTGCTCTCTGCAACGATCCTCCTGCATCCGAGTCTCCAACGTCTGCTCTCTGCAACAGTCTTTCTGAACCCCAGTCTCCAACCTCTGCTCTCTGCTACAGTTCTTCTGCACACCAGTCTCCAACCTCTCCTCTCTACAAAATTTCTTGTGCACCCCAGTCTCCAACCTGTGTTCTCTGTAACTTTCCTGTTGCAACCCAGTCTCCAACCCCTGCTCTCTGTAGCGATCCTTCTGCACCCCAGTCTCCAACCTCTGCTCTCTGAAACAACCCTTCTGCACCTCAGTCTCCAAACTCTTCTCTCTGTAACAATCTTTCTGCTCCCCAGTATCCAACATCTGCTCTCTGCATCGATTCTTCTTCTCCCCAGGTTCCAACTTCTGCTCTCTGCAGTGATCCTTCATCACCACAGATTCTGACATCTGCTCTGTGTAACAGTACTTCTGCACCTCAGTCTCCAAACTCTACTCTCTGCAACAGTCCTTCTGAACCCCAGTCTCCAACCTCTGCTCTCGGTAACAATTGTTTTGCACCCCAATCTTAAAACTCTGCTCTCTGTAAACTCCTTCTGCACCCAGTCTCCAAACTCTGATCTCTTTAACAATCCTTCTGGACCTCAGTCTCCAACCTCTGCTCTCCACAAAAGTCCTTCTGCTCCTAAGTCTCCAACCTCTAATCTCTGTAAAAGTCCTTGTGCACCTCAGTCTCCAAACTCTGCTCTCTGTAAGATCCTTCTGCAACCCATTCTTCAAACTCTGCTCTCTGTAACAGTCCTTCTGCACCCAAGTCTCCAAACTGTGCTCTCTGCAACGATCTTTCTGCACCCCAGTCTCCAAATTCTGCTCTCTGTAACAGTCATTCTGCACCCCAGGATCCAAATTCTGCTCTCTGCTTCAGTTTTTCTGCACCTCAGTCTGAAAACTCTGCTCTCTGGAACAATCTTTCTGCACCCCAGTTTCCAAACTTTGCTCTCTGTAACAGAACTTCTGAATCTCAGACTCCAAAATGCTCTCTGTAAGATCCTTCTGAAACCCAGTCTCGAAACTGTGTTATCTGTAACAGTTCTTCTGCACCACAGTATCAAAACTCTGCTGTCTGTAACAGACCTTCGGCACACCACTCTCCAAACTCTGCACTCTATAACAGGTGTTCTGCAACCCAGTCTCCAACATATTCTCTCTGCAACGATCCTTCTTCACCTCAGTCTCCATCCTCTGCTCTCTGCAAAAGTCTTTCTGCACCCAAGTCTCCAACCTCTGCTCTCTGTAACAATCCTTCTGTACCGCACTCTCCAACCTCTGCTCTCTGTAACGGTCCTTTTGCACACCAGTCTCCAATGTCTGCATTCTGTATCAGTCCTTCCGCACCTCAGTCTCTATCCTCTGCTCTCCACAACAGTCCTTCTGCATCCCAGTCTCCAAACTCTGCACTCTGAAACATTTTTTCTGCACCCCAGTCTCTAAACTGTGCTCTTTGTATCTGTCTATCTGACCCCAGTCTCCTACATTTGCTCTCTGAAACGATCCTTCTGCACCTCAGTCTCCAACCTCTGCTCTCTGCAACGATTCTTCTGCACCTCCCTTTCTAATCTCTGCTCTCTGTAAGGATCCTTCTGATACTCCGTCTCCAACCTCTGCTTTCTGTGACAGTCCTACTGCACCCCAGTCTCCAACATCTGCTCTCTGCAACGATCCTTCTTCTACCCAGTCTCCAATCTCTTCTCCCTGTAACAGTCCTTTTGTATCGCAGTCTTCAACCTCTTCTCTTTTTAACGGTCCATCTGCTCCCCAATTGCCAACCTCTTCTTTTTATAACAGTCCTTCCGCACCCCAGTCTCTAACCACTTCTCTCTGCAAGGATCCTTCTGGACCTCAGACTCTAAACTCTGCTTTCTGCAACAGTCCTTCTGCTCCCCAGTCTCCAGATTCTGCTCTGTGTATGATCCTTTTGCATTCCAGTCTCCAACCTCTGCTCTCTGTAACAGTCCTACTGCACCCCAGTATCCAACCTCTGCTCTCTGTAACAATCCTTTTGCACCTCAGTCTCCAATGTCTGCTCTATGTAAAAGTCCTTCTGCACACCAGTCTCCAACATCTGCTCTCTGTAACGGTCCTTCTGCACCCCAGTCTCCAAACTCTGCTCTCTGCTACAGTCCTTCTTCACACCAGTCTCAAACCTCTTCTCTCTGCAACATTTCTTCTGCACCCCTGTCTCCAATCAGTGCTCTATGCAACTGTCCTGCTGCACCCCAGTCTCAAACCTCTGCTCTCTGTAGCGATCTTTCTGCACCTCAGTCTTCAACCTCATCTCTCTGCAACGATACTTCTTCACCACAGTCTCCAACCTCTGCTCTCTTCAACAGTTTTTCTGCACCCCAGTCTCGAAGATCTGCTCTCTGTAACAGTACTTCTGTACAACAGTGTCCAAACTATGCTCTCTGTAAAAATTCTTCTTCAACTCAGTCTCTAAACTTTTTTCCTTGTAACAGGCCTTCTGCACGCCAGTCTCCAACCTCTGCTCTCTGTAATAGTTCTTCTGAACCCAAATCTCCGAACTCTGCACTATGTAAAATTCCTTCTGCACCCCAGTCTCAATCATCTGCTCTATGTAAGAATCCTTTTGAATCCCACTCTCCAACCTCTCCTCTCTGTAAAATTCTTTCTCCACCTCAGTCTCGAAGTTCTGCAATCTGTAACGGTCCTTCTGCACCCCAGTCTCCAACCTCAGCTCGCTGAAACGTTCCTTATGCACCTCAGTCTCCAACCTCCGCTCTCTATAACAGTCCTTCTGCACCCCAGTCTCAAACATCTGCTCTCTGCAACGACCCTTCTTCTTGCCAGGTTCCAAGATCTGCTCTCTGCAACGGTTTTTCTGCACCCCAGTCTCCAACCTCTGCTCTTGGTAACAGTTCTTCTGCACCCCAATCTCTGAACCCTACTCTCTGTAACACTCTTCCTGCTCCCCAGTCTTCACCCACTGATCTCTGTAACAATCCTTCTTGACCTCAGTCTCCAACCTCTTCTCTCTACAAAAGTCCTTCTGCTCCTAAGTCTCCAAACTCTACGCTCTGTAAAAGTCCTTCTGCACCTCAGTCTCCAAACTCTGTTCTCTGTAAGATCCTTCTGCAACCCATTCTTCAAACTCTGCTCTCTGTACCAGTTCTTCTGCACCTCAGTCTCCAAACTCTACTCTCTGTAATAGGCCTTCTGCACCCCAGTATCCAACCTGTGCTCTCTGCAATGATCTTTCTGCACCCAAGTCTCCAAACTCTGATCTCTTTAATATTACTTCTGCACCCCAGGATCCAACATCTGCTCTCTGTTACAGTCTTTCTGCACCTCAGTCTGAAACTTCTGCTCTCTGCAACAATCCTTCTGCACCCCAGTTTCCAAACTTTGCTCTCTGTAACAGTCCTTCTGAACCTCAGTCTACAAAATGCTCTCTGTAAGATCCTCCTGCACCCCAGTCTCCAAACTGTGCTCTCTCTAACAGTCCTTCTGCACCCCACTCTCCAACCTCTGCACTCTGTAACAGGCCTTCTGCACCCCAGTCTCAAACCCCTGTTCTCTGCATCAGTCCTTCTGTACCCAAGTCTCCAACCTATGCTCTCTGTAACAGTCGTTCTATACTGCAGTCTCCAACTTCTGCTCTCTGCAAAATTTCTTTTGCACCCCAGTCTCCATCTGTGCTCTCTGTAACCGTAATTCTGCACCCCAGTCTCCAACCGCTCCTCTCTGAAACAGTCCTTCGGCACCTCAGACTCCAACCTCTGCTCTCTGTAATGATCCTTCAGCACCTCAGCCTCCAACCGCTGCTCTCTGTAACAGGCCTTCTGAATACCATTCTCCAACCAATGCTCTCTGAATCAGTCCTTTTGCACACCAGTATCCTACCTCTGCTCTCTGTAACAATCCTTCTGCACCTGAGTCTCCAACCTCTGCTCTCTTAAACGGTCAGTCTGCACCCCAGTCTCCAAAATCTGTCCTCTGCATCAGTCCTTCTGCACCCCAGTATCAAACCTCTGCTCTCTGTAACCATCCTTCTGCACCCCAGTCTCCAACGTCAGCTTTCTGTATCAATTCTTATGAACCCCAGTCTCCAACCTCTGCTCTCAGTAACAGTTTTTCTGCACCCCAGTCTCCAAATCATGCTCGCTGCAACATTTTTTCTGCACCCCAGTCTCCATCTGTGCTCTCTGTAACTGTCCTTCTGCACCCCAGTTTCCAAACCCTGCTCTCTGTAACGATCTTTCTACAACACAGTCAGAAATCTTTGCTCTCTGCAACGATCCTTCTGCCCCTCAGTCTCGAACCTTTGCTCTCTGAAATTATCTTTCTGCACCTCAGTCTCCAACCTCTGCTCTCTGTAAGAGTCCTTCTGCACTTCAGTCTCCAAACTTTGCTCTCTATAACAATCCTTCTGCACCTCAGTCTCCAACCTCTTCTATCTGCAACAGTCATTCTAAACCTCAGTCTCCAACCTCTTCTCTCTGCAAGTATCCTTCTGCATCCCAGTCTCCAACGCCTGCTCTCTGCAACAGTCCTTCTGCACCCCAGTCTCCAACCTCTGCTCTCTGCTACAGTCCTTCTGCACCCCAGTCTCCAACGTCTGTTCTCCGTTCTTCTGAACCCCAAACTCCGAACTCAGCAGTATGTAAAACTCCTTCTTCACCTCAGTCTCCATTCTCTGCTCTCTGTAAGAATCTTTTTGCACCCCAGTCTAAAACCTCTCCTCTCTGTAAAAGTCCTTCTCCACCTCAGTCTCGAAGTTCTGCAATCTGTAACGGTCCTTCTGCACCCCAGTCTCCAACCTCTGGTCTCTGAATCGATCCTTCTGCATCTCAGTCTCCAAACTCTGCTCTCTTTAACAGTCCTTCTGCACCCCAGTCTCCAACGTCTGCTCTCTGTAACAGTCCTTCTGCTCCCTAGTCTCCAATATCTGCTCTCTTCAACGGTCCTTCTGCACCAAAGTCTCAAAACTCTGCTCTCTCTAACAGTCCTTCTGTACCGCAGTCTCCAACCTCTTCTCTCTATAATGGTCATTCTGCACACCAATTGCGAACCTCTGCTTTCTGTAACACTCCTTCTGCACCTCAGATTCCAAACTCTGCTCTCTGTATGAGTCCTTCTAAGCCTTAGTCTAAAACCTCTGCTGTCTGCAAAAATCCTTCTGCACCACAGTCTCCAAACCGTGCTATCTGTAACAATACTTTTGCACCCCTGTCTACAACCTCTGCTCTCTGCAACAGGTCTTCTGCACCCCAGTCTCCAAACTCTGCTCTCTGTAACAGGCCTTCTGTACCCCAGTCTCCAACCTCTTCTCTCTGCAATGATTTTTCTGCACCTCAGTCTCCAACCTCTGTTCTCTGCAACAGTCCTTCTTAACCGCAGTCTCCAACATCTGCTCTCTGCAATGATCCTTCTGCATTCCAGTCTCCAACAACTGCTCTCTGCAACAGTCCTTCTGCATCCCAGACTCCAATCTCTTCTCTCTGCTACAGTCCTTCTGCACCCCAGTCTCCAACCTCTGCTCTCTGTAACAGTCCTCCTGTACTGCAGTATCCAAAATCTGTTCTCTTTAACGGTCTTTCTGCAATCCAGAATCAAATCTCTGCTTTCTGTATCAGTCCTTCAGCACCCCACTCTCCAACCTCTGCTCTCTGTAAGACTCCTTCTGCACCTCAGTTTCCAACCTCTACTCTCTGCAACAGTCTTTTTGCAACCCAGTCTCAAAAATCTACTCTCTACAAACGTTTTTCTGCACCCCAGTCTCCAACATCTGCTCTCTATAAAAATTCTTCTGCACCTCAGTCTCCAAGCTCTGTACTCTGATTCGTTCCTTCTGAACCTCAGTCTCAAACCTCTACTCTCTGTAACAGTTCTTCTGCACCTCATACTCCAACCTCTGCTCTCTTGAGGATCCTTCTCCATCTCAGTCTCCAAAATCTGCTCTCTGTAACAGTCCTTCTGAAGACCATTTTCCAACCTCTGTTCTCTTCACCAATCCTCTTGCACTTCAGTCTCCAACCTCTGCTCTCTGCAACAGTCCTTCTGCACCCCAGTCTCAAAACTCTGCTCACTTCAACAGTCCTCCTGCACCACAGTCTCCAACATCTGCTCTCTGTAAGATCCTCCTGCACTCCAGTTTCCAAACTCTGCTCTATGTAATATTCCTTCTCCACCCCAGTCTTTAACCTCTGCTCTCTACAAGTGTCCTGTGGCACCCCAGTCTCCAACATCTGTCCTCTGCAACAGTCCTTCTGCTTTCCAGTCTCCAACATCAGCTCTATGTAACAGTCCTTTTGTACTGCAGTCTCCAAGCTGTGCTCTTTGTAACATTCCTTCTGCACCCCAGTCTCCAACCTCTGCTCTCTATAACAGTTTTTCTATACCGCAGTTTTCAAACTCTGGTCTCTGTAACGGTCTTTCTGTACCCCAATTCCCAACCTCTGCTTTCTGTAGCAGTCCTTCTGCACCTCAGAATGTCTGGAGACATTGCTCTCAGTAACAGTCCTTCTACACCTAAGTCTCCAACGTCTGCTCTCTGTAACAGTCCTTCGGCACCTCAGGCTGACACCTCTGCTCTCTGCATGATTTTTCTGCACCCCAGTCTCCAACCACTGCTCTCTGTAACAGTCCACCTGCACCCCAGTCTCCAAGCTCTGCTCTCTTTAACACTTTTTTTATACCGCAGTCTCCAAACTCTGGTCTCTGTAACGGTCCTTCTGCACCCCAATTTCCAAACTCTGCTTTCTGTAACAGTGCTTCTGCACCTCAGTCTCCAAACTCTGCTATCTGTAACAGTCCTTCGGAAACTCAGTCTGACACCTCTGCTCTCTGCAAGATCCGTCTGCACCCGAGTCTCCAACCTCTGCTCTCTGCAATGATCCTTTTGCACACCAGTCTCCAACCATTGATCT
Source organism: Ictidomys tridecemlineatus (assembly GCF_052094955.1). Lineage (NCBI taxonomy): Eukaryota > Metazoa > Chordata > Mammalia > Rodentia > Sciuridae > Ictidomys > Ictidomys tridecemlineatus. The sequence goes on from NW_027522369.1 coordinate 65,485, forward strand.
TTGCAAATGTTCTTCTGCACCTCAGTCTCCAAATTCTGCTCTCTCTAAGAGTTTTCTGCACCCCTGTATCCAAACTCTGCTTTCTGCAACAGTCCTTCTGCACCTCATTCTGAAAACTCTGCTCTCTGCAATGACCCTTCTGCACCCCAGTCTTCTACCTGTGATCTCTCTAACAGTCCTTCTGCACCCCAGTCACTAAAATCTGCTATCTGCAAAAGTCCTTCTGCAACCCAGTTTCCAATATCTGCTTTCTGTATCAGTCCTTCTGCACCACAGTCTCCAAACTCTGCATTCTGTAAGATCCTTCTGCACTCCAGTTTCCAAACTTTGCTCTCTGTAACATTCCTTCTCCAAACCAGTCTCTAACCTCTGTCCTCTGCAACAGTTCTTCTTCTCCCCAGTTTTCGAGATCTGGTCTCTGTAACAGTCCTTCTGTACCGCAGTCTCCAACCTCTTTATAACGGTCCTTCAACATCTCAGTCTCAAACCTATACTTTCTGTATTAGTCTGTCTGAACCCCAGTCTCCAAACTCTGTTCTCAGTATCTATCTTTCTGCACCTCAGTCTCCAACCTCTGCTCTATGTAAGAGTCCTTCTGCACCCCAGTCTCCAACCTCTGCTCTCGGTAACAGCCCTATACCGCAGTCACCAACCTCTGCTCTCTGTAACGGTCCTTCTGCACCCTAATTTCCAAACTCTGCTTCCTGTAACAGTTTTTCTGCACCTGAGTCTCCAAACTCTGCTCTCTGTAACAGTCCTTCTACACCTCAGTCTCCAACTTCTGTTCTCTGTAACACTCTTTCTACACCTCAGTCTGAAGCCTCTGCTCTCTGCAGGATCCTTTTGCACCCCAGTCTCCAACCACTGCTCTCTGTAACAGTCCGCCTGCAACTCAGTCTCCAACCTCTGCTCTCTGTAAGATCCTTCAGTAACCCAGTCTCCAAACACTGCTCTCTGTAACAGTCCTTCTCCACCTCAGTCTCCAACATCTTCTCTCTGTAACAGTCCTTCTGCACCTCATTCTCCAAACTCTGCTCTGTTTAGGATCCTTCGAGAACCCAGTCTTTAAAATCTGCACTCTGTAACAGTCCTTCTGCACAACAGTCTTCAAACTCTGCTCTCTGTAACAGCACTTCTAGAAGCCAGTCTCTAACCTCTGCTCTATATAACAGGCCTTCTGCACCCCAGTCTCCAACCTCTTTCCTCTACATCGATTCTTCTCCACCTCAGTCTCCAACCTATGCTCTCTGCAACAGTTCTTTTGCACCCCAGTCTTCAACCTCTGCTCTCTGTAAGATTCATCTGAACCCCAGTCTCCAACCTCTACTCTCTGTAACAGTCCTTCTGCAGCCCAGTCACCAAACTGTGCTCTCTGTAACGTTCCTTCTGCACCTCAGTCTCCAACCTCTGCTCTCTGCAACGATCCTTCTGCACTCCAGTCTCCAACCTCTGCTCTCTGCAAAAGTCCTTCTGCACCCCAGTCTCCAGCCTATGCTCTCTGCAACGATCCTTCTGGACCCCAGTCTCCATCCTCTGCTCTCTGCAACAGTCCTGCTGCACCACAGTCTCCAACTTCTGCTCTCTGTAAGATCCTTCTGCACTCGAGTTTCCAAACTCTGCTCTCTGTAACATTCATTCTTCACCCCAGTTTTTAAACTCTGCTTTCTGCAAGTGTAAAGCGGCACCCCAGTCTCCAACCTCTGTTCTCTGCAACAGTTTTTCTGCTGCCCAGTCTTCAACATCTGCTCTCTGTAACAGTCCTTCTGTACCGCAGTCTCCATCCACTGCTCTCAATAATGGTCTTTTTTGATTCCAGTCTCCAAACTCTGCTTTCTGTATCAGTCCTTCTCAACCCCAGTATCAAAACTCTGCTCTCTGTATCTATCTTTCTGTACCTTTGTCTCCAACCTGTGCTCTCTGTATCATTTCTTCTACACCCCAGTCTTTAACCTCTGCTTTCTGTAACAGTTTTTCTATACTGCAGTCTACAAACTCTGCTCTCTTTAACGGTCCATTTTCACCCCAATTTCCAAACTCTACACCCTGTAACAGTCTTTCTGCATATGAGTCTTCAAACTCTGCTCTCTGTAACAGTCCTTCTACACCTCAGTCTCCAACCTCTGCTCTCTGTAACAGCCCTACTGCATCTCAGACTCTAACCTCTGCTCTCTGTAAGATCCTTCAGTAAACAAGTCTCCAAACTCTGCTGTCTATAACAGTCCTTCTGCACCTCAGTCTCTAATTCTGCTCTCTGCAAGATCCTTCTGCACCCCTGTCTCCAAGCTCTGCTCCTTGCAACGATCCCTCTTCACCACAGTCTCCAACCTCTGCTCTATGTAACAGGACTTTCGCATCACAGTCTCCAACCTCTGCTTTAAGTAACAGGACTTCTGCACCTCAGTCTCCAACCTCTGCTCTCTGAAACAGTCCTTCTGCACTACAGTCTCCAAACTCTGCTCTCTGCAACAGTCCTTCTGCACCCCAGTCTTTAACCTCTGCTCTCTGCAACACGACTTCTGCACCCCAGTCTCCAACCTCTGCTCTCTGCAACAGTTCTTCTGCACCACAGTCTCCAAACTCTGCTCTCTGTAGCATTTCTTCTGCACCTCAGTCTCCAAACTCTGTTCTCTGCAAGGGTACTTCTGCACCTCAGTCTCCAAACTCTACTCTCTTTAACAGTCCTTCTGCACTTCAGTCTCCAAGCTCTACTCTCTTTAGCATCTTTCTAAAACATAGTCTCTAAACTCTACTCTCTCTAAAAGTCTTTCTGCACATCAGTCTCAAATCTTTGATCTCTGCAATGATCCTTCTTAACCCCAGTATCCAACGTCTGCTCTCTGTAACAGTCCTTTTGGACCACAGTCTCAAACTCTGCTCTCTGCAACAGTCCTTCTGTACCCCAGTCTCCTGCCTCTCCTCTCTGCAACAGTCCTTATGCACCACAGTCTCCAACCTTTGCTCTCTACAACCGTTCTTCTGCACCCCAGTCTCCAAACTCTGCTCTCTGTAGCATTTCTTCTGCACCTCAGTCTCCAAACTCTGTTCTCTGCAAGGGTTCTTCTGCACCTCAGTCTCCAAACTCTACTCTCTTTAACAGTCCTTCTGCACTTCAGTCTCCAACCTCTTCTCTGTTTAAGATCTTTCTGAAAAAGAGTCTCCAAACTCTGTTCTCTGTAACATTCCTCTTCCACCCGAGTCTCAAACCTCTGTCCTCTTCAACAGTCCTTCTGCTCACTAGTCTCCGAGATCTGCTCTCTGTAACAGTCCTTCTATAGCGCAGTCTCCAAACTCTGCTCTCCATAACGGTCCTTCTACACCCCAGTTTCCAAACTCTGCTTTCTGTATCAGTCTGTCTTAACCCCAGTCTCCAACTTCTGTTCTCTATCGATCCTTCTGCACCTATGTCTCCAACCTGTGATCTATGTAAGAGTCGTTCTGCACCCTAGTCTTTAACTCTGCTTTCGGTAACAGTCCTGTACCACAGTCTCCAACCTCTGCTCTCTGTAACGGTCTTTCTGCACCCCAATTTCCAAACTCTGCTTCATGTAACAGTCCTTCTGCACCTGAGTCTCCAAACTCTGCTCTCTGTAAATGTCCTTCTACACCTCAGTCTCCAACATCTGCTCTCTGTAACAGTCCTTCTGCACCTCAGTCAGAAACCTCTGGTCTCTGCACTATCCTTCTGAACCCCAGTCTCCAATATCTACTCTCTGTAACAGTCCTTCTGTACTGCAGTCACCAAACTCTGCTCTCTGTAAGATCCTTCAGCAACCCAGACTCCAAATACTGCTTTCTGTATCACTCCTACTAAACCACAGTCTCCAAACTCTGCTCTCTGTATCTATCCTTCTGCACCTCAGTCTCCAACCTGTGCTTTCTGTAACTGTCATTCTGCACCCAAGTGACCCACCTCTGCTCTCTTTAACAGTCCTTCTATACCGAAGTCTCCAAACTCTGGTCTCTGTAACGGTCCTTCTGCACCCCAATTTCCAACCTCTGCTTTCTGTAACAGTCCTTCGGAACCTCAGTCTCCAAACTCTGCTCTTCGTAACAGTCATTCTACAACTCAGTCTCCAACCTCTGCTCTCTGTAACAGTACTTCTGCACCTGAGTCTGAAACCTCTGCTCTCCACTATTCTTCTGCACCCCAGTCTCCAACCTTTTCTCTCTGCAACGATTCTTCTCCACCCCAGTCTCCATCATCTGCTCTCTGCAACAGTCCTATTGCACCCCAGTCTCCAAACTCTGCTCTCTGTAAGATCCATCTGAACCCAAGTCTCCAACCTCTGCTCTCTGTAACAGTCCTTCTGAACACCAGTCTCCAAACTCTGCTCTGTGTATCTGTCCTTCTGCACCTCAGTCTCCAACTTCTGCTCTCTGTAACAGTCTATCTGCACCCCAGTCTCTAAAATCTGCTCTCTGAAACAGTCCTTCTACACCCTAGTCTCTAACATCTGCTCTCTGCAACAGTCCTTCTGCACCCAAGTCTCCGAACTCTGCTTTCTGCAACGATCCTTCTGGACCCCAGTCTCCAAGGTCTGTTCTCTGCAACAGTCTGGGTGCACCAAAGTCTCCAAACTCTGCTAGGTGTAAGATCCTTCTGCACTCCAGTTTCCAAACTCTGCTCTCTGTAACATTTCTTTTCCACCAAAGTCTCCAACCTCTGTCCTCTGCAACAGTCCTTCTGCTCCCCAGTCTCTGATATCTGCTCCCTGTAACAGTATTCTGTACCGCAGACTCCAAACTCTTCTCTCTGTAACGGTCCTTCTACACCCCAATTTCCAACCTCTGCTTTCTGTAACAGTCTTTCTGTACCTCAGTCTCCAAACTCTGCTTTCTGTAACAGTCTTTCTACACCTCAGTCTCCAACCTCTGCTCTCTTCAAAAGTCCTCCTGCACCCCAGTCTCCAACCTCTGCTCTCGGTAACAGTCCTATACCGCAGTCTCCAAACTCTGCTCTCTTTAACGGTCCTTCTGCACCCCAATTTCCAAACTCTGATTCCTGTAACAGTCCTTCTGCACCGGAGTATACAAACTCTGCACTCTGTAACAGTCCTTTTAATCCCCAGTCTCCAACCTCTGCTCTGAGCAACAGTTCATCTTCACCTGAGTCTGAAAAGTCTGCTGTCTGCAACGAACATTCTGCACCCCAGTCTCCTAACTCTGCTCTCTTTAACAGTCCTTCTACAGCTCAGTCTCCAACCTCTGCTCTCTGTAACAGTCCTTCTGCACCTCAGGCTCAAAAATCTGCTCTCTGTAAGATCCTTGACAAACCCAGTCTCCAAACTCTGCTCTCTATAACAGTCCTTCTTCACAACAGTTTCCAACATCTGCTTTCTATAACAGGAATTCTCCAACCCACTCTAGAACCTCTGCTCTCTGTAACATGCCTTCTGAACCCCAGTCTCCAAACTCTTCTCTCTTCAAGGATTCTTCTCCACCCAAGTCTCCAACCTGTGCTCTCGGCAAGAGTCCTTCTACACCACAGTCTCCAACCTCTGTTCTGTGTAAGATCCTTATGCACTCCAGTCTCCAAACTCTGCTCTCTGTAACAATCCGTCTGCACCCCAGTCTCCAACCCCTGCTCTCTTTAACAGTCCTTCTGCACCCCAGTCTCCAACATGTGCTCTCTGCAACAGTCCTTCTGCACCCCAGTCTCCAAAATCTTCTCTCTGCAACAATTCTTCACCATCCCACTCTCGGCAACAGTTCTTCAGCACCCCAGTCTCTAACCTCTGCTCTCTTTAACAGTCAATTTGCAAACCAGTCTCCAACATCTGCTCTCTGTAACAGTCCTTCTGCACCCCAGTCTCCAACCTCTGCTTTCTCTTTCAGTCCTTCTGCACGACAGTCTCTAACCTCTTCTCCCTGTAAAAGTCCTACTGCACCTTAGTTTCCAACCTCTACTTCTGCAACAGTCCTACTGCACCCAAGTCTCCAACCTCTGCTCTCTGCAACAATCCTTATGCACCCTAGTAACCAACATCTGCTCTCTGCAACAGTCCTTCTGCACCCCAGTCTCCACCTCTGCTCTCTTTAACTATTCTTCTGTACTGCAGTCTCCAACCTCTTCTCTCTGTTACTGTCTTTCTTCACCACAAACTCCAATCTCTGCTTTCTCTCTCAGTCCTTCTGATTACCAGTCTCCAAACTCTGCTCTCTGTGAGAATCCTACTTCACATCAATCTCCAACCTCTGCTCTCTATAAGATCCTTCTGCTACCCAGTTTCCAAACTCTGCTCTCTATAACATTCCTTCTCCAACCCAGTCCCCAATATCTGCTCTCTGTAAGAGTCCTTCTGCACCACAGTCTCCAACATCTGCACTCTGTACTAGTCCTTCTGTACCTCAGTCTTAAAAATCTGCTCTCTGTAACAGTTTTTCTATACCACAGTTTCCAAACTCTGCTCTTGGTATTGGTCTTTCTGCACCCAAATTTGCAACGTCTGCTCTGTAGCAGTCCTTCTGCACCTCATTCTCTAAACTCTGCTCTCTGTAACAGTGCTTCTGCACCTCAGTCTCCAACCTCTGCTCTCTGTAACAGTCTTTCTGCACCTCAGTATCCAACCTTTGCTCTCTGTAACTGTCTTTCTGCATCTCAGTATGAAAACTCTGGTCTCTGCATGATCCTTCTGCACCCCAGTCTCCAACCACTGCTATCTGTAACAGTCTTCCTGCACCTCAGTCTCCAACCTCTGCTCTCTGTAAGATCCTTCTGCAACCCAGTTTTTAAACTCTGCACTCTGTCTCAGTCCTTCTGCACAATAGTCTACAACCTCTGATCTCTGTAAGATTACCTCTAATATCCAGCCTCCAAACTCGGCTCACTGTAAAAGCCCTTCTGCACCCCAGTCTCCAACCTCTTCTCTCTGCAACGATTCTTCTCAATACCAGCCGCCAACCTCTTCTCTCTGCAACAGTCCTTTTGCACCACAATCTCCAAACTTTTCTCTCTGTAAGAACCATCTGCATCACAGTCTTCAACCTCTGCTTTCTGCAACAGTCCTTCTAAACCACAGTCTCCAAACTCTCCTCTCTGCAACGATCCTTCTGGACACCAGTCTCCAATGTTTGATCTCTGAAACAGTCCTTCTGCACCACAGTCTCCAACCTCTGATCTCTGTAAGATCTTTCTGCACTCCAGTTTCCAAACTCTGCTCTCTCTAACATTCCTTCTCCACCCCAGGCTCCAAACTCTGCTTTCTGCAAGTGTCCGGGGGCACCCCAGTTTTCATCATCTGTCCTCTGCAACAGTCATTCTGCTTCCAAGTCTCCAATATCTGCTCTCTGTAACAGTCCTTAAGTAACGCAGTCTCCAACCTCTGCTCTTTTTAAAGGTCCTTCTGCACCCCAGTCTCCAAACTCTGCTTTCTGTATTCGTCGTTCTGCACCCAAAACTTCTACCTCTGCTCCCTGTAACAGTCCTTCTGCATCCCAGTCTCCAACCTCTGCTCTCTGCAACAGTCCTTATGCACCCCAGACTCCAAACACTGCACTCTGCACAGTCCTTCTGCACCCCATTCTTCAACCTCTGCTCTCTGCAACAGTCCTTCTGCACCTGAGTCTTCAAACTTTGCTCTGTGTAAAATCCTCTGCACCCAAGTCTCTAACGTCTGCTCTATGCAACAATCCTTCGGCACCCCAGTCTCCAACGTCTACTCTCTGCAATGGTCCCTCTGCACCCCAGTCTCCAACCTTGTTCTCTACATCAGTTCTTCTGTACCGCAGTCTTCAACCTCTGTTCTCTATAAGATTCCTTCTGCACCCCATTCTCCAACCTCTTCTTTCTATATCAGTCCTTCTGCACCACAGTCTCCAGATTCTGCTCTCTGTAACAGTCCTACTGCACCTCACTCTGCAACCTCTGCTCTCTGCAACAGTCCGTCTGCACCCCAGTCTCCAAAATCTGCTCTGTACAACAGTCTTTTTCCACCCCAGTCTCCAACCTCTTCTCTCTGTAACCGTCCTTCTGTACTTCAGTCTCAAACCTCTGCTCTCTGTAACGGTTTTTCTGCACCCCACTCTTCAAACTTTCAAAGCTTTCTGTATCAGTCCTTCTGCACCCCGGTCTCTACACTCTGCTCTCTTTAACAGTCCTTTTGCACCTAGGACTCCAAACTCTGCTTTCTGCAACAGTCCTACTGCACCCCAATCTCCAACCTCTGCGCTTTACAACAGTCTTTCTGAAACTCAGTGTTCAAACTCTGCTCTCTGTATGATCCTTCTGAAACCTAGTCTCCATCCTCTGCTATCTGCAATGGTCCATCTGCACCCCACTCTCTAAACTCTGTTCTCTACAACAGTTATTCTGCACCCCAGTCTCAAAACTCTGATCCCTGTAACAGTCCTCCTGTACCGCAGGATCCAACCTCTGTTCTCTGTAAGGGTCCTTCTGCACACCAGTCTCTAAAATCTGCTCTCTGCAAGAGACCTTCTGCACCCCAGTCTCCAACCTCTGCTCTCTGCAAAGTTTCTTCTTCACCCCAGTCTCAAAACTGTGCTCTTTGTAACTGTTTTTCTGCACCCCACTCTCCAACCTCTGCTCTGTGTAACAGTCCTTCTGCACTCAACTCTCCAACCTCTGCTCTCTGTAACAGTCCTTATGAAACTCAGTCTTCAAATTCTTCTCTCTGCAACAGTCCTTCTGCACCCCAATCTACAACCTCTGCTGTCTGCAACAGTTCTTCTACACCCAAGTCTCCAACCTCTGCTCTTCAACAGTCCTTCAGTACCTCTGTCTCCAAACTATGCTCTCTGCATTGGTCTTTCTGCACCTCCGTCTCCAACCTCTACTCTCTGTAACATTAATTCTGCACCTCAGTCTCCAAACTCTGCTGTCTGTAAGATCCTTCTGCAACCCAATCCCAGAACTCGGCTCTCTGTAACAGTTCTACTGCACCCCTTCTCAAAATTCTGCAATCTGTAACAGGCATTCGGCACCCCAGTCTACAATCTCTGCTCTCTGAAACGATCATTCTGCACCCAAGTCTCCAACCTCTTCTCTCTGCAACAGTCCTTCTGCACCCCAATCTACAACCTCTGCTCTCTGCAACAGTTCTTCTACACCCATGTCTCCAACCTCTGTTCTTCAACAGTCCTTCAGAACCTCTGTCTCCAAACTATGCTCTCTGCATTGGTCTTTCTGCACCTCCGTCTCCAACCTCTACTCTCTGTAACATTAATTCTGCACCTCAGTCTCCAACCTCTGCTGTCTGTAAGATCCTTCTGCAACCCAATCCCGGAACTTGGCTCTCTGTAACAGTTCTACTGCACCCCTTCTCAAAATTCTGCAATCTGTAACAGGCGTTCGGCACCCCAGTCTACAATCTCTGCTCTCTGAAATGATCATTCTGCACCCAAGTCTCCAACCTCTTCTCTCTGCAACAGTCTTTCTACACCCCAGTCTCGAACATCTGCTGTCTGCAATAGTCCTTCTGTACCTCAGACTGATGACTCTGCTCTCTTCAACGATCCTTCTGCAACCCAGTCTCCAAATTCTGTTCTATGTAACACTCCTTCTGAACGTCAGGCTCAAACCTCTGCTCTCTGTAAGATCCTTCTACTACCCAGTCTCCAAACTTTGCTCACTGTAACAGTACTTGTCCACCCCAGTCTCCCACCTCTTTTCTCTTTAAAAGGCCTTCTACACCCAAATCTCCAACCTCTGAATTGTGCAATGGTCTTTCTGCACCACAGTCTCCAAACTCTGTTCTCCAGAACAGTTCTTCTGTACCACAGTCTTCAACCTCTGTTCTCTGTAAGGGTCCTTCTTCACCCCAGTCTCCAACCTCTCCTTTCTGTATCAGTCGTTCTGCACTACAGCCTCCAAACTCTGCTCTCAGTTACAGTCCTTCTGCACCTCACTCTGCAACCTCTTCTGTCTGCAACAGCCCTTCTGCATACCAGTCTTCAACATTGCTCTATGCCACACTCCTTCTGCAACCCAGTCTCCAAAATCTTCTCTCTGCAACAGACCTTCTGTACTGCAGTCTCAAACTTCTTCTTCCTGTAATGGTCCTTCTGCACCCCAGTCTCCAAACTCTGCTTTCTGTATCAGTTTTTCTGAACCCCAGTCTCCAACCTCTGCTCTCTGTAAGATCCTTTGAAACCCAGTCTCCAAACTCTTCTTCCTGCAATGGTCCTTAGCTTTCCAGTCTCCAACCTGTGTTCTCTACAACAGTAATTCTGCACCCCAGTCTCCAACCTCTACTTTCTGTAACGGTATTTCTGCACCACAGTCTCCAACCTATACTTTCTGTATCAGTCCTTCTGCACTAAAGTCTCTAACCTCTGCTCTCTGTAACAGTCCTTCTGCACCTCAGTCTATAAATTCTTCTCCCTGCAAAAGTCTTTCTCCACCCCAGTCTTCAACACCTGCTCTCTGCAACAGTGTCTGCACCCCAATCTCGAACCTCTCCTTTTTGCAACAGTTCTTCTGCATCCCAGTCTCCAACCTCCTCTCTGCAACAGTCCTTCTGCACCCAAGTCTCCTACATCTGATCTCTCCAAAAGTCCATCTCAACCCTAGTCTCCAACCTCTACTCTCTTTAACAGTTTTTTTGTACTGCAGTTTCCAAACTCTTCTCACTGTAACGGTCCTTCTGCAACCCAGTCTCCAAACTCTGATTTCTGTATCAGTCCTTCTGCACCCCAGGCTTCAACCTCTGTTCTCTGTAACAGTCCTTCTGCACCTCAGTCTCCAACATCTGCTCTCTACAACATTCCTTCTCCACCCAAGTATCCAACTTCTACTCTTTGCAAAAGTCCTACTACACCCCAGTCTCTACACTCTGCTTTCTGTATCAGTTCTTCTGCACCCCAGTTTCAAACCTATGCTCTCTGTAACAGTCCTTCTGCACCTCAGTCTCCAACCTCTTCTCTCTTCAAAAGTCGTTCTGCACCCCAGTCTCAGACCTCTGCTCTCTGCAACAGTCCTTCTACACCCAAGTCTCCAACCTCTACTCTCTGCAATGATCCTTCTGCACCCCAGTCTCCAACGTCTGCTCTCTGCATCAGTCCTTCTGCACCACAGTCTACAACATCTGGTCTCTGTAAGATTCTTCTGCAACCCAGTTTCCAAACTCTACTCTCTGTGACATTCCTTCTGCACCCCAGTCTCCAACCTCTACTCTCTGTAACAGTCCTTCTGTTCCGCATTCTCCAAACTCTGCTCTCTGCAACTGTACTTCTGCACCTCAGGCTCCAACCTCTGCTCTCTGCAAAAGTCCTTGTGCACCCCAGTCTCCAAAGTCTGCTCTCTGCAACATTTTTTCTTCACCCAAGTCTTAAAACTGTGCTCTCTGTAACTGTCCTTCTGCACCCCACTTTCCAATGTCTGCTCTGTGTAACAGTCCTTCTGCACCCAAGTCTCCAACCTCTTCTCTCTGCAACAGTCTTTCTACACCCCAGTCTCGAACATCTGCTGTCTGCAATAGTCCTTCTGTACCTCAGACTGATGACTCTGCTCTCTTCAACGATCCTTCTGCAACCCAGTCTCCAAATTCTGTTCTATGTAACACTCCTTCTGAACGTCAGGCTCAAACCTCTGCTCTCTGTAAGATCCTTCTACTACCCAGTCTCCAAACTTTGCTCACTGTAACAGTACTTGTCCACCCCAGTCTCCCACCTCTTTTCTCTTTAAAAGGCCTTCTACACCCAAATCTCCAACCTCTGAATTGTGCAATGGTCTTTCTGCACCACAGTCTCCAAACTCTGTTCTCCAGAACAGTTCTTCTGTACCACAGTCTTCAACCTCTGTTCTCTGTAAGGGTCCTTCTTCACCCCAGTCTCCAACCTCTCCTTTCTGTATCAGTCGTTCTGCACTACAGCCTCCAAACTCTGCTCTCAGTTACAGTCCTTCTGCACCTCACTCTGCAACCTCTTCTGTCTGCAACAGCCCTTCTGCATACCAGTCTTCAACATTGCTCTATGCCACACTCCTTCTGCAACCCAGTCTCCAAAATCTTCTCTCTGCAACAGACCTTCTGTACTGCAGTCTCAAACTTCTTCTTCCTGTAATGGTCCTTCTGCACCCCAGTCTCCAAACTCTGCTTTCTGTATCAGTTTTTCTGAACCCCAGTCTCCAACCTCTGCTCTCTGTAAGATCCTTTGAAACCCAGTCTCCAAACTCTTCTTCCTGCAATGGTCCTTAGCTTTCCAGTCTCCAACCTGTGTTCTCTACAACAGTAATTCTGCACCCCAGTCTCCAACCTCTACTTTCTGTAACGGTATTTCTGCACCACAGTCTCCAACCTATACTTTCTGTATCAGTCCTTCTGCACTAAAGTCTCTAACCTCTGCTCTCTGTAACAGTCCTTCTGCACCTCAGTCTATAAATTCTTCTCCCTGCAAAAGTCTTTCTCCACCCCAGTCTTCAACACCTGCTCTCTGCAACAGTGTCTGCACCCCAATCTCGAACCTCTCCTTTTTGCAACAGTTCTTCTGCATCCCAGTCTCCAACCTCCTCTCTGCAACAGTCCTTCTGCACCCAAGTCTCCTACATCTGATCTCTCCAAAAGTCCATCTCAACCCTAGTCTCCAACCTCTACTCTCTTTAACAGTTTTTTTGTACTGCAGTTTCCAAACTCTTCTCACTGTAACGGTCCTTCTGCAACCCAGTCTCCAAACTCTGATTTCTGTATCAGTCCTTCTGCACCCCAGGCTTCAACCTCTGTTCTCTGTAACAGTCCTTCTGCACCTCAGTCTCCAACATCTGCTCTCTACAACATTCCTTCTCCACCCAAGTATCCAACTTCTACTCTTTGCAAAAGTCCTACTACACCCCAGTCTCTACACTCTGCTTTCTGTATCAGTTCTTCTGCACCCCAGTTTCAAACCTATGCTCTCTGTAACAGTCCTTCTGCACCTCAGTCTCCAACCTCTTCTCTCTTCAAAAGTCGTTCTGCACCCCAGTCTCAGACCTCTGCTCTCTGCAACAGTCCTTCTACACCCAAGTCTCCAACCTCTACTCTCTGCAATGATCCTTCTGCACCCCAGTCTCCAACGTCTGCTCTCTGCATCAGTCCTTCTGCACCACAGTCTACAACATCTGGTCTCTGTAAGATTCTTCTGCAACCCAGTTTCCAAACTCTACTCTCTGTGACATTCCTTCTGCACCCCAGTCTCCAACCTCTACTCTCTGTAACAGTCCTTCTGTTCCGCATTCTCCAAACTCTGCTCTCTGCAACTGTACTTCTGCACCTCAGGCTCCAACCTCTGCTCTCTGCAAAAGTCCTTGTGCACCCCAGTCTCCAAAGTCTGCTCTCTGCAACATTTTTTCTTCACCCAAGTCTTAAAACTGTGCTCTCTGTAACTGTCCTTCTGCACCCCACTTTCCAATGTCTGCTCTGTGTAACAGTCCTTCTGTACTGCAGTCTCCAACCTCTGCTCTCTGCAACTGTCCTCTTGCACCCCAGTCTCAAAACTCTGCTTTCTGTATCAGTCCTTCTGCTCTCAAGACTCCAACCTCGGCTCTCTGTAACAGCATTTATGAACTTCAGTCTTGAAATTCTGCTCTTTGCAACAGTCCTTCTGCACCCCAATCTACAACCTCTGTTCTCTGCAACATTCCTTCTACACCCAAGTCTCCAACCTCTGCACTTCAACAGTCCTTCTGCACCTCAGTCTCCAAACTCTGCTCTCTGCATTGGTGGTTCTGCACCTCAGTCTCGAACCTTTACTCTCTGTAACAGTCCTTTTCCACCTCAGTCTCCAATATCAGCTGTCTGTAAGATCCTTCTGCAACCCAATACCCAAACTCTGCTCTCTGTAACAGTCCTACTGCACCCTATCTTCAAATTCTACTCTCTGTAACAGGCCTTCTGCACCCCAGTCTACAACTTCTGCTCTCTGGTATGATCCTTCTGCACCCAAGTGTCCAACCTCTCCTCTCTGCAACAGTCTTTATGAACCAAAGTCTCCAACATCAGTTGTCTGCAATAGTCCTTCTGCACCTCAGTCTGAAGACTCTGCTCTCTGCAACGATCCTTCTGCACCCCAGTGTCCAAACTCTGTTCTATGTAACACTCCTTCTGCACGTCATTTTCCAACCTATGCTCTCTGTAAGATCCTTCTACTACCCAGTCTCCAAACTCTGCTTTCGGTAAAAGTCCTTATGCACCCCAGTCTCCAAACTTTTCTCTCTTTAACAGGCCTTCTGCACCTAAGTCTCCTAATTCTGCTATCTGCAACAGTTCTTCTGCAACCCAGTCTCCAAACTCTGCTCTCTGCAACAATCCTTCTATATCACAGACTCCAACGTCTTCTATCTGAAAGAATCATTCTGCACCCCAGGCTCCAACATCTGATTTCTGTATCAGTCTTGCACCCCAGTCTCCAAAATCTGCTCTCTGTAAAAGTCATTCTACACCTCAGCCTCCAACCTCTGCTCTCTGCAATGATCCTTCTAAACCACAGACTCCAACCTATTCTCTCTGCAACGATCCTTCTGCACCCAAGTCTCCAAACTCTGCTCTCTGCTATAGTGCTTCTGTACCCCAGTCTCCAACCTCAGCTCTCTGAAAGATCCTTCTGCACCCAAGTCTCCAAACTCTACTCTCTGTAACAGTCCTTCTGCACACCTGTCTCCAACCTATGCTCTCTTTAACACTCCTTCTGCACGTCATTCTCCAACCTCTGCTCTCTGTAAGATCCTTCTACTACCCAGTCTCCAAACTCTGCTTCCTGTAACAGTCCTTATGCACCCAAGTCTCTATTTAACAGGGCTTCTGCATTCAAATCTCCAACATCTGCTCTGTGCAACCATCCATCTGTACCTCAGTCTCCAAACTGTGTTCTTTGCAACAGTCCTTCTGCATCCCAGTCTCCAAACTATACTCCCTGTAGCAGCCCTTCTGCACCTCAGTCACCAACCTCTGTTCTCTGCAACAGTCCTTCTACACCCCAGTCTCTATTCTCTGCTCTCTGTAACAGTTCTTCTGACCGCAATCCCCAACCTCTGCTCTCTGTAATGGTCTTTCTGCACCCCAGTCTCCAAACTCTGCTTTCTGTATCAGTTCTTCTGCACCTCAGTCTCCAAACTCTGCTCTCAGTAACAGTCCTTCTGCACCTCAGTCTTCAACCTCTGCTCTCTGCAATTGTCCTTCTGCACCTCAGTATCCAACGTCTACTCTCTGTAACAGTCCTTCTGCATATCAGTCTTCAACCTCTACACTCTGTAAGATACTTTTTCAAACCAATCTTCAAAATCTGCTCTCTGTAACAGTCCTTCTGCACCCCTTCTCCAAACTCTGCTCTCTGTAACAGGCTTTCTGCACCCGAGTCTCCAACATCTCCTCTCTGAAACAGTCCTTCTGCACACAAGTCTTCAACCTCTGCTCTCTGCAACAGCCCTTCTGAACCCCAGTCTTCAACATCTGCTATCTGAATTTGTCCTTCTGCACCTCAGTCTGAAAACTCTGCTATCTTTCACGATCCTTCTGCACCCCAGTCTTCAACCTCTGTTCTCTGCAACAGTCCTTCTGCATCTCTGTCTCCAAATTCTGTTTTCTGTAACAGTCCTTCTGCACCTAAGTCTTCAAATTCTGCTATCTGCAACAGTCTTTCTGGAACCCAGTCTCCAACTTCTGCTGTCTGCAACTATCATTCTGCACCCCAGGCTCCAACATCTGATTTCTGTATCAGTCTTGCACCTCAGTCTCTAAAATCTGCTCTCTGTAACAGTCCTTCTGCACCAAAGTCTCCGACCTCTGCTCTCTGCAATGATACAGCTGCACCCAAGTCTCCAATCTCTGCTCTCTGCAACAGTGCTTCTGTACCCCAGTCCCCAAACTCAGCTCTCTAAACGATCCTTCTGCACCCAAGTCTCCAAACTCTACTCTCTGTAATAGTCCTGCTGCACCCCAGTCTCCAAACTATGCTCTCTGTAACACTCCTTCTGCACATCATTCTCCAACCTCTGCTCTCTGTAAGATCCTTCTACTACCCAGTCTCCAAACTCTGCATCCTGTAACAGTCCTTATGCACCCCAGTCTCCAAACGTTTTTCTCTTTAACAGGCCTTCTGCAACCAAATCTCAAACATCTGCTCTGTGCAACCGTCCTTCTGTAACCCAGTCTCCAAACTCTGTTCTTTCCAAAAGTCCTTCTGCATCCCAGTCTTCAAACTCTGCTCCCTGTAGCAGCCGTTCTGCACCTCAGTCGCCAAACTCTGTTCTCTGCAACAGTTCTTCTGCACCCCAGTCTCTAACATCTGCTCTCTGTAACAGTTCTTCTGCACCGCAATTTCCAACCTCTGATCTCTGTAATGGTCTTTCTGCACCCCAGTCTCCAAACTCTGCTTTCTGTATCAGTCCTTCTGCACCTCAATCTCCAACCTCTGCTCTCTGTAATAGTCCTTCTGCACCTCAGTCTTAAACCTCTGCTCTCTGCAATTGTCCTTCTGCACCTCAGTATCCAACGTCTACTCTCTGTAACAGTCCTTCTGCATATCAGTGTCCAACCTCTACTCTCTGTAAGATACTTTTTTAAACCAATCTCCAAAATCCGCTCTCTGTAACAGTCCTTCTGCACGCCTTCTCCAAACTCTGCTCTCTGTAACAGGCATTCTGCACCTTAGTCTCCAACATCTCCTCTCTGAAACAGTCCTTCTGTACACAAGTCTCTAACCTCTGCTCTCTGCAACGGTCCTTCTGAACCCCAGTCTCCAACATCTGCTCTCTGCATTTGTCCTTCTGCACCTCAGTCTGAAAACTCTGCTCTTTTCCACGATCCTTCTGCACCCCAGTCTCCAAACTCTGCTCTCTGCAACAGTCCTTCTGCACCTAAGTCTCCTAATTCTACTCTCTGCAATAGTCCTTCTGCAACCAAGTCACTATCCTCTGCTGTCTTCAACAATCATTCTGCACCCCAGGCTCCAAAATCTGATTTCTGTATCAGTCTTACACCCCAGACTCCGAAATCTGCTCTCTCTAACAGTCCTTCTGCACCTCAGTCTCCAACCTCTGCTCTCTGTAACGATCCTTCTAAACCACAGACTCCAACCTATTCTCTATGCAATGATCCTTCTGCACCCAAGTCTCCGAACTCTGCTCTCTGCAACAGTGCTTCTGTACCCCAGTCCCCAACCTCAGCTCTCTGAAAGATTCTTCTGCACCAAAGTCTCCAAACTCAACTCTCTGTAACAATCCTTCTGCACATCAGTCTCCAACCTCTGCTCTCAGCAACAGTCCTTATGCACCCCAGTTTCCAACTTATGTTCTCTGCAACAGCCCTTCTGTACCACAGTCTTCAACATCTGCTATCTTTTACAGTCCTTCTTTACTGTAGTCTCGTATCTCTGCTCTCTGTAACAATCCTTATTGACCCCAGTCTCCTACCTGTGCTTTTAATATCAGTCCTTCTGCACCCCAGTCTCCAAGCTCTGCTCTCTGTAACTTTCCTTCTGCACCTTAGTCTCCAACCTCTGCTCTCTGTATCAGTTTTTCTGCACCCCAGTCTCCAAACTCTGCTCTCTGAAACAGTCCTTCTGCACCTCAGTGTTCAAAACTGCTCTCTGCAACAGTCCTTCTGCATCCCAGTCTCCAACCTCTGCTCTCTGGAACAGTCCTTCTATATTCCAGTCTCCAAGATCTGCTCTCTGCAACGATCCTTCTGCACCCCAGTCTCCAACGTCTATTCTGCAACAGTGTTTCTGCAAACCAGTCTCCAAATTCTGCTCTCTGTAAGATCATTCTGTACCCCAGTCTCCAACCTCTGCTCTCTGCAATGGTCCCTCTGCACCCCAGTCTCCAACCGTGTTTTCAAAAACACTTCTTCTGTATAGCAGTCTTCAACCTCTGTTCTATGTAAAGGTCCATCTTTACCCCAGTCTCCAACCTCTGCTTTCTGTATCAGTCATTCTGCACTACAGTATCCAACCTCTGCTCTCTGTAACAGTCTTTCTGCAACTCACTCTGCAATCTCTGCTCTCTGCAACAGTTCTTCTCCACCTCACTCTCCAACCTATGCTCTTGTAACAGTCCTTCTGTACTGCAGTCTTTAAGCACTGCTCTCTGCAATGGTCCCTCTGCACCCGAGTCTTCAACCTTGTTCTCAACAACAGTTCTTCTGTACCGCAGTCTTCAACCTCTGTTCTCTGTTAGGGTCCTTCTCCAACCCAGTCTCTATCCTTTGCTCTCTGTAACAGTCCTTCTGCACCTGAGTCTCCATACTCTGCGTTATGTATCATTCATTCTGCACCCCAGACTTCAACCTCTGCTCTCTGTAACAGTCCTTCTTTTCTGCAGTCTCCAAACTCTGTTCTCTGAAAGGGTCCTTCTGCACCACATTCTCCAACCACTGTTTTCTGTATCAGTACTTTTGCACCACATTCTCGAAACTCTGCTGTCTGTATCAGGCTTCCTGCACCTCAGTCTGAAACATCTTCTCTCTGCAATTGTCCATATACACCACAGTCTCTAATTTCTGCTCTCTGCAAAATTCCTTCTGCACCTCAATATCCGATATCTGCTGTCTGCAACAGTCCTTCTCCAACCCAGTCTCCAAACTCTGCTCCCTGCAAAAGTCCTTCTACACCCCAGTATTCAACCTCTGCTTTCTGTATCAGTCCTTCTGCACCAGAGTCTCCAAACTCTGCTCTCTGTAACAGTCCTTCTGCACCTCACTCTGCGACTTCTGCTCTCTGCAACAATCCCTCTGCACCCCAGTCTTCAAACTCTGCTCTCTGTAACAGTCCTTCTGTACTGCAGTCTCCAACCTCTGCTCTCTGTAACAGTCCTTCTACACCAGAGTCTCCAACTCTGTGTTAAGTGTCAGTCATTCTGCACACCAGTCTCCAAACTCTGCTCTCTGTAAAAGTCCTTCTGCATCTCAGAATCCAACCTCTGTTCTCTGAAAAAGTACTTCTGCGTCCCAATCTCCAACCTCTGTTCCCTGCAACAGTCCTTCTGCACCTCAGTGTCCAAACTCTGCTCTCTGTAGGATCCTTCTGAAACCAAGTCTCCAACTTCTTCTTTCTGCAATGGTTCTTCTGCACCTCAGACTCCAACCTCTGTTCTCTGCAGCAGGCCTTCTACAACCCTGTCTCCATATTCTGCTCGCACCAACGATCCTTCTACACCCCAGTCTCCAACCTCTGCTCTCTGCAACAATCCTTCTGCACCCTAGTCTCAAACCTCTGCTCCCTGCAACAGTCCTTCTTAACCCCAGTCTCCAAAATCTGCTCTCTGCAACAGTTCTTCTGTACCTCAGTCTGAAAAATCTGCTCTCTGCAAAAATCCTTCTGCACCCCAGTCTTTAACCTCTGCTCTCTTTTACAGTCTTTCTGTACCTCAGTCTCCAAACTCTGGACTATTCAACAGTCCTTCTGCACCCAAGTCTCTAACATCTGCTCTCTGAAAAACTCCTTCTACATTCCAGTCTCCAAACTCTGCTCTCTGCAACAGTCCTTCTACTCCCCAGTCTCCATACACTGCTCGCCCCAATTATCCTTCAGCACCCCAGTCTCAAACCTCTTGTCTCTACATCAGTTATTTTACACCCCAGTCTCCAAACTCTGCTGTCTGTAACCGTCCTTCTCTACTGCAGTCTCCAACTGCTGTTCTCCGTAAGGGTCCTTTTGCACCTCAGTATCCAACCTCTGCTTCCTGGATCTGTCGTTTTGCACCACAGTCTCAAAACTCTTTCCTCTGTAACAGTCCTTCTGCAAGTCAGTCTGCAACCTCTGCTCTCTGCAACAGTCCTACTGCACCCCAGTCTCCATCCTCTGCTCTCTGCAACAGTCCTTTTACACCCCAGTCTCCAAACTCTGCTCTCTATAACAGTATTCTGTACTGCATTCTCCAACATCTGCTCTCTGTAAGGGTACTTCTACACCCAAGTTTTCAACCTCTGCTTTCTTTATCAGTCCTTCTGCACCCCAGTATCCAACCTCTGCTCTGTGTAACTGTCCCTCTGCACCTTGGTCTCCTGCTACAGTAATTTTAGATCCCAGTCTCCAACCTCTGCTCTCTCTAACTAGCTTTCTGCACCTCCGTCTACAACCTCTGCTCTCTCCAATGGTCCTTCTGCACCTGAGTCTCCAACCTCTACTCTCTGTTTCAGTGCTTCTACACCTCAGTCTCCAACCTCTCCTCTATGTAAGATCCTTCTGCAACCCAGTATCCACACTCTGCTCTCTGTAAAAGACCTTCTGCATCCCAGTTTCCAAACTCTGCTCTCTGTATCACTCCTTCTGCACCCCAGTCTCCAACCTCTGCTCTCTGCAACGATCCCTCTGCACCCAAATCTCCAACCTCTGCTACCTGCAACAGTCCTTTGCACCCCAATCTCCAATATCTGCTCTCTGCAACAGTCCTTCTGTACCTCAGTATGAAAACACTGCTCTCTGCCATTATCCTTCTGCACCCGAGTCTCCAACCTCTGCTCTCTGTAACAGTTCTTCTGTACCTCAGTCTCCAACTTCTGCTCTGTTTCAGATCTGCACGCCTGTCTCCCAAATATGCTCTCTGTAACAGTCCTTCTTCACCTCAGTCTTCAACCTCTGCTTTGTGTAACAGTCCTTCTGCATCCCAGTCTCCAGCATCTGCTCTCTGCAACAGTCCTTCTGCACCCAAGTCTCCAACATCTGATCTCTTCAACAGTCCTTCTGCACCTCAGTCCAGAAACTCTGCTCTACGTAAGATTCTTCTGCAACCCAGTCTCTAAACACTGCTCTCTCTAACAGCCCTTGTAAACCCCAGTCTCCAACCTCTGCTCGCTGTAATAGGCCTTCTGCACCCCAGTCTCAAACTCTGCTCTCTGCAGCAGTCCTTCTGAAAAAGAGTATCCAACATCTGCTCTCTGAAAAAGTCCTTTTGTACCCTATTCTCCAAACTCTGCTCTCTGCAACAGTCCTTATGTACTGCAGTCTCCAACTTCTGCTCTCTGCAACGAACCTTGTGCACCACAGTCTCCAACACCTGCTCTCTGCAAAAGTCCTTCTGCACCTCAGTCTGAAAATTTTGCTTTCTGCAACAATCCTTCTGCACCCAAGACTTTAACATCTGCTCTCTGTAACAGTCCTAATGCACCTCAGTCTCCAAACTCTGCTTTATGTAAGATCCTTGTGCAACACAGTCTCCAAAATTTGCTCCCTGTAACAGTCCTTCTGCACCTCAGTCTCCAACCTCTGCTCTCCGTAACAGTAGATCTACACCTCAGTCTGAAACCTCTTCTCTCTACACGATCCATCTCAACCCCAGTCTCCAACCACTGCTCTCTGTAACAATCCTCCTGCACCTCAGTCTCCAAACTCTGCTCTGTAAGATCCTTGTGCCACCCAGTCTCTTAACTTTGCTTTCCATAACAGTCCTTCTGCACCCCAGTCTTCAACCTCTGCTCTATTTAACAGGCCTTATGCACCCCAGTCTCCAAACTCTGCTCTCTGTAACAGGCCTTCTGCACCCTAGTCTCCAAACTCTTCTCTCTGCAACAATCATTCTACACCTCAGTCTCTAACATCTGTTCTCAGTAAGATCCTTCTGCAACCCAGTCTCCCAAATCTGCCCTCTCTAACATTCCTTCTGCACCCCTTCTCCCAACTCTCCTCTCTGTAAAAGGCCTTCTGCACCCCAGTCTCCAAAGTCTGTTCTCTATAACAAGACTTCTGCATCTCAGTCTCCAACTACTGCTTTCTGCAACAGTCCTTCTGCGCCCCAGTCTCCAACTTGTGGTCTCTGCAACAGTGCTTCTGCACCTCAGTCTTAAAACGCTATTCTCTGCTATGATAGTTTTTAACCTCAGAATCCAACCTCTCCTCTCGGAAACGATCCTTCTGCACCCCAGTGTCCAACGTCTCCTCTCCTCAACAGTCCTTCTGCACCTCAGTCTCCAAATTCTGCTCTTGGCAACAGTCCTTCTTCACCCAATTCTCCAGGCTCTGCTCTCTGCAACAGTTCTTCTACACCCCAGTCTTCAACCTCTGCTCTGTGTAACAGTCCTTCTGCACCCCAGTCTTCAACCCCTGCTCTCTGTAACGATCCTTCTGCACCCCAGTCTCCAACCTCTGCTCTCTGTAACAGTCCTTCTGCACCGTATTCTCAAACCTGTGCTCACTGTTACAGTGTTTCTATACCGCAGTCGCCAACCTCTGCTTTCTGTAACCGTCACTCTTTACCCCAATTTCCAACCTCTGCTTTCTGTAACAGTCCTTCTGCACCTCAGTCACCAAACTCTGCTCTCTGTAACAGTCCTGCTGCAACTCAGCCTCAAAACTCTTCTCTTTATAACAGTCCTTCTGCAACCCAGTCTCCAACCTCTGCTCTTTGTAGCAGGCCTTATGCACGCCAGTCTGCAACCTCTGCTCTCTGTAACGGTCCTTCTGCACCCCAGTCTCACACCTTTGCTTTCTGTATCATAATTCTTCACCCCAGTTTCCAACGTCTGCTCTGTGTTACAATCCTTCTGCATCTCAGTCTCCAACCTCTGCTCTCTGAAACAGTCCTTCTGCACCCAAGTCTCTAACTTCTTCTTTCTGCAACATTCCTTCTGCACCCCAGTCTCCAACCTGTGCTCTCTGTAACAGTCCTTCTGCACCGCAGTCTGTCACCTCTTCTCTCTGTAACGATCCTTCTGCAGCCCAGTCTCCACGTCTGCTCTTTTCAACGATTCTTCTGCAATTCAGTCTCCAAATTATGCTCTCGTCAACAACAGTCCTTCTGCACCCCAGACTCCATCTCTGCTCTCTGTAACTATTTTTCTGCACCTCAGTCTCCAACCTCTGCTCTCTGCAACCGTCCTTCTGCACCCCTGTCTCCAACCTCTGCTCTCTGCAACGATCCTTTTGCACCCCAGTCTTCAACATCTGCTCTCTGCAACAGTCCTTCTGCACCCCAGTCTCCAACGTCTTCTCTCCTTAACTCTCCTTCTGCACCCCAGTCTCCAAATTCTGTTCTCTGTAAGGTCTTTCTGCACCCAAGTTTCCAAACTCTGCTCTCTCTAACACTCTTCTCCAACCCAGTCTACAACCTCTGCTTTCCTCAAGGGTCCTGCTGCAACCCAGTCTACAACATCTGTTCTCTGCAACAGTCCTTCTACTTTCCAGTCTCAAACCTCTGCTCTCTGTAACAGTCCTTCTGTACCGCAGTCTCCAACCTCTGCTCTCTGTAACGGTCCTACTGCACCCCAGTCTCAAACCTCTGCTTTCTGTATAAGTCTTTCTGAACCACGGATTCCAACCTCTGCTTTTTTTTAACAGTCCTTCTGCACCTTTGTCTCCAACCTCTGAACCCTGCAACCTTACTTTTGCACGCCATTTCTAACCTCTGCTCTCTGTAACAGTCCTTCTGCACCCCATTCTCTAACCTCTGCTCTCTGCAACTGTCCTTCTATACTACAGTCTCCAACCTCTGCTCTCTGTAAAGGTTCTTCTGCACCCCAGTCTCAACCTCTGCTTTCTGTATCAGTAAATCTGCAACCCAGTCTCCAACCTTTGCTCTCTGTAACATTTTTTCTGCAACTCAGTCTCCAACCTCTGCTCTCTGCGACAGTTCTTCTGCACCCCAGTTTTTAAACTCTGCTCTCAGCAACAGTTCTTCTGAACCTCAGTCTCCAACATCTACACTCTGAAACAGTTCTTCTATAAACCATTCTCTAACCTCTGCTCTCTGTAACAGTTTTCCTGTATGGCAGTCTCTGAACTCTGCTTTCTGCAACGGTCCTTCTGCACCCCAGTCTCCAAACTCTGTTCTCTGTAACAGTCCTATACAACCCAAGTCTCAAACCTCTGCTCTCTGCAAAGATCCTTCTGCACCCCAGTCTCAAATCTATGTGATCTCCAACAGTCCTTCTGCACCTCAGTCTGAAAACTCGGTTCTCTGCAATGATCCTTCTCCATCCCAATCTCCAAACTCTGCTCTCTGTAACAGTCTTGTTCCACCTCAGTCTCCAACACCTGCTCTCAGTAAGATCCTTTTGCAACCCTGTCTCCAAACTCTGCTCTTTGTAACAGTCCTTCTTCACCCCAGTCTCCAACCTCTGCTCTCTGCCATAGTCTTTCTAAATCCCAGATTCCAACCTCTGCTCTCTTAAACAGTCCTTCTGCACCCCAATATCCAAATTCTGTTCTCTGTAAAAATCCTTCTGAACCTCAGTTCCCAAACTCTGACCTCTTCAATGGTCCTACTGCACTCCACTCTCTAGCCTCTGCTCTCTGCCACGATCCTTCTGCACCCAGTCTCCAACATCTGTTCTCTGCAACAGTCCTTCTGTACATCTGTCTGAAAACTCTGATCTCTGCAAAAATCTTAGTGCACCACAGTCTCTAAACTCTGCTTTCTGTAACAGTCCTTCTGCAACTCAGTCTCTAATCTCTGCTCTCTGTAACATTCTTTCTGAACCCCAGTCTCCAACCTCTGCTCTCTGTAAGATCCTTCTAAACCCCAGTTTCCAAACTCTGCTCTCTGTAACATTCCTTCTCCACCCCAGTCTCCAACCTCTTCTCTCTGCAACGGTCCTTCTGTACGAAAGTCTCCAACTTCTGGTCTCAGCAACAGTCCTTCTGCACCCCAGTATCCAAACTCTGCTCTGGGTATCATTTCTTCTGCACCTCAGTCTCCAAACTCTGCTTTATGTAAGATCTTTCTGCAACAAAGTCTCAAAACTTTGCTCTCTGTAACAGTCCTTATGCACCCCAGTCTCAAACCTCTGATCTGTGCAACAGTTCGTCTGCAACGCAGTCCCAACCTCTGCACTCTGAAAGATCCTTCTGCACCCCAGTCTCCTAACTCTGATCTCCATAACAGTCCTTCTTCACCCCAGTCTCCAACCTCTGCTCTCTGTAACAATCCTTCTGCAACTCAGTCTCCAATATCTGCTCTCTGCAACGGTCATTCTGCACCCCATTCTCCAACCTCTGTTTTCTGCAAGAGTTCTTCAGCATGTCAGGCTCCAACCTCTGCTCCCTGCAAAAATCCTTCTGCAGCCCAGTCTCCAACCATTGCTCTCGGTAACATTTCTTCTGCACCTAAGTCTCCAACCTCGGCTCTATGTAAAATCCTTCTGCCACCCAGTCTCCAAACTCTGCTCTCTGTAACAGTCCTTCTGCACCCCAGTGTCCAACCTCTGCTCTGTGCAATAGTTCGTCTGCACCCCACTCTCCTACCTCTGCTGTCTGTAAGATACTTCTGCACCCCAATCTCCAAACTCTGATTTCTGTTAAAGTCCTTCTTCACCCCAGTCTCCAACATCTTCTCCCTGCAACAATACTTCTGCACCCCAGTCTCCAAATTCTGCTCTCTGCAACAGTTCTTCTGCACCCCAGTCTTTAACATCTGCTCTCTGAAAAAGTCCTTCTGCATCCCATTTTCAAACCTCTGCTTTCTGTATCAGTCCTTCTTCACCCCAGTCTCCAAAATCTGCTCTCTGTAACAGTCTTTCTGTATCTCAGTCTCCAACATCTCCTCTCTATTACAGTCCTTCTGCACCCCAGTCTCCAAACTCTGCTCTCTGCAACAGTCCTTCTTCACTCCAGTCTTCAACCTCTGCTGTGTGTAATAGTCCTTCTGCATTCCAGTCTCGAAAATCTGCTCTCTACAACCGTCATTTTGCACCCAAGTTTTCAAACTCTGCTCTCTGCAACGATCCTTCTGCACACCAATCTCCAACCTCTGCTCTGTGTAATAATTCTACTGCACCCCAGTCGCCAATCTGTGCTCTCTGTAACAATCCTTCTTCACCGCAGTCTCCAAACTCTGCTCTACGTAATATTCTTCTGCATCCCAGTCTCCAAACTCTGCTCTCTGTAACAGCCCTTTTTTACCCAGTCTTCAGCCTCTGCTCTCTGTAACAGGCCTTCTGCACCCCAGTCTCCAAACTCTGCTCTCTGTATCAGTCCTTCTGCACCCCAGTCTTCAAAGTCTTCTCTCTGTAACAGTCTTTATGCATCTCAGTCTTCTACCTCTGCTCTCTGCAACAGTTCTTCTGCACACCAGTCTCCAACCTCTACTCTCTGTAACAGTCCTCCTGTATTGCAGTCTCCCAACTCTGCTCTCTGTAATGGTCCTTCTGCACCTCAGACTCCAACCTATGTTTTCTGTATCAGTCCTTCGGTACCGCAGTCTCCAACCTCTGCTATCTGCAACAGTCCTTCTGCACCTCCATCTGCAAACTCCACTCTCTGCAAAAGTCTTTCTGCACCCAAGTCTGAAACACCTGCTCCCTGCAACAGTCGTTTTTATCCCCAGTTTCCAAGCTCTGCTATCTGCAACAGTCCTTCTGCACCCCAGTCTCCAAACTCTGCTCTCTGTAACAATCCTTCTGCACCTCAGTCTGGAAACTCTGCTGTCTGCAATGATCGTTTTGCACCCCAGACTCCAACCAATGTGCTCTGTAACAGTCCTTCTAAACCTCAGTCTTCAAACTCTGCTCTACGTAAGATCCTTCTGCAACCGAATCTCCAAAGTCTGCTCTCTGTAACAGCCCTTCTGCAGCCCAGTCTCCAAAGTCTGTTCTCTATAACAATCCTTCTGCACCCCAGTCTCCATCCTCTTCTCTCTGTGATAGTCCTTCTGCATCTCAGTCTCCTACATCTGCTCTGTGCAACAGTCTTTCAGCACCCCAGTCTCCAAATTCTTGTCCCAGCAACCGTCCTTCTACACCCCAGTCTCCAACCTCTGCTATCTGCAAGAGTCCTTCTGCACTCCAGTCTCCAAACTCTGCTCTCTGTAGCAATTCTTCTGTGCCTCAGTCTCCAACCTCTACTCTCTGCAAAAGTCCTTCTGCACCTCAGTCTCCAATATCTGCTCTCTGTAAGATCCTTCTTCAACGCAGTGTCCAACCTCTGCCCTCTGTAACAGTCCTTCTGCACCCCTTGTCCCAACTCTCCTCTGCGTAACAGGCCTTCTGCACCCCAGTCTCCAACCTCTGCTCTCTGTAACAGTCCTTCTGTGCTACAGTCTCCAACCTCTGCTCTCTGTAACGGTCCTTCTGTACCCGAGTCTTCAAACTCTGCGTTATGTATTAGTCATTCTTCACCCAAGTCTTCAATCTCTGTTCTCTGTAACAGTCCCTCTGCACCTCACACTCAAACCTCTGTTCTCTGCAACAGTCCTACTGCGCCCCAATCTCCAACCTCTGGTCTCTGCAACAGTCCTTCTGCACCTCATTGTCCTAAGTCTGCTCTCTGTAAGATCCTTCTGAAACCCAGTCTTCAAACTCTGCTTTCTGCAATGGTCCTTCTGCACCCAAGTCTCCAAACTCTGATCTCTACAATAGTTATTCTTCACCCCAGTCTCCAAACTCTACTCTCTGTAACAGTCTTTCTGTACCTCAGTCTCCAATCACTGCTCTCATCAACAGTCCTTCTACACCCCAGTCTCCATAATCTGCTCGCTCCAACGTTCCTTCTGAACCTAAGTCTCTAACCTCTGTTCTCTACATCAGTTCTTCTGCACCCCAGTCTCCAACCTCTGCTCTCGGTAACAGTCCTTCTGTACCGCAGTCTCGAACTTCTGTTCTCCATAAGGATACTTATGCACCCCAGTATTCAAACCCTGCTATCTGTATCAGTCGTTTTGCACCACAGTCTCCAAACTCTGCCCTCTGTAACAGTCCTTCTGCAACTCAGTCTGCAAACTCTGCTCTCTGCAACAGTCTTTCTTCACCACAGTCTCCATCATCTGCTCTCTGCAACAGTCCTTTTGCAACCCAGTCTCCAACATTGCTCTCTGCAACAGTCCTTCTCCACCACAGTCTCCAACCGCTGCTCTCTGTAACAGTCCTACTGTACTGCATTCTCCAACCTCTGCTCTCTGGAAGGGTACTTCTGCATCCGAGTCTCCAACCTCTGCTTTCTGTATCAGTCGTCCTGCACCCAAGTCTCTAACCTCTGCTCTCTGTAACAATCCTTCTGCACCACAGTCTCCAACCTCTGCTCTCTTCAATGGTCTTTCTGCACCTGAGTCTCCAACCTCTACTCTCTGTAACAGTGCTTCTGCAATCCAGTCTCCAAACTCTGCTCTCTGTAACAGTCATTCTTCACCTCAGTCTCCAAACTCTGCTCTCTGTAAAAGGCCTTCTGCACCCCAGTCTCCAACCTCTTCTCTCTGCAACGATCCATCTGCACCCTAGTCCCCAACCTCTGCTCGCTGCAACAGTCCATGTACACCCCAATCTCCAACATCTGCTCTCTGCAACAGTTTTTATGTACCTCAGTCTGAAAACTCTGCTCTCTGCAATAATTCTTCTGCACCTGAGTCTCAAGACCTCTGCACTCTGTAACAGTCCTTCTGTACCTCAGTCTAAAACTTCTTCTCTGTATCAGTCCTGCACCCCTGTCTCCCACATCTGCTCTCTGTAACTGTTCTTCTTAACCTCAGTCTCCAACCTCTTCTCTCTGTAACATCCTTCTGCAACCCAGTATTCAAACTCTGCTCTCTGTAACAGTCCTTCTACACCACAGTGTCCAAACTCTGCTTTCTGTATCAGGC
Source organism: Ictidomys tridecemlineatus (assembly GCF_052094955.1). NCBI lineage: Eukaryota > Metazoa > Chordata > Mammalia > Rodentia > Sciuridae > Ictidomys > Ictidomys tridecemlineatus. The sequence goes on from NW_027522369.1 coordinate 93,908, forward strand.
CTTCTGCACCGCAGTCTCCAAACTCTGATTGCTGTATCAGTCCTTCTGCACCCCAGTGTCCAAACTCTGGTCTCTGCAATGATCCTTCTGCACCACAGTTTTCAACCTCTGTTCTCTTCAAAACTTTTTCTGCACCCCAGTCTCCAAACTCAGTTCTTCTGTTCCGCAGTCTCCAAACTCTGTTTTCTTTAAGGGTCCTTCTGCATCCCAGTTTCCAACCTCTGCTTTCTGTATCAGTCTTTCTGCACCACAGTCTCACAACTCTGCTCCCCTAACAGTCCTTCTGCACCTCAGTCTCCAAACACTGCTCTCTGCAACAGTCCTTTTGGACCCTAGTCTCCTACATCTGTTCTCTACAACATTTCTTCTCCACCCCAGTCTCCAACCTCTGCTCTTTTCAACAGTCCTTCTGCACCCAAGTCTCCAACCTCTGCTCTTTTTAACAGTCCTTCTGCACCCCAGTCTCCAACCTCTGCTCTTTTTAACAGTCCTTCTGCACCCCAGTCTCCAACCTATGCTCTCTGCAACAGTCCTTCTGCACCCCAATTTCAAACCTCTACTCTCTGCAACTGTCTATCTGCACTCAAGTCTCTAAACTCTGCTCTCTGTACAATCCTTCTACACCTAAGTCTCCAACCTCTGCACTAATCAACAGTCCTTCTGAACCTCAGTCTCCAAACTCTGCTCTCTGCAAAGGTCTTTCTGCAACACAGTCTTCAACATCTACTCTCTGTTACAATCCTTCTGCACCTCAGTCTCCAACCTCTTCTCTCTGGAAAATCCTTCTGTAAATCAGTCTCTAATCTCTGCTTTCTGTAACAGTACTCCTGAGCCCAGTCTCCAAACTCTGCTCTCTGTAACAGTCCTTCTGAACCCAAATCTCCAACCTCTGCTCTCTGAAACAGTCCTTTGGCACCCCCAACGTCCACACTCTGCTCTCTGTAATGATCCTTTTGCACCCAAGTCTCCAACCTCTGTTCTCTTCAACAGTCCTTCTAAACATCATTATGAAAACTCTGCTCTCTGCAACGATATTTCTGGACACCGGTTTCCAACCTCTGCTCTCTGTAACAATCCTTCTGCACCTCAGTCTCCAATCTCTGCTCTCAGCAACGGTCCATCTGAACCTCAGTCTCCAAACTCTTCTCTCTGTAACAGTCCTTCTGAACCCAAGTCTCCAAACTCTGCTCTCTGAAACAGTCTTTTCGCACCCCCAGTCTCCACCCTCTGCTCTCTGTAACTATCCTTTCGCACCCAAGTCTCCAACCTCTGTTCTCTTCAACAGTTTTTCTAAACATTATTCTGAAAACTCTGCTCTCTGCAACGATCTTTCTTTACCCCAGTCTCCAAACTCTGCTCTCTGTAACAGTCCTTCGACACCTCAGTCAACAACCTCTGCTCTCTGTAAGATCCTTCTGCCACCCAGTCTACAAATTCTGCTCTATGTTACAGGCCTTCCGCACCCCAGTCTCCAAGCTCTGCTCTCTGTAACAGGCCTCCTGCACCTCAGGCTCCATCATCTTCTCTCTGCTACGATCCTTCTTCACAATAGTCTCCAACCTCTGCTCTCTGCAACAGTCCTATTGCACCACAGTCTCCAACCTCTCGTCTCTGTAATATCCTTCTGCACACCTGTCTCCAAACTCTGCTCTCTTTAACAGTCCTTCTATTCCGCAGTCTCCAACCTCTTTTCTCTGTAACGGTCCTTCTTCACCCCAGTCTCCAAACTCTGCTTTCTGTATCCGTCGTTCTGCACCCCAGGCTTCTACCTCTGCTCTCTGTAACAGTCCTTCTGCATCCCAGTCTCCAACCTCTGCTCTCTGCAACAGTCCTTCTGCACCCCAGGCTTCTACCTCTGCTCTCTGTAACAGTCCTTCTGCACCCCAGTCTCCAACCTCTGTTCTCTGCAACAGTCCTTCTGCACCTCAGTCTCCAAAATTTGCTCTCTGTAAAATCCTTCTGCACCCCAGTCTCTAACGTCTGCACTCTGCAAAAATCCTTCAGCACCCCAGTCTCCAACGTCTACTCTCTGCAATGGTCCCTCTGAACCCCAGTCTCCAACCGTGTTCTCTACATCAGTTCTTCTGTACCGCAGTCTTCAACCTCTGTTCTCTGTAAGGTTCCTTCTTCACCCCATTCTCCAACCTCTGCTTTCTGTATCAGTCCTTCTGCACCACAGTCTTCAAATTCTGCTGTCTGTAACAGTCCTTCTGCACCTCACTCTGCAACCTCTGCTCTCTGCAACAGTCCGTCTTCACCCAGTCTCCAAAATCTGCCTTCTACAACATTTCTTCTCCACCCCAGTCTCCAACCTCTGCTCTCTCTAACAGTCCTTCTGCACTTCAGTGTCCAAACTCTGCTCTCTGCATCAGTCCTTCGGCACCCCAATCTCCAATCTCTACTCTCTGCAACAGTCCTTCTCCACCCCAGTCGCAACCTCAGTTCTCTGCAAAAGTCCTTCTGCACCCCAATCTCAAATGTCTACTCTCTGCAACTGTCAATAAGCACTCAAGTCTCTAACCTCATCTCTCTGTTACAATCCTTCTACACCCAAGTCTCCAACCTCTGCACTCATCAATAGTCCTTCTGCACCTACGTCTCCAACCTTTGCTCTCTGCAAATGTCTTTCTGAACCACAGTCTTCAACATCTACTCTCTGTAACAGTCCTTCTGCACCTCAGTCTCCAACCACTTCTCTCTGTAATATCCTTCTGTAAACCAGTCTCCAATCTCTGCTTTCTGTAACAGTACTTCTGAACCCAGTCTCCAAACTCTGCTCTCTGTAACAGTCCTTCTGAACCCAAATCTCCAAACTCTGCTCTCTGAAACAGTCCTTTGGCACCCCCAGTCTCCACTCTCTGCTCTCTGTAACGATCCTTTTGCACCCAAGTCTCCAACCTCTGTTCTCTTCAACAGTCCTTCTAAACATCATTCTGAAAACTCTGCTCTCTGCAACGATCTTTCTGGAAACCAGTCTCCTACCTCTGCTCTTTGTAACAGTCCTTCGGCACCTCAGTCAACAAACTCTGCTCTCTGTAAGATCCTTCTGCCACCTAGTCTCCAAACTCTGCTTTATGTTACAGGCCTTCTGCACCCCAGTCTCCAAGCTCTGCACTCTGTAACAGGCCTGCTGCACCTCAGTCTCCAACCTCTTCTCTCTGCAACTATCCGATCCATCTTCACCACAGTCTCCAACCTCTGCTCTCTGCAACAGTCCTATTGCACCGCAGTCTACAACCTCTGCTCTCTGTAATATCCTTCTGCACAACTGTCTCCAAACTCTGCTCTCTTTAACAGTCCTTCTTTTCCGCAGTCTCCAAACTCTTTTCTCTGTAACGGTCCTTCTTCACCCCAGTCTCCAAACTCTGCTTTCTGTATCCGTCGTTCTGCACCCCAGGCTTCTACCTCAACTCTCTGTAACAGTCCTTCTGCATCCCAGTCTCCAACCTTTGCTCTCTGCAACAGTCCTTCTGCACCCCAGTCTTCAAACACTGCACTCTGCACAGTCCTTCTGCACCCCAGTCTCCAACCTCAGCTCTCTGCAAAAGTCCTTCTGCACCTCAGTCTCCAAACTTTGCTCTCAGTAAAATTTTTCTGCAACCTAGTTTCTAACGTCTGCTCTCTGCAACAATCCTTCGGCAACCCAGTCTCCAACGTCTACTCTCTGCAATGGTCCCTCTGCACCCCAGTCTCCAACCTTGTTCTCTATATCAGTTCTTCTGTACTGCAGTCTTCAAACTCTGTTCTCTGTAAGGTTCTTTCTGCACCCCATTCTCCAAACTCTGCTTTCTGTATCAGTCCTTCTGCACCTCAGACTCCAATCTTTACTCTCTGTAACAGTCCTTTTGCACCTCAGTCTCCAATATCTAATGTCTGTAAGATCTTTATGCAATCCTATCCCCAAACTCTGCTCTCTGTAACAGTTTTACTGCACCCCTTCTCCAAATTCTACTCTCTGTAACAGGCCTTCTGCACCCCAGTCTACAACCTCTGCTCTCTGGTACGATCCTTCTGCACCAAAGTGTCCAAACTCTCCTCTCTGCACCAGTCTTTATGAACCCCAGTCTCCAACATCGGCTTTCTGCATTTGTCCTTCCAAACCTCAGTCTGAAAACTCTGCTCTCCTCCCCGATCCTTCTGCACCCCAGTCCTCAACCTCTGTTCTCTGCAACAGTCCTTCTCCATCCCAGTCTCCAACCTCTGCTATCTGTAAAAGTCCTTCTGCACCTAAATCTTCAAATTCTGCTCTCTGCAACAGTAATTCTGCAACCCAGTCTCCAACCTCTCCTGTCTGCAACAATCATTCTGCACCCCAGGCTCCAATATCTGATTTCTGTATCAGTCTTGCACACCAGTCTCCAAAATCTGCACTCTGTAACAGTCCTTCTGCACCTCAGTCTCCAACCTCTGCTCTCTGCAACGATCCTTCTAAACCACAGACTCCAACCTCTTCTTTCTGCAATGATTTTTCTGCACCCAAGTCTCCGAACTCTGCTCTCTGCAACAGTGCTTCTGTACCCCAGTCCCCAACCTCAGCTTTCTGAAAGATCCTTCTGCACCCAAGTCTCCAAACTCTACTCTCTGTAACAATCTTTCTGCACATCAGGCTCCAACCTCTGCTCTGAGCAACGGTCCTTATGCACCCCAGTCTCCAACTTCTGTTCTCTGCAACAGCCCTTCTGTACCACAGTCTTCAACATCTGCTCTCCGTAACAGTGCTTCTGTACTGCAGTCTCGTACCTCTTCTCTCTGTAATGGTCTTTATTGACCCCAGTCTCCAACCTGTGCTTTCGGTATCAGTCCTTCTGCACCCCATTCTCTAAACTCTGCTCTCTGAAACAGTCATTCTGCACCTCAGTCTTCAACAACTGCTCTCTGCAACAGTCCTTCTGCACCCTAGTCTCCAACCTCTGCTCTCTGGAACAGTCCTTCTATACCCCAGTCTCCATGATCTGCTCTCTGCAACGATCCTTCTGCACCCCAGTCTCCAACGTCTATTCTGCAACAGTCTTTCTGCAACCCAGTCTCCAAATTCTGCTCTCTGTAAGATCATTCTGTACCCCAGTCTCCAACCTCAGCTCTCTGCAATGGTCCCTCTGCACCCCAGTCTCCAACCTTGTTCTCAAAAACACTTCTTCTGTACAGCAGTCTTCAACCTCGGTTCTCTGTAAGGGTCCTTCTTCACCCCAATCTCAAACCTGTGCTTTCGGTATCAGTCCTTCTGCACCACAGTCTCCAAACTCTGCTCTCTGTAACAGTCCTTCTGCACCTCACTCTGCAATCTCTGCTCTTTGCAACAGTTCTTCTCCACCCCAGTCTCCAACCTCTGCTCTTTGTAACAGTCCTTCTGTACTGCAGTCTGCAACCACTGCTCTCTGCAATGGTCCTTCTGCACCTGAGTCTCCAACCTTGTTCTCAAAAACAGTTCTTCTGTACCACAGTCTTCAACCTCTGTTCTCTGTAAGGGTTCTTCTTCAACCCAGTCTCTAAACTCTGCTCTCTGTAACGGTCGTCCTGCACCTAATTCTCCACACTCTGCGTTATGTATCAGTCATTCTGCACCCCAGTCTCCAACCTCTGCTCTCTGTAAGAGTCCTTCTGTACGTCAGTCGCCAACATGTGTTCTCTGCAACAGTCCTACTGCGCCCCAATCTCCAACCTCTGCACTCTGCAACAGTCCTTCTACACCCCAGTCTTCAACCTCTGCTTTCGGTATCAGTCTTTTTGCACCAGAGTCTCCAAACACTACTCTCTGTAACAGTCCTTCTGCACCTCACTCTGCAACTTCTGCTCTCTGTAACAATCCATCTGCACCCCAGTCTTCAAGCTCTGCTCTCTGTAACAGTCCTCCTGTACTGCAGTCTCCAACCGCTGCTTTCTGAAACAGTCCTTCTACAACCGAGTCTCCAAACTCTGCGTTATGTGTCAGTCATTCTGCACACCAGTGTCCAACCTCTGCTCTCTGTAAAAGTCGTTCTGCACCTCAGAATCCAACCTCTGTTTTCTGCAAAAGTACATCTGCGCCTCAATCTCCAACCTCTGCTCTCTGCAACAGTCCTTCTGCACCTCAGTGTCCAAACTCTGCTCTCTGTAGGATCCTTCTGAAACCCAGTCTCCAACCTCTACTTTCTGCAATGGTCCTTCTGTACCTCAGACTCCAACCTCTGTTCTCTGCAGCAGTCCTTCTACACCCCTTTCCCCATACTCTGCTTGCACCAAGGATCCTTCTGCACCCAAGTCTCCATCATCTTCTCTCAACAACAGTCCTTCTCAACCCCAGTCTCCAAACTCTGCTCTCTGCAACAATCGTTCTGCACCCCAGTCTCCAAACTCTGCTTTCTGTATCAGTCCTTCTGAACCCCAGTCTCCAACCTCTGCTCTCTTAAAAGTCTTTTTCACCTCAGTCTCCAAACTCTTCTTTCTGCAACCGTCCTTCTGCACCCCAGTCTTCAACCTTTGCTCTCTTTAACAGTCCTTCTGTACCTCAGTCTCCAAACTCTGCTCTCTGTATCAGTCCTTCTGCACCTTAGTCTCCAACCTCTGGTCTCTGCAACGATCCCTCTGCACCCCAGTCTCCAATCTCTGCTAGCTGCAACAGTCCTTGTGCACCCCAATCTCCAACATCTGCTCTCTGCAACAGTTCGTCTGTACCTCAGTCTGAAAACTCTGCTCTCTGCAATAATCCTTCTGCACCCAAGTCATCCATCTCTGCTCTCTGTAACAGTCCTTCTGTACCTCAGTCTCCAACTTCTGATCTGTATCAGTTCTGCACCCCTGTCTCCCAAATCTGCTCTCTGTAACAGGCCTTCTTCACCTCAGTCTTCAACCTCTGCTCTGTGTAACAGTCCTTCTGCACCCCAGTGTCCAACCTCTGCTCTCTTAAATGATCCTTCTGCATCCCAGTCTCCAGCATCTACTCTCTGCACCAGTGCTTCTTCACCCAAGTCTCCAACATCTGATCTCTGCAACAGTCCTTCTGCACCTCAGTCTGGAAACTCTGCTGTCTCCAACGATCCTTCTACACCCCAGTCTGCAAACTCTGCTCTCCGTAACATTCCTTCTGCACCTCAGTCTCCAAATTCTGCTCTACGTAAGATCCTTCTGCAACCCAGTCTCCAAACTCTGCTCTCCCTAACAGCCCTTCTGCAACCCAGTCTCCAACCTCTGCTCTCTGTAACAGGAATTCTGCACCCCAGTCTCGAGAGTCTGCTCTCTGTATCATTCCTTCTGCACCCCAGTCGCAAACCTCTGCTCTTTGTAACAGTCCTTCTGCATCTCAGTCTCCTACATCTGCTCTCTGCAACAGTCCTTCAGCACCCCAGATTCCAAATTCTGGTTTCTGCAACAGTCCTTCTACACCCCATTCTCCAACCTCTGGTATCTGAAACAGTCCTTCTTCACCCCAGGCTCCAAAATCTGCTCTCTGTAAAAATATTTCTGTGCCTTAGTCTACAACATCTACTCTCTGTAACAGTCCCTCTGCACCTCACTCTCCAACATCTGCTCTCTGTAAGTACCTTCTGCAACCCAGACTCCAAACTCTGCCCTCTGTAACAGTTCTTCTGCACGCCTACTCCCAATTTTCCTCTTCGTAACAGGTCTTCTGCACCCCAGTCTCTAAAGTCTGTTCGCTATAACAATACTTCTGCACCCCAGTCTTCAAAATCTGCTCTCTGTAACAGTCCTGCTGCACCTCGGTCTACAAACTCTGCTCTCTGTAAGATCCTTCTGCAACCTTGTCTAAAAACTCTGCTCTCTGTAACAGTTTTTCTGCACCTCAGTCTCCAAACTCTGTTCTTTGCAACACTCCATCAGCACCCCAGTCGCCACCCTCTACTCTCTGTAACAGTCCTTCTGTAAGGCAGTCTTCAAACTCTTTTCTCTGTAACTGTCCTTCTGCACCCCAGTCTCCAACCTCAGCTTTCTGTATCAGACCTTCTGCACCCCAGTCTACAACCTATGCTCTCTATAACAGTCTTTCTGCACCTCATATGCAAACTCTGCTATCTGCAACAGTCCTTATGCGCCCCAGTCTTCAACCTCTGCTGTCTGCAAAATTTCTTCTGCAACCCAGTCTGCAACGTGTGCTTTTTGTAACAGTCCTTCTGAGCCAAGGCTCCACCTCTGCTCTCTGCAATGATTTTTCTGTACGTCAGTCTTAAAACTCTCCTCTCTGCATCAGTCCTTCTGCACCCCAGTCTCCAAACTCTGTTCTGTGTAACAGTCCTTCTCCACCTCAGTCTTCAACCTCTGCTCTCTGCAAGAGTCCATCTGCACCCCAGTCTCCAACATCTGCTCTCTAAACAGTCTTTCTGCACTTTAGTCTCCAAAATCTGCTCTATGCAACACTCCTTCTGAACCCCAGTGTCCAAACTCTTATCTCTGCAACAATCCTTCTGCACCCCAGTCTCCAAACTCTTCTCTCTTAAAGATCCTTCTGACCCCAGTTCCCAAACTCTGCTCTCTTTAATATTCCTTCTCCACGCCAGTCTCCAACCTCTGCTTTTTATAACGGTCCTGCTGCACCCCAGTCTTCAACCTCTGTACTCTGCAACACTCCTTCTGCTCCCCAGTCTCCAAACTCTGCTCTCTGTAACAGTCCTTCTGTAACACAGTCTCCTAACTCTGCTCTCTGTAAAGGTCCTTTTTCACGCCAGTCTCCAACCTCTGCTTTCTTTGTCTGTCTATCTGAACCTCAGTCTCCAACTTCTGCTTTCTGCAAAAGTCTTTCTGCAACCCATTCTTCAACTTCTGCTCTCTGCAACAGTCCTTCTGAAAAACAGTAACCAACATCTGCTCTCTGAAAAAGTCCTTTTGTATCCTAGTCTCCAACCTCTGCTCTCTGCAACAGTCCTTCTGTACTGCAGTCTCCAACTTCTGCTCTCTGCAACGAACCTTGTGCACCCCAGTCTTCAACATCTGCTCTCTGCAAAAGTCTTTCTGCAACTCAGTCTGAAAATTTAGCTTTCTGCAACAATCCTTTTGCATCCCAGACTTCAACATCTGCTTTCTGTAACAGTTCTAATGCACCTCAGTCTCCAAACTCTGCTCTATGTAAGATTCTTGTGCAACACAGTCTCAAAAATTTGCTCCCTGTAACAGTCCTTCTGCACCTCAATCTCCAACCTCTGCTCTCTGTAACAGTCAATCTACACCTCAGTCTGAAACCTCTTCTCTCTACACAATCTATTTGAACCCCAATCTCCAACCACTGCTCTCTTTAACAGTCCTCCTGCACCTCAGTCTCCAAACTCTGCTCTTTGTAAGATCCTTGTGCCACCCAGTCTCCTAACTTTGCTTTCTATAACAGTCCTTCTGCACCCCAGTCTTCAACCTCTGCTCTATTTAACAGGCCTTCTGCACCCCAGTCTCCAAACTCTACTCTCTGTAACAGGCCTTCTGCACCCCAGTCTCCAAACTCTTCTCTCTGCAACAATCATTCTACACCTCAGTCTCTAAAATCTGCTCTCTGTAAGATCCTTTTGCAACCCAGGCTCCCAACTCTGCCCTCTCTATCAGTCCTTCTGCACCCCTTCTCCCAACTCTCCTCTTTATAACAGGCCTTCTGCACCCCAGTCTCCAAAGTCTGTTTTCTATAACAAGACTTCTGCACCCCAGTATCCAACCACTGCTCTCTGCAACAGTCCTTCTGCGCCCCAGTCTCCAACCTGTGGTCTCTGCAACAGTGCTTCTGCACCTCAGTCTTAAAACGATGTTCTTTGCTATGATCCTTTTGAACCTCAATCTCCAACCTCTCCTCTCTGAAACGATCCTTCTGCACCCGAGTCTCCAACGTCTCCTCTCCTCAACAGTCCTTCTGCACCTCAGTCTCCAAATTTTGCTCTTGGCAACAGTCCTGCTTCACCCAAGTCTCCAGCCTCTGCACTCTGCAACAGTCCTTCTACACCCCAGTCTTCAACTTCTGCTTTGTGTAACAGTCTTTCTGCACCTCAGTCTCCAACCTCTGCTCTCTGTAACAATCCTTCTGCACCCCAGTCTTCAACCTCTGCTCGCTGTAACAGTCCTTCTGCACCGTATTCTCAAACCTCTGCACTCTGTAACGGTTCTTCTGCACCCCAGTCTCAACCTTGGCTTTCTGTATTAGTAATTCTGCACACCAGTCTCCAACCTCTTGTCTCTGTAATAATCCTTCTGCACCTCTGTCTCCAACTCTGCTCTCTGCAATGGTCCTTCTGCACCTCAGTCTCCAAACTCTACTCTCTGTAAGAGTCCTTCTGCACCTCAGTCTCCAACCTCTGCTCTCTGTAAGATCCTTCTGCAACCCAGTCTCCAAACTCTGCCGTCTGTAACAGTCGTTATGCATCCTTTCACCAAACTCTACTCTCTATAACAGGCCTTCTGCACCCCAGTCTCCAACCTCTGCTCTCTGCAACGGTCCTTCTGCACCACAGTCTCAAACCTCTGGTCTCGGCAACAGTCCTTCTGCACCCCAGTATCAAAACTCTGCTCTGGGTATCATTTCTTCAGCACCTCAGCCTCTAACCTCTGCTTTATGTAAGATCTTTCTGCAACAAAGTCTCCAAACTCTGATCTCCATAACAGTCCTTCTTCACCCCAGTCTCCAACCTCTGCTCTCTGTAACAATCTTTCTGCACCTCAATCTCCAACATCTGCTCTCTGCAAAGGTCCTTCTGCACCCCATTCTCCAACCTCTGTTGTCTGCAAGAGTCCATCAGCATGTCAGTCTCCAACTTCGGCCCCCTGCAAAAATTTTTCTGCACCCCAGTCTCCAACCATTGCTCTTGGTAACATCTCTTCTGCACCTCAGTCTCCAACATCTACTCTATGTAAGATCCTTCTGCCACCCAGTCTCCGAACTCTGCTCTCTGTAACAGTCCTTCTGCACCCCAGTCTCCAAACTCTGCTCTGTGCAACAGGTCGTCTGAACCCCACTCTCCAACCTCGGCTCTCTGTAAGATCCTTCTGCACCCCAATCTCCAAACTCTGATCTCTGTTAAAGTCCTTCTTCACCCCAGTCTCCAACATCTGCTCCCTGCAACAATCCTTGTGCACCCCAGTCTCAACCTTCTGCTCTCTGCAACAGTTCTTCTGCACCCCAGTCTTTAACATATACTCTCTGAAACAGTCCTTCTGCATCCCATTCTCCAACCTCTGCCATCTGTACCAGTTTTTCTGCACTTCAGTCTCCAAATTCTGCTCTCGGTAACAGTCCTACTGTATCTCAGTCTCCAACATCTGCTCTCTATTACAGTCCTTCTGCACCCCAGTCTCCAAACTCTGCTCTCTGCAACGGTCCTTCTTCACTCCAGTATTCAGCCTCTGCTCTGTGTAACAGTCCTTCTGCATCCCAGTCTCCAACATCTGCTCTCTGCAACCGTCCTTTTTCACCCAAGTCTCAAACCTCTGCTGTCTGCAACGATCTTTCTGCTCACCAATATCCAACCTCTGCTCTCTGCAATAACCCTACTGCACTCCAGTCGCCAAACTCTGCTCTCTGTAACAATCCTTCTGCACCGCAGTTTCCAAACTCTGCTCTATGTAATATTCTTCTGCAACCCATTCTCCAAACTCAGCTCTCTGTAACAGCCCTTCTGTACCCAATCTCCAACCTCTGCTCTCTGTAATAGTCCTTCTGCATTTCAGTCTCCAAAGTCTACTTTCTGTATCAGTCTTTCTGCACCCCAGTCTCCAAAGTCTGCTCTCTGTAACAGTTTTTCTGTATCTCAGTCTCCTACCTTTGCTCTCTGCAAAAGTTCTTCTGCACACCAGTCTCCAACATCTGCACTTTGAAACAGTTCTTCTCCACTCCAGTCTCCAACCTCTGCTCTCTGTAATAGTCCTCCTGTATTGCAGTCTCTAAACTTGCTCTCTGTAATGGTCCTTTTGCACCTCATTCTCCAACCTATGTTTTCTGTGTCAGTCCTTCAGTACCGCAGTCTCCAACCTCTGCTATCTGCAACAGTCCTTCTTCACCTCCGTCTCCAAATTCTACTGTCTTCAAAAGTCCTTCTGCACCCAAGTCTCAAACACCTGCTTCCTGCAACAGTCCTTCTTCATTCCAGTTTCCAAACTCTGCTATCTGCAACAGTCCTTCTGCACCCCGGTCTCCAAACTCAACTCTCTGTAACAGTCTTTCTGCTTCTCAGTCTCCAAATTCTTTTCTCTGCATTAGTCCTTCTGCACCCAAGTTTCCAACCTCTGCTCTCTGCAACAGTCCTTCTTCACCCCAGTCTTCAACCTCTGCTCTGTGTAACAGTCCTTCTGCACCCCAGTGTCTAACCTCTGCACTCTGCAATGATCCATCTGCATTCCAGTCTCCAACATCTGCTCTCTGCAACAGTCCTTCTGCGCCTCAGTCTGAAAACTGTGCTGTCTGCAATGATCCTTCTGCACCCCAGACTCAAACCAATGCGATTAGTTACAGTCCTTCTGAACCTCAGTCTCCAAACTCTGCTCTACGTAAGATCCTTCTGCAACCCAATCTCCAAAGTCTACTCTCTGTAATAGCCTTTCTGCACCCCAGTCTCTAAAGTCTGTTCTCTATAACAATCCTTCTGCACCCCAGTCTCCAAACTCTTCTCTCTGTGACAGTCCTTCTGAATCTCAGTCTCCTACATCTGCTCTCTGCAAAAGTCCTTCAGCACCCCAGTCTCCAATTTCTTGTTTCTGCAACAGTCCTTCTACACCCCAGTCTCCAACCTCTGCTCTCTGCAAGAGTCCTTCTGCACTTTAGTCTCCAAACTCTGCTCTCTGTAACAATCCTTCTGTGCCTCAGTCTCCAACGTCTACTTTCTGTAAAAGTCCTTGTGCACCTCAGTCTCGAACATCTGCTCTCTGTAAAATCCTTCTGCAACCCAGTGTCCAAACTCTGCCCTCTGTAACAGTCCTTCTTAGCACCTTCTCCAAACTCTCATCTGCATAACAGGCCTTCTGCATCCCAGTCTCCAACCTCTGCTCCTTGTAACAGGCCTTTTGCACCCCAGTCTTCAACCTCTGCTCTCTGTAACAGTCCTTCTGTACTGCAATCTCCAACCTCTGCTCTCTTTAACGGTCCTTCTGCACCCGAGTCTCCAAACTCTGCATTATGTATGAGTCATTCTTCACCCAAGTCTCCAAACTCTGCTCTCTGTAATACATTCTCTGCACCTCAGACTTTAAACTCTTTTCTCTGCAACAGTCCTTCTGCTCCCCAATCTTCAACCTCTGGTCTCTGCAACAGTCCTTTTGCACCTCAGTGTCCTAACTCTTCTCTCTGTAAGATCTTTCTGAAACCCAGTCTCCAAACTCTGCTTTCTGCAATTGTCCTTCTGCACCCCAGTCTCCAAACTCTGATTTCTACAATAGTTATTCTGCACCCAAGTCTCCAAACTCTGCTCACTGTAACAGTCTTTCTGTACCTCAGTCTCCAATTACTGATCTCTGCAATAGTCCTTCTACACCCCAGTCTCCATAATCTTCTCACCCCAACGATCCTTCTGAATTTAAGTGTCCAACCTCTGTTCTCTACATTAGTTCTTCTGCACCCAAGTCTCCAATCTCTGCTCTTGGTAACAGTCATTCTGTATCGCAGTCTCGAAACTCTGTTCTCCGTAAGGGTCCTTATGCACCCCAGTATCCAACCTCTGCTTTCTGTATCAGTCGTTTTGCACCACAGTCTCCAAACTCTGCCCTCTGTAACAGTCCTTCTGCAACTCAGTCTGCAAACTCTGCTCTCTGCAACAGTCCTTCTGCACCACAGTCTCCGACCTCTGCTCTCTGCACCAGTCCTTTTGCAACCCAGTCTCCAACATTTGCTCTCTGCGACAGTCCTTCTCAACCCCAGTCTCCAACCGTTGCTCTCTGTAACAGTGCTTCTGTACTGCATTCTCCAACCTCTGCTCTCTGTAAGGGTACTTCTGCATCTGAGTCTCCAACCTCTGCTTTATATATCAGTCCTTCTGCACCCCAGTCTCTAACCTCTTATCTCTGTAACAATCCTTCTGCACCACAGTCTCCAACCTCTACTCTATGCAACGGTCTTTCTGCACCTGAGTCTCCAAACTCTACTCTCTGTAACAGTGCTTCTGCACCTCAGTCTCCAAACTCTGTTCTTTGTAAGATCCTTCTACAACCCAGTCTCAAAACTCTGCTCTCTGTGACAGTCCTTCTGCACCTCAGTCTCAAAACTCTGCTCTCTGTAAGATCCTTCTGCACTCCAGTTTCGAAACTATGCTCTCTCTAAAATTCCTTCTCCACCCCATTCTTTAACCTCTCCCTACTGCACGTGTCCTGCGGCACCCCAGTCTCCAACCTCTGTCCTCTGCAACAGTCATTGTGCTCCCCAGTCTCCAACCTCTGCTCTCTGTAACAATCTTTCTGCACCAGAGTCTCCAGACTCTGCTCCCTGTAAGATCCTTCTGCACTCCAGTTTCCAAACTATGCTCTCTCTAACATTCCTTCTCCACCCCATTCTTTAACCTCTCCCTTCTGCACGTGTCCTGCGGCACCCCAGTCTCCAACCTCTGTCCTCTGCAACAGTCATTGTGCTCCCCAGTCTCCAACCTCTGCTCTCCGTAACGGTCTTTCAGCACCCCAGTCTCCAAACTCTGCTTTCTGTATCAGTCCTTTTGAACCTCAGTCTCAAACCTCTGCTTCCTGTATCTATTTTTCTGCACTTCAGTCTCCAACCTGTGCTCTCTGTAACATTCCTTCTGAACCCCAGTATCCAAACTCTGCTCTCTATAACAGTTTTTCTATACCGCAGCCTCCAACCTCTGGTCTCTGTAACGGTCCATCTGCACCACAATTTCCAACCTCTGCTTTCTGTAACAGTCCTTCTGCACCTCAGTCTCCAAACTCTGCTCTCTGTAACAGTGCTTCTACACCTAAGTCTCCAAACTCTATTCTCTGTAAGAGTCCTACTAAACCTCAGTCTGACACCTCTGCTCTCTTCACAATCTTTCTCCACCCCAGTCTACAAACACTGCTCTCTGTAACAGTCCCCCTTCACCTTAGTCTCCAACCTCTGCTCTCTGTAAGAACCTTCAGCAACCAAGTCTCCAAACTCTGCTCTCTATAACTGTCCTTCTGCACCCCAGTCTCCCACCTCTCTTCTCTGTAACAGGCCTTCTGCACGCCAGTTTCAAAACTCTTCTCTCTGTAGCAGGCCATCTGCACCCCAGTCTCCAAAATCTGTTCTCTGCAACGATACTTCTGCACCCCAGGCACAAACCTCGGCTCTCTGCAACGATTCTTCTCCACCCCAGTCTTCAACATCTGGTCTCTGCAAAAGTCCTTTTGAACCACAGTCTCTAAACTCTGCTCTCTGTAAGATCCATCTGAACCCCAGTCTCCAAACTCTACTCTTTGTTACAGTCCTTCTGCACCCCAGTCTCCTAACTCTGGTCTCTCTAACAGTCCTTCTGCACCTCAGTCTCCCAACTCTGCTCTCTGTAAGATCCTTGTGCAAACAAGTCTTTAAACTCTGCACTCTGTAACAGTCCTTCTTCACCCCAGTCTCCAAACTCTGCTCTCTGCAACGATCCTTCTGGACCCCAGTCTCCAATGTCTGCTCTCTGCAACAGTTCTTCTGCACCACAGTCTCCAACCTCTGCTTTCTGTAAGATCTATCTGCACACCAGTTTCCAAACTCTGCTCTCTGTAACATTCCTTCTCCAAACCAGTCTCCAACCTCTGTCCTCTACAACAGTCATTGTGCTCCCCAGTCTCGAACATCTGCTCTCTGTAAAAGTCTTTCTGTACCGCAGTCTAAAACCTCTGCTCTTTGAAACGGTCTTTCTACACCCCAGTCTCAAACTTCTGCTACCTCTGATCTCCACAACAGTTTTTTCTGCACCTCAGTCTCCAAAATCTTGTCTCTGTAAGATCCATCTTCACCCCAGTATCCAACCTCTGCTCTCTGCAACAGTCCTTTTGCATCCAAGGCTCCAACCTCTTCTCTCTGTAACAGGACTTCCGTACCTCAGTCTCCAAACTCTGCTCTCTGCAAGAGTCCTTCTGCACCCCAGTCTCACACCACTGCTGTCTAAAACAGTCCTTCTGCAGCCCAGTGCCCAACCTCTACTCTCTGTAACAGTCGTTCTGCACTTCACTCGCCAACCTTTGCTCTCTGTAGTATCCTTCTAAAACCCAGTCTCCAAAATCTGCTCTCTGTAACAGTCCTTCTGAACACCAGTTTCCAACCTCTGCTCTCTGCAACCATCCCTCTTAACCCCAGTCTCCAACCTCTGCTCTCTGCAACAGTCCTTCTGCACCCCAGTCTCTAACAACTGCTCTCTGCAACACTCTTTCTGAACCTCAGTCTGAAAACTCTGCTGTCTACAACGAACTTTCCGCACCCCAGTCTCCTACCTCTGCTGCCTGTAACAGTCCTTCTACACCTCATTCTCCAAACTATGCTCTCTGTAAAATACTTCTACAACCCAGTCTCCAACTTCTGCACTCTGTAAAATCCTTCAGCACCCCTGTCTCCAAGATCTGCTATTTGCAACAATCCTTCTGCACCCCAGTCTACAATCTCTGTTTTATGTAACAGGACTTCTGCACCTCAGTCTCCAACCTCTGCTCTCTGCAACAGTCCTTCTCCACCACAGTCTATAAATTCTGCTCTCTGTCCTTTTGTACTGCATTCTCCAACCTCTAATCTGTGTAACGTTCTTTCTGCACCCGATACTACAGTCTCTGCTTTCTGTAACAAGCCTTCTGCACCCCAGTTTCCAACCTCTGCTCTCTGCAACAGTCCTTCTAAACTTCAGTCTCCAACCTCTGCTCTCTGCAACAGTCTCCAAACCTTGCTCTCTGTAACAATCTTTCTGCACCTCAGTCTGAAAACTCTGTTCTCTGCAACGGTCCTTCTGTACCTAAGTCTCCAATCTCTACTCTCTGTAACAGTACTTCTGCACTTCAGTCTCCAACCTCTGCTCTCTGTGGGATCCTTCGCCAACCCAGTCTCCCAACTCTGCTCTCTGTAACATTACTTCTGCACACCAGTCTTCAATCTCTTGTCTCTGCAACGATCATTCTTAACCCCAGTCTCCAACCTCTGCTCTCTGCAACAGTCCTTCTAAACCCCAGTCTCCAGCATCTAGTCTCTGCAACAGTCCTTCTGCACCTAAGTCTGAAAACTCTTCTGTCTGAAACCAACCTCCTGCACCCCAGTCTCCTACCTCTGCTGTCTGTTATAATACTTCTGCACCTCAGTCTCTGACCTCTGCTCTCTCTAAGATCCATCTGAACCCCAGTCTCCAACATCTGCTCTCTGTAACAGTCCTTCTGCACCTCAGTGTCCAACCTTTGTTCTTGGCAACAGCCTTCTGCATCCCAGTCTGCAAACTCTGCTCTCTGCAACGATCTTTCTGGACCCCAGTCTCCAACGTCTGCTCTCTGCAACAGTCCTTCTGCACCAAAGTCTCCAACCTCTGCTCTCTGTAAGATCTTTCTGCACTCCAGTTTCCAAACTCTGCTCTTTCTAACATTTTTTCTCCACCCTAGTAACCAACCTCGGCTTTCTGCAAGGGTCCTGCGGCACCCCAGTCTCCAAACTCTGTCCTCTGCAACAGTCCTTCTGCTCCCCAGTCTCTAATATCTGCTCTCTGTAACAGTCCTTCTGTACTGCATTCACCAAACTCTGCTCTTTCTAAAGGTGCTTCTGCACCCCAGTCTCCAAACTCTGCTTTCTGTATCAGTCCTTCTGAACCCCAATCTCTAACCTCTGCTCTCTGTGTCTATCCTTCTTCACCCCAGTCTCCAACATGTGCTTTCTGTAACAGTCCATCTTAACCCAAGTCTCCCACCTCTGCTCTCTGTAACAGTCCTTCTATACCATAGTCTCCAACCTCTGCTCTTTGTAACGGTCATTCTGCACCCCAATTTACAATCTCTGCTTTTTGTAACAATCCTTCTGCACCTCAGTCTGAAACCTCTGCTCTCGATGATCCTTCTGCACCCCAGTCTCCAAGCACTGCTCTCTGTAACAGTCCACCTGCACCTTAGTCTTTAACCTCTGCTCTCTGTAAGAACTTTCAGCAACCCAGTCTTCAAAATCTGCTCTCTTTACCAGTTTTTCTGCACCCAAGTCTCCAACCTCTCCTCTCTGTAACAGGCTTTCTGCACGCAAGTCTCCGACCTCTGCTCTCTGCAACGATCTTTCCCCACGCCAGTCTTTAACCTCTGCTCTCTGCAATGATCCTACTGCACCATAGTCTCCAACCTCTGCTCTCCACAACAGTTCTTCTGCACCCCAGTCTCAAAATTCTGCTCTCTGCAACAGTCCTTCAGCACCCTAGTTACCAACATCAACTCTTTTTTACAGTCCTTCTCCATCCCAGTTTCCAAACTCTGCTCTCTGTAACAGTCTTCCTGTACTGCAGAATCCAAACTCTTCTCTCTGTAATGGTCTTTCTGCACCCCAGACTCCAATCTCTGCTTTCTGTATCACTCCTTCAAACCCCAGTCTCCAACCTCTGCTCTCTATTACAGTCCTTCTGCACCTCAGTCTCCAAACTCTGTTCTCTGCAACGTTACTTCTGCACCTCAGTCTCCAACATCTACTCTCTGTAACAGTCTTTCTGCACCTGATTTTTTAATCTCTGCTCTCTGTAGAATCCTTCTGCACCCCAGTCTCCAAACTCTGATCTCTGAAACAGTCCTTCTGCACACCAGTCTCCAACCTCTGCCCTCTGAAACAATCCTTTTGCACACCAGTCTCCAACATCTGCTCTCTGCAAGAGTCCTTCAGAAACTCAGTCTAAAAACTCTTCTCTCTTAAACGATCCTTCGGCACCTCAGTCTACTACCTCTGCTCTCTGTAAGACCCTTCTGCAACCCAGTCTCCAAACTCTGCTCTCTTTAAGAGTCCTTATGCAGAATAGTTTCCAACCTCTGCTCTCTGTAACAAGAATTTTACAACCCAGTCTCGAACCTCTGCTGTCTGTAACAGGCCTTCAGAACCACAGATTCCAACCTCTTCTCTCTGCAATGATTTTTCTTCACCCCAGACTCCAACCTCTTCTCTCGGCAATATTCCTGCACACTAGTCACAAAACTCTGCTTTGTGTAAGATCCTTATGCACTCCAGTCTTCAACCTCTTCTCTCTGCAACGATTCTTGTCCATCCCAGTCTCAAACATCTGCTCTCTTCAACAGTCCTTTTCCACCCCAGTCTCTAAACTCTGCTTTTTGTAAGATCCATCTGAACCCCAGTCTCCAACCTGTGCTCTCTGTAATACTCCTTCTGCACACCAGTCTCCAAACTCTGATCTCTGTAACTGTCCTTCTGCACCTCAGTCTCAAAACTCTACTCTCTGTAACAGTCCATCTGAAACTCAGTCTCTAAAATCTGCTGTCTTCAACAATCATTCTGGACCCCAGTCTCCAACTTCTTCTCTGTGCAACAGTCCTTCTGCACTACAGACTCCAACCTCTGCTCTCTGTAAGATCCTTCTGCACTCCAGTTTCCAAACGCTGCTCTCTGTAACATTCTTTCTCTATCCCAGTCTCCAACTTCTGTCCTCTTCAACAGTCCTTCTGCATCCCAGTCTCTGAGATCTGCTCTGTGTAACAGTCCTTCTGTACCACAGTCTCCAAACTCTGCTCTCTGTAACGGTCCTTCTACACCCCAATTTCCAACCTCTGCTTTCTGTAATAGTTCTTCTGCACGTCAGTCTCCAAACTCTGCTCTCTGTAACATTCCTCTGCACCCCAGTCTCAAACCTCTGCTATTGGTAACAGTCCTATACCGCAGTCTTCAAACTCTGCTCTCTTTAACAGTCCTTCTGCATACCAATTTCCAAACTCTGCTTTCTGTAACAGTCCTTCTGCACCTGAATCTCCAAACTCTGATCTTTGTAACAGTCCTTCTACAACCCAGTCTCCAACCTCTGCTCGCTGCAACAGTCCTTCTGCATCCCAGTCCCCAACATATGCTCTCTGCAACAGTCCTTCTCACCTCAGCCTGAAAACTCTGCTGTCTGGAATGAACCTTCTGCACCCCAGTCTCCTACCTCTGCTCTCTGTAACAGTCCATCTACACCTCAGTCTGCAAATTCTGCTCTCTGTAAGATCCTTCTGCACCACTGTCTACAAACTCTGCTCTCTGTAACAGTATTTCTGAAACCCAGTCTTCAACCTCTGCTCTCCGCAACAGTTCTTCTCCACCCCAGTCTACAAGATCTGCTCTCTGCAACAGTCCTTCGGCACCCTAGTTACCAACATCAGCTCTCTTTTACAGTCCTTCTGCACCCCAGTCTCCAACCTCTGCTCTCTGTAACAGTCCTCCTGTACTGCAGAATCCAACCTCTGCTCTTGGTAACAGACTTTCTGCACCCCAGACTCCAATCTCTGCTTTCTGTGTCAGTCATTCTGCACCCCAGTCTCCAACCTCTGCTCTCTATAACAGTCCTTATGCACCCCAGTCTCCAAAATCCGCTATCTGCAACAGTCTTTCTGCACCCCAGTCTTTAACCTATGCTCTCTGTAACAATCCTTGTGCATCTCAGTCTCAAAACTCTGTATTCTTCAACGTTACTTCTGCACCTCAGTCTCCAACATCTACTCTCTGTATCAGTATTTCTGTACCTGATTCTTCAAACTCTCCTCTCTGTAGGATCCTTCTTCAACCCAGTCTCCAAACTCTGCTCTCTGTAACAGTCTTTCTGCACACCAGTCTCCAACATCTGCTCTCTGCAACAGTCCTTCAGCAACTCAGTCCAAAAACTCTGCTCTCTGCAAAGATCCTTCTGCACTTCAGTCTCCTACCTCTGCTCTCTGTGAGACCCTTCTGAAACCCAGTCTCCAACCTCTGATCTCTGTAACAGTTTTTCTGAAGAATAGTTTCCAACCTCTGCTCTCTATAACAGGATTTTTGCAACCCATTCTCGAATCTGCTCTCTGTAACAGGCCTTCAGAACCCCACTCTCCAACCTCTTCTCTCTGAAATGATTTTTCTCCACCCCAGTCTTCAACCTCTGCTCTCGGCAACAGTCCTTCTGCACACTAGTGACGAACCTCTGCTCTCAGTAAGATCCTTATGCACTCCAGTCTCCAACCTTCTCTCTGCAATGATTCTTCTCCATCCCAGTCTCCAATATCTGCTCTCTGCAACGTTCCTTTTGCACTCCAGTCTCCAAACTCTGCTCTCTGTAAGATCCATCTGAACCCCAGTCTTCACTTTTTGTAAGATGCTTCTACACCCCAGTCTCCCAACTCTGCTCTCTGTAACAGTCTTTCTGCACCTCAGTCTCCAAACTCTGCTCTCTGTAACAGTCCATCTGCACGTCAGTCTCTAAAATCTGCTATCTGAAACGATCCTTCTGGACCCCAGTCTCCAACTTCTGTTCTGTGCAACAGTCCTTCTGCACCACAGTCTCCAGACTCTGCTCTCTGTAAGATCCTTCTGCACTCCAGTTTCCAAACTCTGCTCTCTGTAACACTCCTTCTCCAACCCAGTCTCCAACTTCTGTCCTCTGCAACAGTCCTGCTGCTCCGCAGTCTCGAGATCTGCTCTGTGTACGGAAGTCTCCAAACTCTGCTCTCTGTAAGGGTCCTTCTACACCCCAATTTCCAAACTCTGATTTCTGTAACAGTCCTTCTCCACCTCAGTCTCCAAACTCTGCTCTCGGTAACACTCCTTCTACACCTCAGTCGCCAACCTGTGCTCTCTGTAACATTCATTCTGCACCCCAGTCTCCAACCTCTGCTCTGTGCATTGGTACCTCTTCACCCCAGTCTCCAACCTTGTTCTATACAACAGTCCTTCTGTACTGCAATCTCCAACCTCTGTTCTCTGTAAGGGTCCTTTTGCAACCCAGTCTCCCATCTCTACTTTCTATATCAGTCCTTCTGCACCACAGTCTCCAAACTCTGCTCTCTGTAACTGTCATTCTGCACCTCACTCTGCAACCTCTGCTCTCTGAATCAGTCCTTCTGCAACCACTCTTCAAACTCTGCTCTCTGCAAGAGTCCTTCTGCACCCCAGTCTCCATCGTCCACTCTCTGCAACAGTCCTTCTCCACCCCAGTCTCCAACTTCTGCTCTCTGTAAGGGGCCTTCTGCACAACAGTCTCCAAACTCTGCTTTCTGTATCAGTTTTTCTGCACCACAGTCTCCAACCTGTGCTCTCTGTAATAGTCTTTCTGCACCTCAGACTCCATCCTCTGCTCTCTGCTACAATCTTTCAGCGCCCCAATCTCCAACCTCTTCTCTCTGCCACAGTCCTTCTGCACCTCAATGTCAAAACTCTGCTCTCTGTAAGATCCTTCTGAAACCCAGTCTCCAACCTCTACTTTCTGCAATTGTTCTTCTTTAAACCAGTCACCAACTTCTGTGTTCTACAACAGTCATTCTGCACCCCAGTCTCCAAAGTCTGCTCTCTGTAAGAGTCTTTCACTCTCCACCCTCTGTTCGCTGTAAGGGTCCTTCTGCACCCCAGTCTTAAACCTCTGCTTTCTGTATCAGTCCTTCTACACTGCAGTCTCTAAACACTGCTCTCTCCAACGATCCTTCTGCACCTCAGTCTCCAACATCTGCTGTCTCTAACAGTCCTTCTGTATCTCATTCTCCAACCTCTGCTCTCAGTAAGATTCTTCTGCAACTCAGTCTTAAAACTATGATCTCTGTAACTGTCTTTCTACACCCCAGTCTCCAAGAACTGCTCTCTGTAATAGGCCTTCTTCACCCCAGTCTCCAACCTCTGCTGTATGTAACAGGCCTATTACCCCCAGTCTCCAATCTCTTCTCTCTTCAATGATCCTTCTCCACCCCAGTCTCCAACCTCTGCTATCAGCAACAGTCCTTCTGCACCCCAGTCTCAAACCTATGCTCCCTGTAAGATCTTTCTGCACACCTGTCTCCAACCTCTGCTCTCTGTAACACTCCTCTGTACCCCAGTCACCAACTTCTTCTCTCTGTAATGGTCCTTCTGCACCACAGTGTCCAACATCTGCTCTATGCAACACTCCTTCTGCACCCCAGTCTTCTAATTTTGCTCTCTTCAACAGTTTCTCTGCACCTCAGTCTGCAACCTGTCCTCTCAGTAAAAGTCCTTCTGCACCACAGTCTCCAACTTCTGCTCTCTCTAACAATTTTTCTGAACCCCAGTCTCCAAACTCTGCTCTCTGCAACGATCCTTCTGCACCCCAGTCTCCAAAGTCTGCTCTCTGTAACAGTCCTTCTGCACCCCAGTCTTCAAAATCTGCTTTCTGTAACTGACTTCTGCATCTGAGTCTCCATCCTCTGCTCTATGCAACAATACTTCTTCACCCAAGTCTCCAACGTCTGCTCTCTGAAAAAGTCCTTCTAAACCCTAGTCTCCAAACTCTGCTCTCTGTAACAGTTCTTTTACACCCCATTCTCCATACTCTGCTCACCCCAAGGATACTTCTGCACCCCAGTCTCCATCCTCTGCTCTGTGGAACTTTCCTTTTGAACCCCAGTCTTCAGCATCTGCTCTCAGCAACAGTCCTTCTCCACCCCAGTCTCCAAACTGTACTCTCTGTAACAGTCTTTCTGGACCCCAATCTCCAACCTCTACTCTCTGCAACAGTCCTTCTACACCCCAGTCTAAATCCTCTGCTCTGAGCAAAAGTTTTTCTGCACCTCAGTCTCCAACCTCTTCTCTCTGTAACAATCCTTCTGCACCTCAGTCTCCAACCTCTGCTCCTTGCAAGGGTCCTTCTGCACCTCAGTCTCCAAACTCTACTCTCTGTAACAGTGCTTCTGCACCTCAGTCTCAAATCTCTGCTCTCTGTAAGATTTTTCTGCACCCCAGTCTCCAAACTCTGCTCTGTAACAGGCCTTCTGCACCCCAGTCTTCAACCTCTGCTCTCTGTAACAGTCTTTCTGAACGTTTGTCTCGTACCTCTGCTCTCTGTAAGACCCTTCTGAAACCCAGTCTGCAAACACTGCTCTCTATAACAGTCCTTCTGCACCCCAGTCTCAAACCTCTGCTCTCTGTAACAGGCCTTCTGCATCCCAGTCTGAAACCTCTGCTAGCTGCAACAGTCCTTGTGAACGCCAGTCTCCAACATCTGCTTCCTACAACAGTTCTTCTGTACCTCAGTCTGAAAACTCTGCTCTCTGCAATAATCCATCTGCACCCCTGTCTCAAAACTCTGCTCTCTGTAACAGTCCTTTTGTAACACAGTCTTCAATCACTGATCTCTTCAACAGTCCTTCTGCACCCAGTCTCCAAGCTCTGCTCTCTGTAAAAGTCCTTCTGCACCCCAGTCTCCAACATTTGCTCGCTGCAACAGTCCTTGTGAAACCCAGTCTCCGACATCTGATTTCTGCAACAGTTCTTCTGTACCTCAGTCTGAAAAATCTGCTCTCTGCAACAATCCCTCTGTAGCCCAGTCTGCAACCTCTGCTCTCTGTAACAGTCTTTCTGTACCTCTGTCTCCTAACTCTGCTTCTGTAAGACCATTCTGAAACCCAGTCTGCAAACTCTGCTCTCTGTAACAGTCCTTCTGCACTCCAGTCTACAACACCTGCTCTCTGTAACAGGTTTTCTGCAACGCAGTCTCCAAACTCTGCTCTCTGTATCAGGCCTTTTTCACCCCATTCTTTAACCTCTGCTCTCTGAAAAAGTCCTTCTACACCCCTGTCTTCAACCTCTGCTCTCTGCAATGATCCTTCTGCATCTCAGTCTCCAACGTCTGCTCTCTGTAAGATCCTTCTGCACCCCGTTCTCCAAACTTTGCTCTCTGTAACAGTCATTCTATACCTCAGTCTCCAACCTCATCTCTCTGCAACGGCGCTTGTACACCCCAGTATCTAACCTCTGTTCTCTGCAGCTGTCCTTCTGCACCCAGGCTACAAACTCTGCTCTCTGCAACAGACCTTCTGCACCCCAGTCACCAACCTCTGCTCTCTGCAAACGTCTTATTTTACCCCAGGATCCAACATCTGCTCTCTGCAACGATCTTTCTGCATCCCAGTCTCCACCCTCTGCTCTTTGCTATAGTCCTTCTGCACCCCAGTCTCCAACCTCTGCTCTCTTCAACATTTCTTCTGCATCCCAGTCTCCAACCTGTGCTCTCTGTAACTATGCTACTGCACCCCGGTCTTCAAACTCTGCTCTCTGTAGAGATCCTTCTGCACCTCAGTCTCCAACATCTGCTCTCTGCAACCATCCTTCTGCATCCCAGTCTCCAACCTCTGCTCTCTGCAACAGTCCGTCTGCACCCCAGATCCAAGCTCTTCTCTCTGTAACAGTCCTTCTGATCATCAGTGTGCAACCTCTGCTCTCTGTAACGATCCTTCTGCACCTCATGTCCAAACTCTTCTCTCTGTAACAGAAATTCTGCACCACATTCTCCAAAGTCTGCTTTCTGTAACAGTTCTTCTGAACCCCAATCTCCAAACTCTGCTCTCTGTTACACTCTTTCTGCACCCCAGTCTCCATCCTCTGATCTCTGTAAGATTACTTTGACACCCCTATCTTTAACCTTTCCTCTCTGTAAAAGTCCTTCTGCACCTCATTATCCAACCTCTGTAATCTGTAACGGTCCTTCTGCACCCCAGTCTCCAAACTCTTCTCTCTATATCAGTCCTTCTGAACCCAGGTCTCCAAACTCTGCTCTCTGCAACATTTCTTCTGCACCCCAGGCTTAATCCTGTGCTCTCTGTGACAATCCTTCTGCACCCCAGTCTCCAACATTTGCTCTCTGCAATGATCCTTCTTCTATCCAGTCTCCAAACTCTGCTCTCTTTAAAAGTCCTTTTGTATCGCATTCTCCAACCTCTTCTCTTTGTAACGGTCCATCTGCTCCCCAATTGCCAACCTCTGCTTTTTGTAACAGTCTATCGGCACCCCAGTCTCGAAACTCTTCTCTCTACAACGATCCTTCTGCACCTCAGTCTCCAAACTCTGCTCTCTGTAAAAGTTCTTCTGCACCTCAGTCTCCATTCTTTACTCTCTCTAATGGTTCTTCTGCACCCCAGTCTCCAATCTCTGCTCTCTGTAACAATCCTATTGCACCTGTGTCTCCGACGTCTGCTCTCTGTAACAGTCCTTCTGCACGGCAGTCTCCAAACTCTGCTCACTGTAACAGTCCTACTGTACTGCAGTCTCCAACCTCTCCTCTCTATAACGGTACTTCTGCACCCCAAATGCCTACCTCTGTTTTCTGAAACAGTCCTTCTGCACCTCAAACACCAAACTCTGCTCTCTGTAACAGTCCTTCTAAGCCACAGTCTTAAACCCCTGCTCTCTGCAACAATCTTTCTAAACCCCAGTCTTCAAACTGTGCTATCTGTAGCAATCCTTCTGCACCCCAGTCTCAAACACCTGCTCTCTGTAACAGGTCTTCTGCAACTCATTTTTTAAAGTCTGCTCTCTGTAACAGGCCTTCTGCACCCCAGACTCCAACATCTGGTCTCTGCAAAAGTCCTTCTACACCCCAGTCTCCAACCTCTGCTCTCTGCAACG
Source organism: Ictidomys tridecemlineatus (assembly GCF_052094955.1). Lineage (NCBI taxonomy): Eukaryota > Metazoa > Chordata > Mammalia > Rodentia > Sciuridae > Ictidomys > Ictidomys tridecemlineatus. The sequence continues at coordinate 120,315 of NW_027522369.1, forward strand.
ATCCTTCTGAATCCCAGTCTCCAACGTCTGCTGTGTTTAAGATCCGTCTGCACCCCGTTCTCCAAACTTTGCTCTCTGTAACAGTCATTCTGCACCTCAGTCTCCAACCTAATCTCTCTGCAACGGCCCTTCTGCACCTCTGTATCCAATCTCTGTTCTCTGCAGCAGTCCTTCTGCACCCCAGTATCAAACCTCTGCTCTGTTCAAAAGTCCTTCTACACACCAGTCTCAAACATCTGCTCTCTGCAAGGATCCTTCTGCATCCCAGTCTCCAACGTCTGCTCTCTGCAACAGTCCTTCTACACCCTAGTCTCAAAACTCTGCTCTCTGCTACAGTCCTTGTGCACCCCAGTCTCCAACCTCTGCTCTCTTCAACATTTCTTCTGCACTCCAGGCTCCAACCTGTGCTCTCTTTGACTATCCTACTGCACCTCAGTCTCCAAACTCTGCTCTCTGTAGCGATCCTTCTGCACCTCAGACTCTAACTTCTGCTGTCTGCAACGATCCTTCTGCACCCCAGTCTCCAACGTCTGTTCTCTTCAACAGTCTTTCTGACCCCAGTCTCCAGCCTCTGTTCTCTGTAACATCCTTCTCCAGCCCAGTTTCCAAACTCTGCTCTAGGTGACATTCCTTCTGCACCCCAGTCTCCAGCCTCTGCTCTTTGTAAGAGTACTTCTGTACCACAGTCTCCAATCTCTGCTCACTGCAACATTTCTGCTGCACCCCAGTCTCCAACCTCTGCTTTCTGCAACGATCCTTCTGCACCAAAGTTTCAAAAATCTGCACTCTGTAACAGTCCTTCTACACCTAGTCTCCAACCTCTTTTCTCTGTACCAATCCTTCTGCACCTCAGTCTCCAAACTCTGCTCTCTGTAACAGGCTTACTTCACCCCAGTCTCCAACCTCTGCTCTCTGTAACAGTTCTTCTGCACCCCAATCTCGAATCTCTGCTCTCTGTAACAGTCTTTCTGCACCCCAGTCTCCAAACTCTTTTCTATGCAACGATCTTTCTGAACCTCAGTTTCCAAACTCTGCTCTCTGTAACAGTCCTTCTAGGCCTCAGTCTGAAACCTCTGCTGTCTGCAACAATCCTTCTGCACACTAGTCTCCATCCTCTGCTCTCTGTAACAGGTCTTCTGCACCCCAGTCTCCAAACTCTGCTCTCTGTAACAGGCCTTCTGCACCCCAGTCTCTAACCTCTTCTCTCTGCAACGATCCTCCTGCACCTCAGTCTCCAACATCTGCTCTCTGCAACAGTCCTTCTAAACCAGTCTCCAACCTCTGCTCTCTGCAATGATCCTTCTGCATCCCAGTCTCCAAAACTGGTCTCTGCAACACTCCTTCTGCACTCCAGTCTACAAACCCTTCTCTCTGCTAAAGTACTTCTGCACCCCTGTCTCCAACCTCTGCTCTCTGCAACATTTCTTCTGCACCCAAGTCTCCAACCTGTGCTCTCTGTAACTGTCCTGCTGCACCCTAGTCTCCAAGCTCTGCTCTCTGTAGCGATCCTTCTGCACCTCATTCTTAAAACTCTGCACTCTGCAACGATCTTTCTGCACCCCAGTCTCCATCCTCTTCTTTCTGTAAGAGTACTTTTCACCCCAGTCTCCAAAATATCCTCTCTGTAAAAGTCATTCTGCACCTCAGTCTCCAAGTTCTGAAATCTGTAACAGTTCTTCTGCACCCCAGTCTCAAACCTCTGCACTCAGAAATGATCTTTCTGCACCTCAGTCTTCAACCTCTGCTCTCTTTAATAGTCCTTCTGCACCCCAGTCTCCAACATCTGCTCTCTGCAAAGATCTTTCTTTTCCCCAGGCTCCAACCTCTGCTCTCTGCAATGGTCCTTCTATATCCCTGGATCCAACATATGCTCTCTTAAACAGTCGTTCTGCACTTCAGTCTGAAAACTCGGCTCTCTGCAAAAATCCTTCTGCACCCGAGTTACCAAACATTGCTCTCTGTAACAGTCCTTCTGAACCTCACTCTACAAAATGCTCTCTGTAATATCCTGCAGCAACCCAGTCAGGAAATTGTGCTACCTTTAACAGTCCTTCTGCACCTCAATCTACAAACTCTGCTCTCTGTAAAAGGCCTTCTGCACCCCAGTCTCCAATCTCTGCTCTCTGAAAAGATCCTTCTTAACCGCAGTCTCCAACCTCTGCTGTGTGCAACAGTCCTTCAGCACCACAGTCTCCAACTTCTGCTCTCTGTAACAATCCTTATGCACCTCAGTCTCCAACCTCTGCTCTCTACAACGGTTCTTCTTCACCCCAGTCTCCACACTCTGTTCTCTGCAACAGTCCTTCTGCAGCCCAGTCTCCAACATCTGCTCTCTGCAACAGTACTTCTGCACCCCAGTCTCCAACCTCTGCTCTCTGCTACAGTACTTCTGCACCCAGTCTCCAACATCTGCTCTCTGTATCAGTCGTTTTGCACCTCAGTCTCCAACCTCTGCTCTCTGCAGCAGTCCTTTTACTCCCCAGTATCCAAAATCTGCTCTGTGTAACAATCCTTCTGCACCTTAGTTTCCAACCTCTGCTCTCTGCAACAATCCTTCTGCACCCCAGTCTCCAACCTCTGATCTCTGTATCAGTCCTTCTACAACACAGTCTCCAAACTCTGCTCTCTGTAACGATCCTTCTGCACCTCATATCCAAATTCTGCTCTCTGTAAAAGTCCTTCTGCACCTCAGTCTCCAAACTCTGCTCTCTTTAACAGTCCTTCTGCACCCCAGTCTCCAACATCTGCTCTCTTCAAGGATCCTTCTTCTCCCCAGGCTTCAATCTCTGCTAACAGCAACGGTCTTTATACACCCCAGTTTCCAAACTCTGCTCTCTGTAACAGTCCTTTTGCATCACAGTCTCCAAACTCTGCTCTCTGCAACAGTCCTTCTGCACCCCAATCTCCAACCTCTGCTCTCAGTAACACTTCTTCTGCACCCCAATATCCAAACTCTGCTCTCTGTAACACTCCCTCTGCACCCCAGTCTCCATCTTCTGCTCTCTGTAAGAATCTGTTGACACCACTATCTCCAACCTCTCCTCTCTGTAAGTACTTCTGCACCTCAGTATCCATCGTCTGCAATCGGTAATGGTCCTTCTGCACCCCAGTCTCCAAACTCTGCTCTCTGTATCAGTCCTTCATCACCCAAGTCTTCAAACTCTGCTCTCTGCAACATTTCTTCTGCACCCCAGTCTCCAACCTGTGCTCTCTGTAACAGTCCTTCTGCACCCCAGTCTCCAACATCTGCTCATAAAATGATCCTTCTTCTCCCCAGGCTCTAAACTCTGCTCTCTGCAATGGTCCTTCTACATCCCATGATCCTACATCTGCTCTCTGAAATAGTCCTTCTGCACCTCAGTTTGAAAACGTGGCTCTCTGCAAAAATCCTTCTGCACCCGAGTTACCAAACATTGCTGTATGTAACAGTCCTTCTGAACCTCAGTCCACAAAATACTCTTTGTAATATCCTTCTGCAACCCAGTCAGGAAATTGTGCTATCTTTAACAGTCCTTCTGCACCTCAGTCTACAAACTCTGCTCTCTGTAACAGGCCTTCTGCACCCCAGTCTCCAATCTCTGCTCTCTGCAATGATCCTTCATAACCGCAGTCTCCAACCTCTGCTCTGTGCAACAGTCCTTCTGCACCCCAGTCTCCAACTTCTGCTCTCTGTAACAATCGATATGCACCTCAGTCTCTAACCTCTGCTCTCTGCAACGGTTCTTCTTCACTCCAGTCTCCACACTCTGTTCTCTGCAACAGTCATTCTGCACCCCAGTCTCCAACCTCTGCTCTCTGCTACATTACTTCTGAACGCCAGTCTCCAACATCTGCTCTCTGTATCAGTCGTCTTGCAACTCAGTCTCCAACCTCTGCTCTCTTTAACAGTCCTTCTGCACCCCAGTTTCCAAAATCTTCTCTCTTCAAGGATCCTTCTTCTCCCCAGGCTCCAATCTCTGCTCACAGCAACGGTCCCTATATACCCCAGTTTCCAAACTCTGCTCTCTGTAACAGTCCTACTGCACCCCAGTCTCCAACCTCTGCTCTCAGTAACACTTATTCTGCAACCCAATATCCAAACTCTGCTCTCTGTCACACTCCTTTAGCACCCCAGTCTCCATCTTCTGCTCTCTTTAAGAATCCTTTGACACCACTGTCTCCAACCTCTCCTCTCTGTAAAAGTCCTTCTGCACCTTAGTATCCAACGTCTGCAATCTTTAACGGTCCTTCTGTACCCCAGTCTCCAAACTCTGCTCTCTGTATCAGTCCTTCTGCACCCAAGTCTTCAAACTCTGCTCTCTGCAACATTTTTTCTGCACCCCAGTCTCCAACCTGTGCTCTCTGTAACAGTCCTTCTGCACCCCAGTCTCCAACATCTTCTCTCTGCAACTATCCTCCTTCTACCCAGTCTCCAAACTCTGCTCTCTGTAAAAGTCATTTTGTATCGCAGTCTCCAACCTCTTCTCTTTATAATGGTCCATCTGCTCTCCAATTGCCAACCCCTGTTTTCTGTAACAGTCCTTCTGCAACCCAGTCTTCAAAATCTTCTCTCTGCAACGATCCTTCTGCACCTCAGTCTCCAACCTCTTCTCTTTGTAACAGTACTTCTGTACCACAGTCTCCAATCTCATCTCACTGAAACATTTCTTCTGCACCCCAGTCTCCAAACTGTGCTCTCTGTAACTGTCTTTCTGACACCAGTCTCCAACCTCTGCTCTCTGTAACGATCTTTCTGCACCTTTGTCTCAAAGCTCTGATCTCTGCAATGATCCTTCTGCACCTCAGTTTCCAACCTCTGCTCTCTGTAGCAGTCTTTCTACAACTAGTCTCCCACCTCTGCTCTCTGTAATAGTCTTTCTGCACCTCAGTCTCCAACCTCTGCTCTCTGTAACAGGCTTACTGCACCCCAGTCTCCAACCTCTGCTCTCAGTAACAGTTCTTCTGCAACCCAATGTTGAAACTCTGCTCTCTGTAACAGTCTTTCTGCACTGCAGTCTCCAACATCTTTTCTCTGCAACGATACTTCTGAACCTCAGTCTCCAATCTCTGCTCTCTGCAACAGTCCTTCTGCACCCCAGTCTCCAGACTCTGCTCTCTGTAAGATACATATGCATCCCTTTCTGCAACCTCTCCTCTATGTAACACTTCTTCTGCACCCCAGTATCCAACCTCTGCTCTCTGTAAAATTCCTTCTGCACCTCAGTCTCCAAACTTTGCTCTCTGTAATGGTCCTTCTGCACCCTATTGTCCAACATCTGCTCTCTACAACAATTCTTCTGCACCAAAGTCAACAAACTCTGCTATCTATAACGGTCCTTCTGCACCCCAATTGCCAAACTCTGCTTTCTGTAACAGTCCTTCTGCACCTCAGATTCCAACCTCTGCTCTCTGTAACAGTCCTTCTAAGCTTCAGTCTGAAACCTGTGCTCTCTGCAACAATCCATCTGCACCCCAGTCTCCAAACTGTGCTATATGTAACTATCCTTCTGCACATCAGTCTTCAACCTCTGCTCTCTGTAAGAGGTCTTCTGCACCCCAGTCTCCAGACTCTGATCTCTGTAACAGGCCTTCTGCTCCCCAGTCTCCAACCTCTTCTCTCTGCAACGATTCTTCTGCACCTCAGTCTCCAACCTCTGCTCTCTGCAACAGTCCTTCTAAACCGCAGTCTCCAACATCTGCTCTCTGCAATGATCCTTCTGAATCCCAGTCTCTAACAACTGCTCTCTGCAACAGTCCTTCTGCACCCAAGTCTACAACCTCTGCTCTCTGCTACAGTACATCTGCACCCCAGTCTCCAACCTCTGCTCTCTGCAACATTTGTTCTGCACCCAAGTCTCAAACCTGTGCTCTCTGTAACTGTCCTGCTGCAACCCAGTCTCCAACCTCTGCTCTCTGTAGCGATCCTTCTGCACCTCATTCTCAAACCTGTGCTCTCTGCAACGATCCTTCTGCACCCCAGTCCCCATTCTCTGCTCTCTTTAAGAATCCTTTAGCACCCCAGTTTCCAACCTCTCTTCTCTGTAAAAGTCATTCTTCACCTCAGTCTTCAAGTTCTGCAATCTGTAACAGTCCTTCTGCACCCCAGTCTCAAACCTCTGCACTCAGAAATGATCTTTCTGCACCTCAGTCTCAGACCTCTACTCTCTTTAATAGTCCTTCTGCACCCCAGTCTCCAACATCTGCTCTCTGTAACGATCCTTCTTCTTCCCAGGCTCCAACCTCTGCTCTCTTCAATGGTCCTCCTACATCCCAGGATCAAACATCTGCTCTCTGAAATAGTCCTTCTGCACCTCAGTCTGAAAACTCGGCTCTCTGCAAAAATCCTTCTGCACCAAAGTTTCCAAACATTGCTCTCTGTAACAGTCTTTCTGAACCTCAGTCTACAAAATGCTCTCTGAAATATTTTGCAGCAACCCAGTCAGGAAATTGTGCTACCTTTAACAGTCCTTCTGCACCTCAGTCTACAAACTCTGCTTTCTGTAACAGGCCTTTTGCACCCCAGTCTCCAATCTCTGCTCTCTGCAAGGATCCTTCTTAACTGCAGGCTCCAACCTCTGCTCTGTGCAAGAGTTCTTCTGCACCCCAGTCTCCAACTTCTGCTCTCTGTAACAATCCTTATGCACCTCAGTCTCTAACCTCTGCTCTCTGCAACGGTTCTTCTTAACCGCAGACTCCAACCTCTGCTCTGTGCAAGAGTTTTTCTGCACCCCAGTCTCCAACCTTTGCTCTCTGCAACAGTCCTTCTGCACCCCAGTCTCCAACTCTGCTCTCTGCTACAGTACTTCTGCACCCAAGTCTCCAACATCTGCTCTCTGTATCAGTCGTTTTGCACCTCAGTCTCCAACCTCTGCTCTCTGCAGCAGTCCTTTTACTCCCAAATAGCCAAAATCTGCTCTGTGTAACGATCCTTCTGCACCTTAGTTTCCAACGTCTGCTCTCTGCAACAATCCTCCTGCACCGCAGTCTCCAAACTCTGATCTCTGTATCAGTCCTTCTGCAACACAGTCTCCAAACTCTGCTCTCTGTAAGGATCCTTCTTCACCTCATCTCCAAATTCTGCTCTCTGTAAAAGTCCTTCTGCACCTCAGTCTCCAAACTCTGCTCTCTTTAACAGTCCTTCTGCACCCCAGTCTCTTACATCTGCTCTCTTCAAAGATCCTTCTTCTCCCCAGGCTCCAATCTCTGCTCACAGCAACGGTCCTTATACACCCCAGTTTCCAAACTCTGCTCTCTGTAACAGTTTTTTTGCACCTCAGTCTCCAAACTCTGCTCTCTGCAACAGTCCTTCTGCACTCCAGTCTCCAACCTCTGCTCTCAGTAATACTTCATCTGCACCCTAATATCCAAACTCTGCTCTCTGTAACACTCCCTCTGCACCCCAGTCTCCATCTTCTGCTCTCTGTAAAATCCTTTGACACCACTGTTTCCAACCTCTCCTCTCTGTAAAAGTCCTTCTGCACCTCAGTATCCAATGTCTGCAATCTGTAACGGTCCTTCTGCACTCCAGTCTCCAAACTCTGCTCTCTGTATCAGTCCTTCAGCACCCAAGTCTTCAAACTCTGCTCTCTGCAACATTTCTTCTGCACCCCAGTCTCCAACCTGTGCTCTCTGTAACAGTCCTTCTGCACACCAGTCTCCAACATCTGCTTTCTGAAATGATCCTTCTTCTCCCCAGGCTCCAAACTCTGCTCTCTGTAAAAGTCCTTTTGTATCGCAGTCTCCAAACTCTTCTATTTGTAACGGTCCATCTGCTCTCCAACTGCCAACCCCTGCTTTCTGTAAAAGTTCTTCTGCAACCCCGTCTCCAGACTCTTCTCTCTGCAAGGATCCTTCTGCACCTCAGTCTCCAACCTCTTCTTTTTGTAACAGTACTTCTGTACTGCAGTCTCCAATGACTGCTCACTGCAACATTTCTTCTGCACCCCAGTCTCCAAACTGTGCTCTCTGTAACTGTCTTTCTTACCCCAGTCTCCAACATCTGCTCTCTGTAACGATCCTTCTGCACCTCTGTCTCAAACCTCTGATCTCTGCAATGATTCTTCTGCACCTCAGTTTCCAACCTCTGCTCTCTAAAACGATACTTCTGCAACACAGTTTTCAACCTCTGCACTCTGTAACAGTCCTTCCACAACTAGTCTCCAAACTATTCTCTGTGTACCAATCCTTCTGCACCTCAGTCTCCCACCTCTGCTCTTTGTAACAGTCCTTCTGCACCTCAACCTCCAACCTCTGCTCTCAGTAACAGGCTTACTGCACCCAAGTCTCAAACCTCTGCTCTCGGTAACAGTTCTTCTGCACCCCAAACTTGAATCTCTGCTCTCTGTAACAGTCTTTCTGCACCCCAGTCTCCCACATCTTTTCTCTGCAACGATACTTCTGAACCTCAGTCTCCAATCTCTGCTCTCTGCAACAGTCCTTCTGCACCCCAATCTCCAGATTCTGCTCTCCGTAAGATACTTTTGCATCCCTTTCTGCAACCTCTCCTCTATGTAACAGTCCTTCTGAACCCCAGTATCCAACCTCTGCTCTCTCTAAAAGTCCTTCTGCACCTCAGTCTCCAAACATTGCTCTCTGTAATGGTCCTTCTGCATTCTAGTCTCCAACATCTGCTCTCTGCAGCAATCCTTCTGCACAAAAGTCTCCAAACTCTGCTCTCTATAACGGTCCTTCTGCTCCACAGTCTCCAACCTCTTCTCTCTGCAACGATTCTTCTGCACCTCAGTCTTTCACCTCTGCTCTCTGCAAGAGTCCTTCTAAACCACGGACTCCAACCTCTGCTCTCTGCAATGATTCTCCTGCATCCAAGTCTCTAACAACTGCTCTCTGTAACAGTCCTTCTGCACCCAAGTCTAAAACCTCTGCTCTCTGATACAGTACTTCTGCACCCCAGTCTTCAACCTATCCTCTCTGCAACATTTCTTCTGCACCCTAGTCTCCAACCTGTGCTCTCTGTAACTGTCCTGCTGCAACCCAGTCTCCAAACTCTGCTCTGTGTAGCGATCCTCTGTACCTCATTCTCCAACCTGTGCTCTCTGCAACGATCCTTCTACACCCCAGTCTCAAAGTTCTGCAATCTGTAACAGTCCTTCTGCACCCAAGTCTCAAACCTCTGAACGCAGAAATGATCTTTCTGAACCTCAGTCTCCAACCTCTGCTCTCTTTAAAAGTAATTCTGCACCTCAGTCTTCAAGTTCTGCAATCTGTAACAGTCCTTCTGCACGCCAGTCTCAAACATCTGCACTCAGAAATGATCTTTCTGCACCTCAGTCTCAGACCTCTGCTCTCTTTAATAGTCCTTCTGCACCCCAGTCTCCAACATCTGCGCTCTGAAATGATCCTTCTCCCCAGGCTCCAACCTCTGCTTTCTGAAACAGTCCTTCTGCACCTCAGTCTGAAAACACGGCTCTCTACAAAAATCTTTCTGCACCCGAGTTTCCAAACATTGCTCTCTGTAACAGTCCTTCTGAACTTCAGTCTACAAAATGCTCTCTGTAATATCCTTCACCAACCCAGTCAGAAAATTGTGCTATATTTAACAGTCCTTCTTCACCTCAGTCTACAACCTCTGCTCTCTGTAACAGGCATTCTGCACCCCAGTCTCCAATCTCTGCTCTCTGTAACAGGCCTTCTGCACCCCAGTCTCCAACCTCTTCTCTCTGCAAGGATCCTTCTTAACCCCAGTCTCCAACCTCTGCTCTGTGCACCAGTCCTTCTGCACCCCAGTCTCCAACTTCTGCTCGCTGTAAAAATCCTTCTGCACCGCATTCTCCAACCTCTGCTCTCTGCAATGGTTTTTCTGCACCCCAGTCTCCACACTCTGTTCTCTGCAACAGTCCTTCTGCACCTCAGTCTCCAACCTCTGCTCTCTGCATGGATCCTTTTGCATCCCAGTCTCCAACGTCTGCTCTCTGCAACAATTTTTCTGCACCCAAGTCTGAAGCTCTACTCTCCGCTACAGTCCTTCTTCACCCCAGTCTCAAACCTGTGCTCTCTGTAACTTTCCTGCTGCACCCCAGTCTCCAAACTCTGCTCTCTGTAGCTATCCTTCTGCACCTCAGTCTTCAACCTCTGCTCTTTGCAAGATCCTTCTCCACCTCAATCTCCAAGTTCTTCAATCTGTAACGGTCCTTCTGCACCCCAGTCTCCAACCTCTGCTCTCTGAAACGATCCTTCTGCACCTTAGTCTCGAACCTCTATTCTCTGTAACAAACCTTCTGCACCCCACTCTCCAAACTCTGCACTCTGTAACAGGCCTTCTGCAACCCAGTTTCCAACCTCTTCTCTCTGCAACGATCCTCCTTCAACTCAGTCTCCATCCTCTGCTCTCTGCAACTGTCCTTCTGCACCCCAGTCTCCTTCCTCTGCTCTCTGTAAGAATCCTTTTGCACCCCAGTCTCAAACCGCTCCTGTCTGTAACAGTCCTTCTGCACCTCAGTGTCCAACCTCTGCTCTCTGTAATGGAACTTCAGCACCTCAGTCTCCAAACTCTGCTCTCTATAACAGTCCTTCTGCACCCCAGTCTCCAAACTCTCCTCTCTGTAACATGCCTTCTGGACGCCAGTCTCCCAACTCTGCTCTCTGTAGCAGGCCTTCTGCACTCTAGTATCCATAATGTGCTCTCTGCAACGATCCTTCTGCACCCCAGTCTCCAACCTCTGATCTCTGCAAGAGTGCATCTGCAACTCAGTCTACAACTTCTGCTCTCTGTAAGATGCTTCTGCACCCCTGTATCCAATCTCTGCTCTCTGTAACAGTCCTTCTGCACGCGAGTCTCCAACCTCTGCTCTCTGCAACAGTCATTCTGAAACTCCGTCTTAAAACTTTGCTCTCTGCAACGACCCTTCTGCACCCCAGTCTCCTACCTCGGCTCTCTGTAACAGTCGTTCTGCACCTCAGTCTCCCAACTCTGCTCTCTGCAAGATCCTTCTGCAACCCAGTCTTTAAACTTTGTACTTTGTACCTGTTCTTCTGCACAACAGTCTCTAACTTCTGCTCTCTGTAACAGGACTTCTGCAACCCAGTCTCCAAACTCTGCTCTTTGTAACAAGCTTTTGGCACCCCAGTCTCCAACCTCTTCTTTCTGCAACGATTTTTCTCCACCCAAGTCTCCAACATCTGCTGTCTGCAACAGTCCTTTTGAACCCCAGTCTCCTAACTCTGCTCTGTGTAAGATCCATCTGAACTCCAGTCTCCAACCTATGCTCTCTGTAACAGTCCTTCTACACCCAAATCTCCAAACTCTGCTCTCTGTAACAGTTCTTCTGCACCTCAGTCTCCAACCTCTGCTCACTGTAACTGACCTTCTGCACCCCAGTCTCTAAAATCTGCTCTCTGCAACATTTCTTCTGCATCCGAGTCTTCAACATCTTCTCCCTGCAACACTCCTTTTGCACCCCAGTCTCTAAAATACGCTCTCTGCAACGATCCTTCTGGACCCCAGTCTCCAACCTCTGCTCTCAGTAACAGTCCTTCTGCTCCACAGTATCCAACATCTGCTCTCTATAAGATCCTTCTGCACTCTAGTTTCCAAACTCTGCTCTCTATAACATTCCTTCTACACCCCAGTCTCCAACCTCTGCTCTCTGCAACAGTCCTTCTGCTCCCAGTCTCCGAGATATGTTCTCTGTAACAGTCCTTTTGTTTCGCAGTCTCCAACCTCTGCTCTTTGTAAAGGTCCTTCTACACCCCAGTCTCCAACCTCTTCTTTCTGTATCAGTCTGCCTGAACCCCAGTCTCCAAAATCTGTTCTCTGTATCTATCCTTTGCACCTCAGTCTCCAACCTATGCTTTATGTAAGAGTGCTTCTGCACTCCAGTCTCCAACATCTGCTCTAGGTAACAGTCCTATACCACAGTCTCCTAACTCTGCTCTCTGTAACAGTCATTCTACACCCCAGTCTCAAATCACTGCTCTCTGTAAAAGTCCACCTGTACCTCAGTCTGAAACCTCTGCTCTCCACGATGCTTCTGCACCCCAGTCTCCAACCACTGATCTCTGTAACAGTCCACCTGCAGCTCAGTCCCAAACTCTGCTCTCTGTAAGATCCTTCAGCAACTCAGTCTCCAAAAACTGCTCTCTATAACATTCCTTCTGCACCCCAGTCTCCAACATCTCCTCTCTATAACAGGCCTTCTGCACAAATGTCTCCAAACTCTGCTCTATGCAATGATCATTCTGCACGCCTGTCTCCAACCTCTGCTCTCTGCAATGATCCTACTAAACTCCAGTCTCAAACCTCTCATCTCTAAAACAGTCCTTCTGCACCTCAGTCTTCATCCTTTGCTCTCTGTAATAGACCTTCTGCACCCCAGTCTCCAACATCTTCTCTCTGCAATGATTCTACTCCACCCAAGTCTCCAACATCTGCTCTCTGCAACTGTCCTTTTGCACCCCAGTCTGCAAACTCTGCTCTCTGTAACATCTATCTGAACGGAAGTCTCCAACATCTGCTCTCTGTAACAGTCCTTCAGCACGCCAGTCTCCAAACGCTGCTCTCTGTAACAGTCCTTCTGCACCTCATTCTCCAACCGCTGATCCCTGTAACAATCCTTCTGCACCCCAGTCTCTAAAATCTGCTTTCTGCAAAAGTCCTTTTCCACCCCAGTCTCCAATGTCTGCTCTCTTCTACAGTTTTTCTGCAATACAGTCTCCAAACTCTGCTCTCTGTAAGATCTTACTGCACTCCAGTTTTCAAACTCTTCTCTCTGGAAAATTTGTTCTCTACCCCAGTCTCAAACCTCTGTCCTCTGCAACAGTCCTTCTGCTCCCCAGTCTCCGAGATCTGCTCTCTGTCACAGACCTTATGTACCGCAGTTTCCAACCTCTGCTCTCTGTAACGGTCCTTCTGCAACCCAGTCTCCAACATCTGCTTTTTGAATCAGTCCTTCTGAACCCCAGTCTCCAACCTCTGCTCTTTGTATCTATCCTTCTGCACCTCAGTCTTCAACCTGTGCTTTCTGTAACAATGCTTCAGCACCCCAGTCTCCAACGTCTGCTCTCTGTAACAGTCCTTCTATACCGCAGTCTCCAACCTCTGCTCTCAGTAAGGTTCCTTCTGCACCCCAACTTCCAACATCTGCTTTCTGTAACAGTCCTGATACACCTCAGTCCCCAACCTCTGCTCTCTGTAACAGTACTTCTGCACCTGAGTCTGAAACCTAAGCTCTCCACAATTCTTCTGCACCCCAGTCTCCAACCACTGCTCTCTGTAACAGTCCACCTGCACCTCAGTCTCCAACAACTGCTCTCTGTATGTTCCTTCAGCAAACCAGTCTCCAAAATCTGCTCTTTGTAACAGTTTTTCTGCACCCCAGTCTCCAACCTCTCCTCTCTGTAACAGGCCTTCTGCACTCTAGTCTCGAAACTATGCTCTCTATAGCAGGCCTTCTGCACCCCACTCTCCATCCTCTGCTCTCTGCAATGATCCTTCTGCACCCCAGTCTCCAACCTTTGCTGTCTGCAATGATCTTACTGCACCCCAGTCTCCAACCTCTGATCTCTGCAACAGTCCTTCTGCATCTCAGTCTCCAAACTCTGCTCTCTGCAACAGTCCTTCTTCACCTCAGTCTGAAAACTTTGTTCTCTGCAAGGATCCTTCTGCACCGCACTCTCAAAACTCTGCTCTCTGTAACAGGCCTTTTGCACCCCATTCTCCAACCTCTGTTCTGTAATAGTGCTTCTTCACCTCAGTCTAAAAACTCTACTCTCTGCAACAGTCCGTCTGCACCCCAATGTGAACCTGTGCTCTCGGCTACAGTCCTTATGCACCCCAGTTTCCAGCCTCTGCTCTCTAAAACACTCCCTCTGCAACCCAGTCTCAATCATCGGCTCTCTGTAACAATTTTTCTGCACCACAATTTCCAACATCTGCTCTCTGTAAGAGTCTTTTTACACCTCAGTCTCCAACCTCTGATCTCTGCAACAGTCCTTCTGCAACTCAGTCTCCAAATTCTTCTCTCTGTAAGATCCTTCTGCACCCCTGTATTTAACCTCTGCTCTCTGAAACTGTCCTTCTTAATCTGAGTCTCCAAACTCTGCTCTCTGTAACAGGACTTCTGCATCTCAGTCTCCAACCTCTGCTCTCTGCAACAGTCATTCTGCACCCCAGTCTCCAACCTCTGCTATCTACATTAGTTCTTCTGGACCCTAGTTACCAACATCTGCTCTCTGCAACAGTCCTTCTGCACCCCGGTCTCCAAACTCTGCTCTCTGTAACAATCCTTCTGCACCGCAGTCTCCAAACTCTGTTCTCTGCAATGGTCCTTTTGCACCTCACTCTCCAACCTCTACTCTCTGTAACAGTCCTTCTGCACTTCACTCTCCAACCTCTGCACTCTGTAGGATCCTTCTAAAAGCAAGTCTCAAATCTCTGCTCTCTATATCTATTATTCTGCAGCTCAGTCTCCAACCTCTGATCTCTGTTACAGTTTTTCTATACGACAGTCTCCAAATTCTGGTCTCTGTTACGGTTATTCTGCACCCCAATTTCCAACCACTTCTTTCTGTAACATTCCTTCTGCACCTCAGTCTCCAACCTCTGCTCTCTGTAACAGTCCTTCTGCAGCTCAGTCTGACACCTCATCTCTCTGCACGATTCTTCTGCACCCCAGTCTCCAAACACTGTTCTCTATAACAGTCCTTCTGAACACCAGTCTCAAAACTCTGCTCTCTGTATCTATCCTTCTGCACCTCAGCCTCCAACCTGTGCTCTCTGTAACATTCCTTCTACATCCCAATCTCCAAACTCTGCTCTCTGTAACAGTTTTTCTATACTGCAGTCTCCAAACACTGGTCTTTGTAACGGTCCTTCTGCACCCCAATTTCCAACCTCTGCTTTCTGTAACAGTTCTTTTGCACCTCAGTCTCTGAACTCTGCTCTTTTTAACAGTACTTCTACACTTCAGTCTCCAACCTCTGCTCTCTGTAAAAGTACTTCTGCACCTCAGTCTGACACCTCTCCTCTCTGCATGGTCCTTCTGCACCTAAGTCTACAACCACTGCTCTCTGTAACAGTCCACCTGCACCTCAGTCTCCAACCTCTTCTCTCTGTAAGATCCTTCAACAACCCAGTCTCCAAACTCTGATCGCTATAACAGTCCTTCTGCACCCCAGTCTCCAACCTCTCCTGTCTGTAACAGGCCTTCTGGACGCCAGTCTCCCAACTCTTCACTCTGTAGCAGGCCTTCTGCACCCCAGTCTCCAACATCTGATCTCTGCAACAGTCCATCTGCACCTCAGTCTCCAAATTCTGCTCTCTGTAAGATGCTTCTGCACCCCTGTATCCAACCTCTGCTCTCTGTAACAGTCCTTCTGCACCCGAGTCTCCAACCTCTGCTCTCTGTAACAGGACTGCTGCACCTCAGTCTCAAACCTCTTCTCTCTGCAACAGTCCTTTCCCACCCTAGTCTAAAAATTCTGCTCTCTACAACACTCCTTCTGCACACTAGTTACCAACATCTTCTCTCTGCAACAGTCCCTTTGCACCTTAGTCTCCCAACTCTGCTCTCTGTAAGAATCTTCTGCAACCCAGTGTTTAAACTCTGCACTTTGTACCTGTCCTTCTGCACAACAGTCTCCAACTTCTGCTCTTTGTAACAGGACTTCTGGAACCTAGTCTCCAAACTCTGCTCTCTGTAACAGGCTTTATTCACCCCAGTCTCCAACCTCTCCTCTCTGTAACAGGCCGTCTGCACGCCAGTCTCCATACTCTGCTCTCTGTAGCAAGCCTTCTGCACCCCAGTCTACAAACTCTGCTCTCTGCAATGATCCTTCTGCATCCCAATCTCCAACTTCTGCTCTCTGCAATGATCCTACTGCACCCAAGTCTTCAACCTCTAATCTCTGCAACAGTCCTTCTGCACCCTAGTCTCCAACCACTGCTCTCTGTAACAGTACATCTGCACATCAGTCTCTAACCTCTGCTCTCTGTAAGATCCTTCTGCACCCCTGTCTCCAAGCTCTGCTATTTGCAACGATCCTTCTGCACCCCAGTCTCCAACCTCTGTTCTATGTAACAGGACTTCTGCACCTCAGTCTCCAACCTCTGCTCTCTTCAAAAGTCCTTCTGCACTTCAGTCTCTAAATTCTGCTCTCTGCAACAGTCCTTCTGTACTACATTCTCCAAACTCTACTCTCTGTAACCTTCTTTCTGCACCTTATACTAGAGTATCTGCTTTCTGTATCAGTCCTTCTGTAGCCCAGTCTCTAACTTCTGCTCTAAGTTTCTTTCTGCACCTTAGTCTCCAACCTCTGCTCTCTGCAACAGTCCTTCTGCACCCTGGTCTCAAACCTCTGCTCTCTGCAACAGTCCTTCTGCACTTCAGTCTCCAAACTCTGCTCCCTGCAACAGTCCTTCTGCACCAAAGTCTCAAAACTCTGCTTCCTGCAACAGTCCTTCTGCACCTCAGTCTCTAACCTCTACTCTCTTTAACAGTCCTCCTGCACCTCAGTCTTCAACATTTGCTCTTTGTAGGATTCTTCTGCAACCCAGTCTTCAAACTATGCCCTCTGTAACAGTCCTTCAGAACCCCTTCTCCAAACTCTGTTCTCTGTAAGAGTCCTACTGCAAACCAGTCTCAATACTCTGCTCTCTACAACGATCCTTCCCTACCCCAGTTTCCATCCTCTGCTATCTGCAACAGTTATTCTCCACACCAGTCTCCAAACTTTGTTCTCTGTAACAGTCCTCCAGTAGTGCAGTATCCAAAATCTCCTCTCTGTAGCGGTTCTTCTGCACCCTAGTCTCCAAACTCTGTTCTCTGTAACAGTCCTTCTAAACCTCAGTGTCAAAACTCTGCTCTCTGCAACAGTCCTTTTGCACCTCAGTCTGAAAACTCTGTTCTCTGCAACGATCCTTCTGCACCCCAGTGTCCAACATCTGCTCTCTGTAAAAGTCCTGCTGTACCTCAGTCTCCAAACTCTCCTCTCTGTAAGATCTTTCTGCAACCCTATCTCCAAACCCTGCTTTCTGTAAGAGTCCTTCTGCACCCTAGTCTCCAACCTCTGCTTTCTGTAACAGACCTTTTGCACCCCATTCTCCAACTTCTGCTCTCTGTAACAGTGCTTCTGAACCTCAGTCTAAAAACTTTGCTCTCTGCAACAGTCCTTCTGCACCCCAGTCTCCAAACTCTGCTTACTGTATCAGTCCATCTGCACCACAATTTCCAACCTCTGCTCTCTGTTACAGTCTTTCTGCACCTCATTCTACAAACTCTGCTCTCTGCAACAGTCCTTCTGCATCCCAGTCTCCAACATCTACTCTCTGCAACAGTCCTTCTGAACCAAATCTCCAACCTCTTCCTCTGTAACAGTCCTACTGTAACCCAGTCTCAAACCTCTGCTCTATGCAACAGTCCTTCTGAACCGCAATCTGAACCTGTGCTCTCAGCAACAGTCCTTATACACCCCAGTGTCCAGCCTCTTCTCTCTACAATAGTCCCTCTGCATCCCAGTCTCCAACCCCTGTTCTATGTAAGAATCCTTCTGCACCTCAGTCTCCAAACTCTGTTCTCTGCAACGGTGCTTCTGCACCTCATTCTCCAAAAACTACTCCATGTAAAAGTACTTCTGAACACCTTCTCCATACCCTGCTCTCTGTAATAGGCCTTCTGCACCCCAGTCTCTCAACTCTGTTCTCTATAAAAATCTTTCTGCACCCCAGTCTCAAAATTTTGCTCTCTAGCAGATTATGCTAAGTGAAGCTAGCCAAGCCCTAAAAAACAAATGTCAAATGTCTTCTTTGATATAAAGAGAGCCACTAATAATAGAACAGGAACGAAGAGCATGAGGAAAAGACTAACAGTAAACTAAGACGAATGGGGGGAGAGAAAGGAAGAGAGAAGGGAAAACATATAGAAATGGTAGGAGACCTTCAGTGATACACAAAATTATAAGAGGTTATGAGGGGCAAGGGGGTGGGGGGAAAAAGGGGGAGAGAATTGAACAACAGCAGAGGAGGTACAGAGGGAAGATGGGAGGGGAGGGGTGGGGAGGGGGGAAATTAGGGGATAGGAAAGGTAGCAGAATACAACAGTCACTAATATGCCATTATATAAAAATGTGAGTATGTAACAGAAGTGAGTCTGTATTATGTATTTGGGGAGTTCAAAACCCAATTGAGTCGAATGTATGAAAGATGATATGTCTTGAGCTCTGTAATGTTTTGAACAATCAATAAAAAAGAAAAAAGAAAATAAAATTTTGCTCTCTAACGATCCTTTTGCACCCCAGTGTCCAACATCTGCTCTATGCAGCAGACCTTCTGCATCCCAGTCTTCAACATGTGCTCTCTGCAAAATTCCTTCTGCAGCTCAGTCTGAAAACTCTGTTCTCTACAAGGATCCTTCTGCACCTTAGTCTCCAACCTCTGCTCTCTGTAACAGTCCTCCTGCACCTCGCTCTACAATCTCTGCTCTCAGTAAGATCTTTGTGCAACTTTGTATATAAACTCTGCTCTCTTTAGGAGTTCTTCTGCAAGTCAGTCTGAAAAATCTGTTTTCTACAAGGATCCTTCTGCACCCCCGTCTCCAATCTATGCTATCTATAACAGTCCTTTTGCACCTCAGTCTCCAAACTCAGCTCTCTGCAACGATCCATCTGTACCTCAGTTTCGAAAGTCTACTCTCTGTAACAGTGCTTTTGCACCCTAGTCTCAAACTTCTGCTATCTGCAATGATCCTTCTCCACACCAGTCTCCAACATCTGCTCTCTGCAACAGTCCTTCTGCACCCCAGTCTCCAACTTCTGCTCTCTGAAACGATTCTTCTGCACCCCAGTTTCCATCATGTGCTCTATGCAACAGTCCTTTTGCACCCATGTCTCCATCCTCTGCTCTCTGAAACAGTCAATCTGCACCTCAGGCTGAAAACTCTGTTCTCTGCAACGATCCTTCTGCACCCCAGTCTCCAACCTCTGCTTTCTGCAACAGTCCTTCTAAACCCCAGTCTCAAAATTCTGCTCTCTGCAACAGTCCTACTGCACGCGAGGCTCCAACTTCTGTTCTTTGTAACAATCCTTCTTCACCTCAGTTACCAAACTTTGATCTCTGCAATAGTCCTTCTTCACCACAGTCCCCAAACTCTGCTCTCTGTAACAATCTTTCTGCACCCCAGTCTCCAAACTCTGCTGTCTACAACCATTTTTTTGCACCCCAGTCTCCAAACTCTGCTCTCTGCAAAAGTCGTTCTGCACCCCAGTCTCCAAAATCTGCTCCCTACAACAGTTCTTCTGCACCTCCGTTTCACCTCTGCAACGATCCTTGTGGACCCAAGTCTTTAAACTCTACTTTTTATAATAGTCTTTCTGCACCTCAGTCTCCAACCTCTGCTCTCTGTAAGATCCTTCTGCACCCCAGTTTCACAACTCTGCTCTCTGTAATATTTCTTCTGCTTCCCAGTCTTTAATCTCTTCTCTCTGTAACAGTCCTTCTGCTCCGTAATCTCCAACCTTTGCTCTCAGTAACACTCGTTCTTTACCGCAGTCTCCAAAATCTGCTCTCTGTAACAGTCTTTCTGACCCGCTGTCTCTAACCTCTGCTCTGTGTAAGGGTCCTTCTGCACCCCAGTCTCCATTCTCTGCTCTCTGCAAAAGTCCTTCTGCACCCCAGTCTCTAACATCTGCTCTCTGCAACAGTCCTTCTGAAGCTCAGTCTGAAAAATCTGCTCTCTGCAACGATCTTTGAGCACCCCAGTCTCCAAAATATGCTTTCTATAACAGTCCTTCTGCACCTCAGTCTCCAAAATCGGCTCTCTGTAACAGTGCTTCTGCACCCCAGCCACCAACCTGTGCTCTCTGTAAGATCCTTCTGCACCCCAGTTTCCAAATCTGCTCTCTGTAACATTCTTTCTGCTCCCCAGTCTCCAACCTCTTCTCTTTGTAACAGTCCTTCTGCTCCCCAGTCTACAAGGTCTACACTATGAAATAGTCCTTCTCCACACCAGTCTCCAACCTCTGCTCTCTTTAACAGTCCTCCTGTAGTGCAGTCTCAAAAATCTTCTCTCTGTAACGGTCCTTCTACATCCAAGTCTCAAACCTCTGCTTTCTGTAACAGTCCTTCTACACCCCAGTCTCCACACTCTGCTATCTGTAATAGTCCTTGTGCACCCCAGTGTCCAACCTCTGCTCTCTATAACAATAATTCTGCACCTTAGTCTCAATCCTCTGCTCTCTGCAGAAGTTGGAGACTGTTTTGAAGAAGGACTGTTACAGAGAGCAGAGGTAGGAGACAGCGGTGCAGAAAGATCTTACAGAGAGCAGAATTTGGAGACTGAGGTTCAGAAGGACTGTTGTAGAGATAAGAGGTTGGAGACTGGGGTGCAGTAGGATCATTGCAGAGAGCAGAGGTTAAAGACTGGGGTGCAGAATCATCGTTGCATAGACCAGAGGTTGGAGACTTGGATGCAGAAGGCCTGAAAAAAGAGAGCAGATTTGGAGACTGGCGTGCAGAAGGCCTGTTACAGAGTGGAGAGGTTGGAGACTTGGGTGCAGAAGGACTGGTACAGAGAGCAGATTTCGAAGAAAGGGTTGCTGAATGATCTTACAGAGAGCAGAGTGTGGAGATTAAGGTGCAGGTGGACTGTTACAGAGAGCAGTGGTTGGAGACTGGAATGCAGAAGGATTGTGGAGAGGAGAGGTTTCAGACTGAGGTGCAGAAGTACTGTTACAGAGAGCAGAGGTTGGAGATTGAGGTGCAGAAGGACTGTTACAGAAAGCAGAGGTTGGAAATTGGGGTGCAGAAGGACCATTACAGAGAGCAGAGGTTGGAGACTACGGTATAGAAGGACTGTTACAGAGAGCAGAGGTGGGAGACTTGGGTACAGAAGGACTGTTACAGAAAGCAAAGATTGGAGACTGAGGTGAAGAAGGATAGACACAGAGAGCAGAGGTTGTAGACTGGGGTTCAGAAGGACTCATACAGAAAGCAGAGGTTGAAGAATGGGGTGATGAAGGACTGTTCCAGAGAGCAGAGGTTGGAGACATTGGTGCAGAAGGATCTTACGAAGAGCAGAATTTAAAGACTGAGGTGCAGAAGGACTGTTTTAGAGATCAGAGGTTGGAGACTGGGATGCAGTAAGATCATTTCAGAGAGCAGAGGTTAAATACTGGGGTGCAGAAGGATCGTTAGAGACAGCAGAGGTTAGAGACTTGCGTGCAGAAGGCCTGCTTCAGAGAGCAGATTTTGAGACTTGTGTGCAGAAGGTCTGTTACAGAGAAGAGAGGTTGGAGACTGGGGTGCAGAAGGACTGGTACAGAGAGAAGATTTTGAAGAAAGGGTTGCTGAGGAATCTTACAGAGAGCAGAGCTTGGAGACTAAGGTGCAGGTGGACTGTTACAGAGAGCAGTGGTTGGAGACTGGGGTGGAGAGGAGAGGTTTCAGACTGAGGTGCAGAAGTACTGTTACAGAGAGCAGAGGTTGGAGATTAAGGTATAGAAGGACTGTTACGGAGTGCAGAGTTTAAAAACTGAGGTGCAGAAAGACTGCTACAGAAAGCAGAAGTTGGAAATTAAGGTGCAGAAGGACCGTTACAGAGAGCAGAGGTTGGAGACTATGCTATAGAAGAACTGATGCAGAGATCAGAGGTGGGAGACTTGAGTACAGAAGGACTATTACAGAAAGCATAGGTTGGAGACTGAGGTGAAGAAAAATAGACACAGAGAGCAAAGGTTGGAGACTGGGGTTAAGAAGGACTGATAAAGAAAGCAGCAGTTGGAGACTGGCGTGCAGAAGGACCGTTACAGAGAGCAGAGTTTAGTGAATATGGTACAGAAGGACTGTTACAGAGAGCAGATATTGGACTGGGGAGCAGAAGGACTGTTGCAGAGGACAGAGTTCGGAAACTGGGGTGCCGCAGGACCCTTGCAGAAAGCAAAGGTTGGCGACTAGGGTGTAGAAGGAATGTTAGAAAGAGCAGAGTTAAGAAATTGGAGTGCAGAAAGATCTTACAGAGATCAGAGGTTGGAGATAGTGGTGCAGAAGGACTGTTGCACAGAGCAGACGTTGGAGACTGGGGTCCAGAAAGATTTTTGCAGAGAGCATATTTTGCAGACTGGAATGCAGAAGGCTGTTGCAGAGAGCAGAGGTTGGAGACTGAGGTGCAGAAGGACTGTTACAGAGAGAAGATGTTAAAGACTGGGGTTAAGATGGATCTTACAGAGAGCAGATGACGGAGACTGAGGTGCAGAACGATTGTAACAGACAGAAGTAGTAGGAGACTGGGGTGCAGAAGGTTCGTTTCAGACAGCAGAGTTTTCAGACTGTGGTCTAGAAAGACTGTTGCAGAGACAAGATGTTGAAGACTGGGGTGTAGAAAAACTGATGCAGAGAGCAGATGTTGGAGACTGGGGTGCAGAA
The DNA here is from genome assembly GCF_052094955.1 of Ictidomys tridecemlineatus. Lineage (NCBI taxonomy): Eukaryota > Metazoa > Chordata > Mammalia > Rodentia > Sciuridae > Ictidomys > Ictidomys tridecemlineatus. Next base: position 142,663 of record NW_027522369.1, read on the forward strand.
GGACCATTGCAGAGAACAGAGTTTGCAGATTGAGGTGCAGAAGGATTGTTATAGAGAGCAGAATTTGGAGACTGGGGTGAAGAAGGACTGTTGCGGAGAGCAGAGGTTGGAGACTGAAGTGCAGAAGGACTGTTGCAGAGAGCAGAGGTTGGAGACTGGGGTGCAGAAGGACTGTTGCAGAGAGCAGAGGTTGGAGACTAACGTGCAGAAGGACACTTAGAGCAGAAGTTAGAGACTGGGCTGCAGAAGGACTGATACAGAAAGCAGATACTCTAGTATGGGGTGCAGAAAGAACGTTACAGAGAGTAGAGTTTGGAGAATGCAGTACAAAAGAACTGTTGCAGAGAGCAGAATTTAGAGACTGAAGTGCAGAAGGACTTTTGAAAAGAGCAGAGGTTGGAGACTGAGGTGCAGAAGTCCTGTTACATAGAACAGAGGTTGGAGACTGGGGTGCAGAAGGATCGTTGCAAATAGCAGAGCTTGGAGACTGGGTTGCTGAAGAATCTTACAGAGAGCAGAGTTTAGAGACTGATGTGCAGATGTACTGTTACAGAGAGCAGTGGTTGGAGACTGGGGTGCAGAAGGACTGTTGCAGAGATTAGAGGTTGGAGACTTGGGTGCAGTAGGATCATTGCAGAGAGCAGAAGTTGGAGATTGGGATGCAGAAGGATCATTGCAGAGAGCAGAGTTTGGAGACTGGGGTGCAGAAGGCTTGCTACAGAGAGCAGAGTATGGAGACTGGTGTGCAGACGGCCTGTTACAGAGAGGAGAGGTTGGAGACTGGGGTGCAGAAGGACTGTTATAGAGACCAGAGTTTGGAGACTGGGTTGCTGAAGGATCTTACACAGAGCAGAAGTTAGAGACTGATGTGCAGGCGTACTGTTACAGAGAGCAGTGGTTGGAGACTGGGGGGCAGAAGGATCATGCTCAGAGCAGAGGTTTCAGACTGAGGTGCAGAAGTACTGTTACAGGGAGCAGAGGTTGGAGACTGAGGTATAGAAGGACTGTTAAAGGAAGCAGAGGTTGGAAATTGGCGTGCAGAAGGACCGTTAAAGAGAGAAGAATTTGGAGACTGCGGTTTGGGACTCTTAGCGAGAGCAGAGGTTGGAGACTGGGATGCAGAAAGACTCATACAGAGAGCACAAGTTGGAGACTGAGGTGCAAAAGGATGGATACAGAGAACAGAGGTTGGAGACTGGGGTTCAGACAGGCTGATACAGAAAGCAGAGTTTGGAGACAGGGGTGTAGAAGAACCGAAACCAATAGCAGTCGTTGGACACTGTGGTACAGAAGGACTGTTACAGAGAGCAGATCTCGGAGACCGGGAAGCAATAAGACTACTGCAGAAAGAATAGGTTGGAGAATGAGGTGCAGAAGGACTGTTACAGAGAGCAGAGTTTGGAGACTGGGGTTCAGAAAGACTGTTACAGAGAGCAGAGTTTGGAGACTGGGGTGCAGAAGGACTGTTACAGAGAGCAGAGGTTGAAGAATGGGTTTCAGATGGATCTTACAGAGAGCAGAGTTTGGAGAGTGGGGTGCAAAAGGACTGTTGAAGAGAGCAGATGTCAGAGACTGGTTTGGAGAAGAATCGTTGCAGAGAAAAGAGGTTAGAGACTGGGGTGCAAAAGGCCTGTTACACAGAGCAAAGGTTGGAGACTGCATTGCAGAAGTCCTGTTACAGAGAGCAGAGGTTTGAGACTATGGTGAAGAAGGACTGTTAAGGAGAGCAGAGGTTGGAGACTGCGGTGCAGAAGGACTGTTGCAGAGAGCAGAAGTTGGAGACTGGGTTGGAGAAGGACTGTTGCAGAGGGCAGAGGTTGTAGACTGGAGTGCAGAAGGACTGTTGCAGAGATCAGAGGTTGGAGACTGAGGTGCAGAAGTCCTGTTACAAAGAGCAGAGGTTGGAGACTGAGGTGCAGGACGATTTTTACAGACAACAGGATTTGGAAACTCGGGTGCAGAAGGACTGTTACAGAGAGCAGAGGATGGAGACTAGGGTGCAGAAGCACTGTTTCAGAGAGCAGAGGTTTGAGACTGCGGTGCAGAAGGACTGTTGCCGAGAGCAGATGTTGGAGACTGAGCTGCAGAACGACTCTTAGAGAGAGCAGAATTTTGAGACTGGGGTGCAGAAAAACTGATACAGAAAGCAGAGATTAGAGTCTGCGGTGCAGAAAGACCCTTACAGATAGCAAAAGTTGAAGACTGCAGTACAGAAATACTGTTGCAGAGAGCAGTTTTTGGAGACTGAGGTTAAGAAGGACTGTGGCAGAGAGCAGAGATTAAAGACTGAGGTGCAGAAGTTCTTTTACATCGAGAAGAGTTTGGAGACTGGGGTGCAGAAGGATCGTTGCAAGGAGGAGAGCTTGGAGACAGGGGTGCAGAAGGATCTTACAGAGAGCAGAAGTTGGAGACTGAGGTGCAGAAAGACTGTTTCAGAAATAAGAGGTTGGAGGCTGGGGTGCAGTAGGACCATTTCAGAGAGCAGTGTTGGAGACTGGGGTTCAGACATATCGTTGCAGAGAGCAGAGTTAGGAGACTGGCATGCAGAAGGCCTGTTACAGAGAGGACAGGTTGGAGACTGGGTGCAGAAGGACTGTTACAAAGAGCAGAGTTTGAAGACTGAGTTACTGTAAAATATTACAGAGAGTACAGGTTGGAGACTGAGGTGCAGGTGGACTGTTACAGAGAGCAGTGTTTGGATACTGGGGTGCAGAAGGATCGTGCAGAGAGCAAAGGTTTCAGACTGAGGTGCAGAAGGACTGTTACAGAGAGCAGAGGTTGCAGACTGAGTTGTAGAAAGACTGTTACAGAGAGCAGAATTTGGAGACTCAGGTGCAGAAGGACTGTTACAAGAAGCAGAGTTTGGAAATTGGGGTGCAGAAGGACCGTTACAGAGAGGAGAGGATGGAGACTGAGGTGCAGAAGGACTCTTACATAGAAAACCGGTTTAAGACTGAGGTGCAGAAGGATAGATACAGAGAACAGAGATCGGAGACTGGGGTTCAGACAGACTGATACAGAAAGCAGAGGTTGGAGACTGGTTTGTATAAGGACCGTTACAAAGAGCAGAGTTTGGAGACTGCGGTACAGAAGAACTGTTACATAGAGCAGATCTCGGAATCTGGGGAGCAGGTGGACTGTTGCAGAGAGCAGATGTTGGTAACTAGGGTGCAGAAGGACGGTTGTAGAGAGCAGAGTTTGGAGACTGACATGCGGATGTCCTGTTACAGAGAGCAGAGGTCGTATACTTGGGTGCAGAAGGACTCTTACAGAGAGCTGAGGTTGAATACAGGGCTGCAGAAGCATCTTACATAGGTCAGAATTTGGCGACTGAGGTGCAGAAGGACTGTTGCAGAGAGTAGAGTTTGGAGATTGAGGTGCAAAAAGCCTGTTACAGAGAGCAGAGGTTGGAGACTGGTGTGCAGAAAAACTGTTACAGAGAGTAGAGTTTTTAGACAAGGTTGCACAAGGAATTTACAGAGAGCATTTTTTGTAGACCAAGGTGCAGCAGGACTTTTACAGAGAGCAGAGGTTGGAGATTAGGGTGCAGAAGGATCGTTGAAGAGAACAGAGTTTTCAGACTGAGGTGCAGAAGGACTTTTGCAGAGAGCACATGTTGGAGACTGGGGTGCAGAAGGACTGTTGCAGAGAGCAGAGTTTTGAGACAGGGGTGCAGAAGGATCGTTGTAGAGAGCAGAGGTTGGAGACTGGAATGCAGAGTGATTGTTAAAGAGAACAGACATCGGAGACTGGGGTGCAGAAGGCCTGTTATGGAGAGCAGAGTTTGGAGCAGGGGTGCAGAAGTACTTTTACATTGAGTAGAGTTTGGAGAATGAGGTGCAGAAGGACTGTTGCAGAGAGCAGAGGTTGGATACTGAGGTGCAGAAGGATTGTTACAGAGAGTGGAGTTTGGAGACTGGGTTGCAGAGGGACTGCTGCAGAGAACAGAGGCTGGACATGGGGAGTAGAAAGACCGTTACAGAGAGCAGATTTTGGAATCTGCACTACAGGAGGACTGTGACAGACAACAGAGTTGGGAGACTGGTGTGGAGATCTACTGTTTCAGAGTGCAGACCTTTGTGACTCTGGTGCAGAAGAACTGTTGCAGAGAGCAGAGGTTGGAGACTGGGGTGCAGAAGAACTGTCACAGAGAGCAGAGTTTGGAGACTGAGGTGCAGAAGGAATGTTGCAGAAAGCAGAGGTTGGAAACTGTGGTGCAGAAAGAATGATACAGAAAAAAGAGGTTGGGGACTGTGGTGCAGAAGGACCGTTACAGAGAGCAGATGTTGGTGACTGTGGTATAGAAGGACTGTTACAGTGAGCAGAGGTTGGAGACAGGGGAGCAGAAAGACAGTTACAGATAGCAGAGGTTGGAGACTGGGGAGCAGCAGGACCCTTACAGAGAGCAGGTGTTGGAGGCTGCTGTGCAGAAGCACTGTTACAGAGAGCCGATTTTGGAGACTAAGGTGCAGAAGGACTGTTACAGAAAGCAGAGTTTGGAGACTGGGGTTGCACAAGGATTCTTGCAGAGAGCAGAGTTTTCAGACTAATGTTCTCTGCAACAGTCATTCTGCACCCCAGTCTCCAAACTTTGCTCTCTTTAACATTCCTTCTGTACTGCATTCTCCAAACTTTGCTCTCTGTAAGGGTACTTCTGCACCCCAATTTCCAACCTCTGCTTTCCTAGTCAGTCCTTCTGCATCCCAGTCTCCAACCTCTGCTCTGCATAACTCTCCTTCTGCACCCCTGTCTCCAACCTCTGCTCTCTGCTACAGTCCTTCTGAACCCCAATCTCCAACCTCTACTCTCTGCAACAGTCCTTGTACATCCCAGTCTAAAACCTCTGCTCTCTGCATCAGTCCTTCTGCACCCCTGTCTCCAAACTCTGCTCTTTGTAACAATCCTTCTGCACCTCAGTCTCCAACCTCTGTTCTCTGAAACGGTCCTTCTAGACCTCAGTCTCCAACTTCTACTCTTTGTAACAGTGCTTCTGCACCTCAGTCTCCATTCTCTGATCTCTGTAAGATCCTTCTGCAACCCACTCTTCAAACTCTGCTCTCTATAACAGTCCTTCATAACCCCAGTCTCCAAATTGTGCTCTCTGTAACAGGCCTTCTGCACTCCAGTCTCCAAACTCTGCTCTCTGTATCAGTTCATCTGCACCCCAGTCTCTAACGTCTTCTCACTACAACGATTCTTCTGCACAACAGTCTCCAATCTCTGCTCGCTGCAACAGTCCTTGTGCAACCCAGTCTACAACAACTGCTCTCTGCAACATTTCTTCTGTACCTCAGTCTAAAAACTCTGCTGTCTGCAATAATCCTTCTGCACCCCAGTCTCCAACCTCTGCTCTCTGCAACATTTCTTCTGGCACCTCAGACTCTAACCTCCACTCTTTGCAACAGTCCTTCTGCACCTCAGTCTCCAAATTCTGCTTTCTGCAACAGTCCTTCTAAACTCAAGTCTCCAACCTCTGCTCTCCACAAAATTTTTTCTGCACCTCAGTCTCTGACCTCTGCTCTCTGCAACGATCCTTCTGCACCCCTGTCTCAAACCTCTGCTCGCTTCAACAGTCCTTGTGAACCCTGGTCTCCAACATCTGCTTCCTACAACAATTCTTCTGTACCTCAGTCTGAAAACTCTGCTCTTTGCAACAGTCCTTCTACACCCTAGTCTCCATACTCTGCTCGCACCAATAATCCTTCTGCACCCCAGTCTCCAACCTTTGTTCTCTACATCAGTTCTTCTGCACCCCAGTCTCCAAACTCGGGTCTCTGAAACAGTCTTTCTGTACAGCCGTCTCAAACCTCTGTTCTTTGTAAGGGTCCTCATGCACCCCAGTATCCAACCTCTGCTTTCTGTATTAGTAGTTTTGCATCACCGTCTCCAAACTCTTCCCTCTCTAACAGTCCTTCTGAAACTCAGTTTGCAACCTCTGCTCTCTGCAACAGTCCTTCTGCATAACAGTATCCATCCTCTACTCTCTGCAACAGTCCTTTTGCACCCGAGTCTCCAACATCTGCTCTCTGCAGCAGTAATTCTCCACCCCAGTCTCCAACCTCTGCTCTCTGTAACAGTCCATCTGTACTGCATTCTCCAAACTCTGCTCTTAGTAAGGGTACTTCTGCACCTGAGTCTCCAACCTCTGCTTTCTGTATCAGTCCTTCTGCACCCCAGTCTCTAAACTGTACTCTGTGTAACTGTACTTCTGCACCTTAGTCTCCAAAGTCAGCTCTCTGCTACACTCTTTCTGGACCCCAATTTCCAAACTCTACTCTCTGCAACAGTTTTTCTACATCGCAGTCTAAAACCTCTGCTCTCTTCAACAGTCCCTCTGCACACCAATGTCCAACCTCTACTCTCAGCAACAGTCCTTCTGAACCTCAGTCTCCAACCTCTGCTCTCTGCAACATTCCTTCTGCACCCCAGTATCAAACCATTGCTCTCGGTAAGAGTCCGTCTGCACCCCAGTCTCCAACCTCTGCTGTTTGTAACCATCCTTCTACACCTCAGTCTCAAACCTCCGCTTTCTGTAACATTCCTTCTGCACCTCAGTCTCCAAACTCTTTCCTTGTAAGATCCTTCTGAAACCCAGTCTCCAACGTCTCCTCTCTGTAAAAGTCCTTCTTTTCCCTAGTTTATTAACTCTGCTCTCTGCAACAGTCCTTCTGCACCTCAGTCTCCTACCTCTGCTTTCTGCAACACTCCTTCTACAAACAAATCTTCAACCTCTGCTCTCCGCAACATTCCTTCTGCACCCAAGTCTCCAACCTGTGCTCTATGTAAGAGTCCTTCTGCACCCAAGTCTTGAAACTCTGCTCTCTGCAAAGATCCTTCTGCACCTCAGTCTCCAACCTCTGCTTTCTGCAACGATCCTTCTGCACACCAGGCTCAAACCTCTGCTAGCTGCAATAGTCCTTGTGAACCCCAGTCTCCAACATCGGCTTCCTGCAACAGTTCTTCTGTACCTCAGTCTGAAAACTCTTCTCTCTGCAATAATCCATCTGTACCCCTCTCCAACCTCTGCTCTCTGTAACAGTCCTTCTGTACCTCAGTCTCCAATCACTGCTCTATGCAACAGTCCTTCTGCACCCAAGTCTCCAACATCTGCTCTCTGCAAAAGTCGTTCTACACCCTAGTCTCCATACTCTGCTCGCCTAAAAGATCCTTCTGCACCCCAGGCTCCAACATCTGTTTCCTACATCAGTCTTTCTGAAAATCAATCTGCAACCTCTGGTCTCTGCAACAGTCCTTCTTCACCCCAATCTCCATCTTCTGCTCTCTTCAGCAGTCCTTTGCACCCCAGTGTCCAACATCTTCTCTCTTCAACACTCATTCTCCACCCCAGTTTCCAATCTCTGCTCTCTGTAAAAGTTCTTTTGTACTGAATTCTCCAACCTCTGCTCTATGCAACAGTCCTTGTGCACCCCAGTCTTCAACATCTGCTCTCTGAAACAGTCCTTCGACACCCCAGTCTTAAACCTCTGCTCTCTGGAAGAGTTTTTCTACACCCCAGTCTCCATACTCTGCTCGCCCAAACAATCCTTGTGCACAACGGTCTCCAACATCTGCTCTCTGCAACAGACCTTCTACACCCCAGTCTCCATCCTCTGCTCTCTGCTACAGTCCTCTTGCACCCCAGTCTCCATACTCTGCTTTTGGCAACATTCCTTCTGCACCCTAGTCTCCAACCTCTGCTATCTGTAACAGTCATTCTCCACCCCAGTCTCCAAACTCTGCTCTCTGTAAGAGTCCTTCTGTACTGCATTCTCGAAACTCTGCTCTCTGTAAGGATACTTCTGCACCCGAATTTCCAAATTCTGCTTTCTTGTCAGTGCTTCTGCACCCCAGTCTTCAAACTCTGCTCTGTGTAACTCTCCTTCTGCACCTTAGTCTCCAACGTCTGCTCTCTGCTACAGTCTTTCTGGACCCCAGTCTCCATCATCTACTCTCTGCAACAGTCCTTCTTAACCCCAGTCTCCAACCTCTGCTCTTTGTAAGAGTCCTTCTGTATTAGAGACTCAAACCTCTGCTCTCTGTAATGGTCCTCCTCTACCCCAGTCTTCAACCTCTGCTTTTTGATTCATTTCTCCTGCACCCCTGTCTCAATCTTCTACTCTCTATTACAGTCCTTCTGCACCTCAGTCTCCAAACTCTGCTCTCTATAATATACTTCTGCACACCAGTCTACAAACTGTAACAGTCCTTCTGCACCGCAGTTTCCAACCTCTGCTCTCTGTAAAATGCCTTCTTCACCCCAGTCTCCAACGTCTTCGCTCTGAAACGATCATTCTGCACCTCAGTCTCCAACGTCTGCTCTCTGCAACAGTCCTTCTGCACCTCAGTCTCCAAACTCTGCTCTCTGTAACAGTCCTTCTGCACCTCAGTATCCAAAGTCTGCTCTCTGTAACAGAACTTCTGCACCCCAGTCTCCAACCTCTGCTCTCTGTAACAGCCCTTCTATACCTAAGTCTCCAAACTCTGCTCTCTGTAACGGTCTTTCCGCACCCAATTCACCAAACTCTGCTTTGTGTTTCAGTCGTTCTGCAACTCAGTATCCAAACTCTGCTCTCTGTAACAGTCCTTCTGCAACTCAGTCTCCAACCTCTGCTCTCTGTAACAGTTCATGTGCACCCCAGTCACAAATCTATGCTCTCTGCAGCATTTCTTCTGAACCCCGCTATCCAACTTATGCTCTCTGTAACTGTCCTTTTTGACCTCAGTCTCCAACCTCTGCTCTCTTTAAGATCCTTCTTCACCTTAGTTACCAAACTCTGCTCTCTGCAAGGATACATCTGCACCCCATTCTTCAAAATCTGCTCTCTGTAACAGTCCTTCTTCAACTCAGTCTCTTAACTCTGCTCTCTGTAAAAATATTACTGCAAAAATATTACTGTAAAAATATTACAGTCCTTCTGCAACTCAATCTTCAACCTCTGCTCTCTGTAACAGTCCTTCTGCAACTCAGTATCCAAACACTGCTCTCTGTAATGATCCTCTGAACCTAAGTCTCCAACCAATGCTCTCTTTAACAGGCCTTCTGCACTGCAGTCTCCAACCTCTGCTCTGTGTAAGAGTTCTTATGCAACCCAGTCTTCAAGCTCTACTCTTTGTTACAGTCCTGCTGCACCCGAATCAAACCTCTGAACTCTGTAACAATCGTTCTGAACTCCAGTCTCAAAACTCTGCTCTCTTTAACAGTTCTTCTGAACCAGAATCTCCAAACTTTGCTCTCTGTAACACTCCCTATGCAACCCAGTCTCTATCCTCTGCTCTTTTTAAGAATCCTTCTGCACCCCAATCTCCAACCTCTGCTCTCTGTAAAAGTCCTTCTGCACCTCAGTCTCAAACCTCTGCTCTCTGTAACGATTCTTCTGAACCTCAGTCTCCACCCTCTGCTCTCTGCAATGGTCCTTCTGCACCCCAGTCTCCAAACTCTGCTCTTTGTAACAGTCCTTCTGTACTGCAATCTCCAACCTCTTCACTCTGTAATGGTCGTTCTGCACCCCAATTGCCAAACTCTTCTTTCTATAATAGTGCTTCTGCACCTCAGACTTCAACTTATGCTGTCTGTAACAGTCCATCTGCACCTCAGTCTGAAACCTCTGCTCTCTGCAACGATCCTTCTGTACCCTACTCTATGAACTGTACTATCTGTGACAGTCCTCTTGCACCCCAGTCTCCAACCTCTGCTCTCTGTAAAACGCCTTCTGCACTCCAGTTTCTAAACTCTGCTCTCTGTAACAGGCCTTCTGCACTCAAGTCTCCAACCTCTTCTCTCTGCAATGATCTTTCTGCACCTCAGTTTCCAACCTCTACTCTCTGCAACAGTTATTCTGCACCCCGTCTCCAAACTCTGCTCTCTCTAAGATTCTTCTGGACCTCAGTCTCCAACACCTGGTCTCTGTATAAATCCTTATGCACGCCAGTATCCAACCTCTTCTCTCTGTAACAATCTTAGGAACCTAAATCTCCAACTTCAGCTCTCTTCATCGGTCCTTCTGCACCCCAGTCTCCAAAATCTGTTTTCTGTAACAGTCCTTCTGAACCACAGTCTCCAAAGTCTGCGTTCTCTATCAGTTATTTTGTACTCCAGTCTCCAAACTCTGCTCTCTGTAACAGTCCTTCTGCATCTCAGTCTACAACCTCTGCTTTCTGTAACAGTCTTTCTGCAACCTAGTCTCAAACCTCTACTCTCTGCAACATTTCTTCTGCACAGCAGTGTCCAACCTGTGCTCTCTGTAACTGTCCTTCTGCACCCCAGTCTCCAACGTCTGCTCTCTGTAAGTATCGTTCTCCACCATATTCTCCAACCTCTGCTCTCCTCAACGATCATTCCGGACCTCAGTCTCCAACCTCTGCTCTCTGCAACGATACTTCTGCACCCCAGTCTCCAACCTCTGCTCTCTGTAACGATTCTTCTGCACCTCAGTCTCCAACCTCTGCTTTCTGCTATGATCCTTCTGCACCTCAGTCTCCAACCTCTGCTCTCTGAAACGATCCTTCTGCACCTAAGTTTCCAACCTCTGCTCCCTGTAACAGTCCTTCTGTACAGCAGTTTCCAAACTCTGCTCTCTGTAACGGTCCTTCTACACCCCAGTCTGCAAGCTCTACTTTCTGTATTAGTCTTTCTGCACCCCAGTCTCCAAACTCTGCTCTCTGTAACAGTTCTTCTGCACCTCAGTCTCCAAACTCTACACTCTGCAACAGTGCTCTGCAACCCAGTCTCCACCCTCTGCTCTCGGTAACAGTTCTTCTGCACCCGAATCAAACCTCTAAACTCTGTAACAATTCATCTGGACATCAGTCTCCAACCTCTGCTCTATACAACATTCCTTCTGCTCCTCAGTCTCCAAACACTACTCTCTGTAGAAGTCCTTCCGCAACTCAGTCTCCAAACTCTGCTCCCTGTAAGATCTTTCTGCAACCAATTCTCCAACCTCTGCTCTCTTTAACAGTCCTTCTGCACCCCAATCTCCAAAGTCTGCTCTCTGTAACAGGCCTTCTGCACCGCAGTCTTATAACTCTACTCTCTTTAATAGGCCTTCTGCACCTAAGTCTCCAACCTCTACTCTCTGCAGCAATCCTTCTGCACCCCAGGATCCAACATCTGCTCTCTGCAACAGTACTTCTGCACCTCAGTCTGAAAACGCTGCTCTCTGCAACAATCCTTCTGCACCCAAGTCTTAAACCTCTGCTCTTGTAACACTTCTTCTGCACCTCTGTCTCCAAAATGATGTCTGTAAGATCTTTCTGCAACCCAGTCTCGAAACTGTGCTATTTGTAACAGTACTTCTGCACCCCAGTCTCCAATCTGCTCTCTGCAACAGTCCTTCTGCACCCCAGTCTCCAACCTCTACTCTCTGTAAGATCCTTCTGCACCACAGTCTTTAACCTCTTCTCTCTGTATCAGTCCTTCTGCACCCAGGTCTCCAAACTCTGCTCTCTGAAATATTTATTCTGCACCCGAGTCTCCAACCTGTGCTCTCTGTAACAGTCCTTCTGCACCCCAGATTCCAACATCTGCTCTCTGCAATGATCCTTTTTCTACCCAGTCTCCAAACTCTGCTCTCTGTAAAAGTCCTTTTGTATCGCAGTCTCCAACCTCTTCTCTTTGTAACGGGCCATCTGCTCCCCAATTGCCAACCTCTGCTTTCTGTAACAGTCCTTCTTCACCCCAGTCTTCAAACTTTTCTCTCTGCAATGATCCTTCTGCACTTCAGTCTCCTACCTCTGCTCTCTGTAAAAGTCCTTCTGCACCTCAGTCTCCATTCTTTGCTCTCTGTAACGGTCCTTCTGAACACCAGTATCCAATCTCTGCTCTCTTTAACAATCCGTCTGCACCTCTGTGTCCAACGTCTGCTCTCTGTAACAGTCCTTCTGCACCCCAGTCTTCAAACTCTGCTCTCTGTAACAGTCCTTCTATACCGTAGTATCCAACCTCTACTCTCTATAACGGTCCTTCTGCACCCCAATTGCCAACCTCTGCTTTCTGAAACAGTTCTTCTGAACCTCAGACTCAAACCTCTGCTCTCTGTAACAGACCTTCTAAGCCTCAGTATGAAACCTCTGCTGTCTGCAACAATCTTTCTAAACCCAGTCTCCAAACTGTGGTATCTGTAACAATCCTTCTGCACCCCAGTCTCCAACATCTGCTCTCTGAAACAGGTCTTCTGCAACTCAGTCACCAAAGTCTGCTCTTTGTAACAGGCCTTTTGCAGCCCAGTCTCCAACCTGTGCTCTCTGTAACCGTCCTTCTGCACCCCAGTCTCCAACATCTGCTCTCTGCAACGATCCTTCTTCTATCCAGTCTCCAAACTCTGCTCTCTGTAAAAGTCATTTTGTATCGCAGTCTCCAACCTCCTCTCTTTGTAACGGTCCATCTGCTACCGAATTGCCAACCCCTGCTTTATGTAACAGTCCTTCTTCACCCCAGTCTCCAAAATATTCTCTCTGAAACGATCCTTCTGCACCTCAGTCTCCAACCTCTGTTCTCTCTAAAAGTCCTTCTGCATCTCAGTCTACATACTTTGCTTTCTGTAATGGTCCTTCTGCACCCCAATCTACAATCTCTGCTCTCTGTAACAATCCTTCTGCACCTTTGTCTCCAACGTCTGCTGTCTGTAACAGGCCTTCTGCACCCCAGTCTCCAAACTCTGCTCTGTGTAACAGTCATTCTGTAATGCAGTCTCCAACCTCTTCTCTCTATAAGGGTACTTCTGCACCCAAATTGCCAACCTCTGCTTTCTCAAACAGTCCTTCTGCACCTGAGACTCCAAACTCTGCTCTCTGTAACAGTCCTTCTAAGCCTCAGTCTGAAACCTCTGCTCTCTGTAACAATCCTTCTAAACCCCAGTCTCAAACATCTGCTCTCTGTAACAGGTCTTCTGCAACTCAGTCTCCAAAGTCTGCACTCTGTAACAGGCCTTCTGAACCCCAGTCTCCAACCTCTTCTCTCTGCAACGATTCTTCTGCACCTCAGTCTCCAACTTCTGCTCTCTGCAACAGTCCTTCTGCCCCCCAGTCTCCAACCTCTGCTCTCTGTAAGATCTTTCTGCCCCCCGTTCTCCAAACTTTGCTCTCTGTAACAGTCATTCTGAACCTCAGGCTACAACCTCATCTCTCTGCAACGGCCCTCCTGCACCCCAGTATCCAACTTCTGTTCTCTGCAGCAGTCCTTCTGCACCCCAAACTACAAACTTTGCTCTCTGTAACAGTCATTCTGCACCCCAGTTTCCAAACTCTACTTTCCGTGTCAGTAATTCTTCACCCCAATCTAAAACCTATGCTCTCTGTAACAGTCCTTCTGCACCTCAGTCCACAAACTCTGCTCTCCGCAACAGTACTTCTGCACCCCAGTCTCAAAACTCTGCTCTGTGCAAAAGTCATTCTACACACCAGTTTCCAACATCTGCTCTCTGCAATGATTCTTCTGCATCCCAGTCTCCAACGTCTGCTCTCTGCAACAGTCCTTCTACACCCCATTCTTCAACCTCTGATCTCTGCTACAGTCTTCTTGCACCCCAATCTCCAACCTCTGGTCTCTTCAACATTTCTTCTGCACCCCAGTCTCCAACCTGTACTCTGTAATTATCCTACTGCACCCCTGTCTCCAAACTCTGCTCTCTAGAGCGATACTTCTGCACCTCAGTCTCCAACCTCTGTTCTCTAAAATGATCCTTCTGCACACCAGTCTCCAACGTCTGTTCTCTGCAACAGTCCTTCTGACCCCAGTGTCCAGCCTCTGCTCTCTGTAACATCCTTCTGCACCCCAGTTTCCTAACTCTGCTCTAGGTGACATTCCTTCTGCACCCCAGTCTCTAACCTCTGCTCTTTGTAACCGTACTTCTGCACCGCAGTCTCCAGTCTCTGCTCACTGCAACATTTCTTCTGCACCCCATTCTCCAAACTGTGCTCTCTGTAACTGTCTTTCTGACCCCAGTCTCCAACCTCTGCTCTCTGTAACTATCCTTCTGCACCTCAGTCTCCAACCTCTGCTTTCTGCTATGATCCTTTTGCACCTCAGTTTTCAACCTCGGCTCTCTGAAACGATCCTTCTGCACCTCAGACTCCAACCTCTGCTCTCTTTAACAGGCTTACTGCACCCCAGTCTCCAAGGTCTGCTCTCGGTAACAGTTCTTCTGCACCCCAATCTCGAATCTCTGCTCTTTGTAACAGTCTCTCTGCATCCCAGTCTCTAACATCTTTTCTCTGCAAAGATACTTCTGAACCTCAGTCTCAAATCTCTGCTCTCTGCAACAGTCCTTCTGCACCCCAGTCTCCAGACTCTGCTCTCTGTAAGATCCTTTTCCATCCCATTCTCCAAGCTCTCCTCTCTGTAACAGTACTTCTGCACCCCAGTATCCAACCTCTGCTCTCTGTAAAAGTCTTTCTGCACCTCAGTCTCCAAACTTTGCTCTCTATAATGGTCCTTCTGCACCCTAGTCTTCAACATCTGCTCTCTACAACAATCCTTCTGCACCAAAGTCTCCAAACTCTGCTCTCTATAACGGTCCTTCTGCACCCAAATTGCCAATCTCTGCTTTCTGTAACAGTCCTTCTGCACCTCAGATTCCAACCTCTGCTCTCTGTAACAGTCCTTTTAAGCCTCAGTCTGAAATCTCTGCTGTCTGCAACAATCCTTCTGCACCCCAGTCTCCAAACTGTGCTATCTGTAACAATCCTTCTGCACCCCAGTCTCCAACCTCTGCTCTCTGTAACAGGTCTTCTTCACCCCAGTCTCCAGCCTCTGATTTCTGTAGCAGGCCTTCTGCTTCCCAGTCTCCAAACTCTTCTATCTGCAACAATTCTTCTGCACCTCAGTCACATACCTCTGCTCTCTTCAGCAGTTATTCTAAACAGCAGTCTCCAACCTCTGCTCTCTGCAATGATCCTTCTGCATCCCAGTCTCCAACAACTGCTCTCTGCAACAGTCCTTCTGCACCCCAGTCTACAACCTCTGCTCTCTGCTACAGTACTTCTGCACCCCAGTCTTCAACCTCTTGTCTCTGCAACATTTCTTCTAAACCCAAGTCTCAAACCTGTGCTCTCTGTAACTGTCCTGCTGCAACCCAGTCTCCAAACGCTGTTCTCTGTAGCGATCTTTCTGCGCCTCATTCTCCAACCTCTGCTCCCTTCAACGATCATTCTGCACCCCACTCTCCATTGTCTGCTCTCTGTAAGAGTCCTTTTGGACCCCAGTCTCCAACCTCTCCTCTCTGTAAAAGTAATTCTTCACCTCAGTCTTCATGTTCTGCAATCTGTAACAGTCCTTTGGCACCCCAGTCTCAAACCTCTGCAATCAGAAATGATCTTCCAGCACCTAAGTCTCCAACCTCTGCTCTCATTAATAGTCCTTCTGCACCCCAGTCTCTAAAATCTTCTCTCTGCAACAATCCTTCTTCTTTTCAGGCTCCAACCTCTGCTCTCAGCAACGGTCCTGCTACATCCCAGTTTCTAGAATGTTCTCTCTGTAACAGTCCTTCTGCACCTCAGTCTCCAAACTCTGTTCTCTGAAACAGGCCTTCTGAACCCCTGTCTCCAACCTCTGATCTCAGTAACAATTCTTCTGCACCCCAATCTCCAAACTCTGCTCTCTGTAGCACTCCTTCTGCACCCCAGTCTCCACCCTCTACTCTCTGTAAAAGTCCTTCTGCACCTCAGGCTCAAACATCAGCTCTCTGTAAGATTCTTTTGCAACCCATTCTCCAAACGCTGCTCTTTGTAACATTCTTCTGCGCCCCAGGCTCCAAACACTGCTCTGTGTAACAAGCTTTCTGCACCCCAGTCTTAAACTTCTGCTCTCTGTAACAGGCCTTCTGCACCCCAGTCTCCAGCCTGTGCTCTGATTCTTCTGCATCCCAGTCTCCAAACTTCGCTCTCTGTAACAGTCTTTCTGCACCCCATGATCCAACATCTGCTCTCAGAAACAGTCCTTCTGCACCTCAGTCTGAAAACTCGGCTCTCTTCAAAAATCCTTCTGCACCCGAGTTTTCAAACTTTGCTCTCTGTAACAGTCCTTCTGAACCTCAGTCGACAAAATGCTCTTTGTAATATCCTTCTGCAACCCAGTCACGAAATTGTGCTATCTTTAACAATCCGTCTGCACCTCAGTCTACAAACTCTGCTCTCTGTAACAGGCCTTGTACACCCCAGTCTCCAATTTCTGCTCTCTGTAACAGGCCTTCTGCACCCAGTCTTCAACCTCTTCTCTCTGCAAGAATCTCTCTTAACCTCAGTCTCCAACCTCTGCTCTTTGCAACATTTTTTCTGCACTCCAGTCTCCAACTTCTGCTCTCTGTAACAATCCTTCTGCACCTGAGTCTCCAACCTCTGCTCTCTGCAACGGTTCTTCTGCACCCCAGTCTCCACACTCTGTTTTCTGCAACAGTCCTTCTGCACCCCAGTCTCCAACCTCTGCTCTCTGCTATAGTACTTCTGCACCCCAGTCTCCAACATCTGCTCTCTGTATCAGTCGTTTAGCACCTCAGTCTCCAACCTCTGCTCTCTGCAGCAGTTCTTTTACTCCCCAGTAACCAAAATCTGCTCTGTGTAACTATCCGTCTGCACCTTAGTTTCTAACCTCTTCTCTCTGCAACGATCTTCCTGCTCCCCAGTCTCCAAATCTGATCTCTGTTTTAGTCCTTCTGCAACACAGTATCCAACCTCTGCTCTCTGTAACGATCCTTCTGCACCTCATCTCCAAATTCTGCTCTGTGTAAAAGTCCTTCTGCAGCTCAGTCTCCAACCTCCGCTCTATTTAACAGTCCGTCTGCACCCCAGTCTCCAACATCTGCTCTCTGCAACAATCCTTCTCCCCAGGCTCCAATCTCTGCTCACAGCAACGGTCCTTATACACCCCAGTTTCCAAACTCTGCTCTCTGTAACACTCCCTCTGCACCCCAGACTCCACCATCTACTCTCTGTAAAAGTCCTTCTGCACCTCCTTCTCCAACGTCTGTTCTCTGTAAGATCCTTCTGCGACGCATTCTCCTAATTCTGCTCTCTGTAACAGTCCTTCTGCACCCCAGTCTCCAAACTCTGCTCTCTGTAACAGGCCTTGTGCACCCCAGTCTTCAACCTCTGCTCTCTGTAACAGGCCTTCTGCACCCCAGTCTCTAAACTGTGCTCTCTGCAACGATCCTTCTGCACCCCGGTCTCAAAACTCTGCTCTCTGCAAGAGTCCTTCTGCACCCCAGGATCCAACATCTGCTCTCTGCAACAGTCCTACTGTACCTAAGTCTGAAAACTCTGCTCTCTGTCACAATCCTTCTGCACCCCAGTTTCCAAACTTTGCTCTCTGTAATAGTCCTTCTGAACCTCAGTCTTCAAAATGCTCTCTGTAAGATCTTTGTGCAACCCAGTCTCAAAATTGTGCAATCTATAACATTCCTTCTGCACCCCAGTCTCCAAACTTTGCTCTCTGTAACAGGCCTTCTGCACCCCAGTCTCCAATTTCTGCACTCTGTAACAGGCTGTCTGCACCCCAGTCTCCAACCTCTTCTCTCTGCAACGATCCATCTTTACCTCAGTCTCCAAACTCTGCTCTCTGCAACAGTCCTTCTGGACCCCAGTCTCCAACATCTGCTCTCTGTAAAAATCCTTCTGCACCCCGGTCTCCAAATTTTGCTGTCTGTAAAACTCCTTCTCTACTGCAGTCTCCAATCTCTGCTCCATGTAACGGTCCTTCTGAACCCCAGTCTCCAACCTCTGCTTTGTGTTTCAGTTCTTCTGCACCCCAGTCTTTAACCTCTGCTCTCTCTATCAGTCCTTTTGCACCTCAGTCTCCAACCTCTGTTCTCTGCAGCAGTCTTTTCACACCCCAGAAACCAAACTCTGCTCTGTGTAACTATGTTCTGCACCATAGTTTCCAACCTCTGCTCTGTGCAACGATCCTTCTGCACCTCAGTATCCAAACTCTGTTCTCTGTATCAGTCCTTCTGCACCACAGTCTCCAAACTCTGCTCTTGGCATCAGTCCTTATGCACCCAAATCTACAAACTCTGCTCTCTGCAACATTTCTTCTGCACCCCAGTCTCCAACCTGTACTCTCTGTAACTGTCCTTCTGCAACTCAGTCTCCAACCTCTGCTCTCTGTAACAGTACTTCTGCACCCAAATCTCCAACATCTGCTCTCTGAAACGATCCTTCTTCTACCCAGTCTCGAAATTCTGCTCTCTGTAAAAGTCCTTTTGTATCGCAGTCTCCAAACTCTTCTCTTTTTTTAACAGTTCATCTGCACCCCAATTGCCAACCTCTGCTTTCAATAAAAGTCTTTTTGCACCTCACACTCCAA
Source organism: Ictidomys tridecemlineatus (assembly GCF_052094955.1). Lineage (NCBI taxonomy): Eukaryota > Metazoa > Chordata > Mammalia > Rodentia > Sciuridae > Ictidomys > Ictidomys tridecemlineatus. The sequence goes on from NW_027522369.1 coordinate 160,958, forward strand.
CCTTTGCTCTCTGTAACAGTCCTTCTAAGCCTCAATCTGAAACCTCTGCACTCTACATCGATCCTTCTACACCCAGTCTCCAAACTGTGCTATCTCTAACAATCCTTCTGCACCCAAGTCTCCAATATCTGCTCTCTGTAACAGGTCTTCTGCAACCCAGTCTCCAAACTCTGCTCTCTGTAACAGTCCTTCTGCACCTCAGACTTCAACCTCATCACTCTGCAACGGACCTTCTGCTCCCCAGTCTCCAACCTCTGCTCTCTGCAAGGATCATTCTGCATCCCAGTTTACAACGTCTGCTCTCTCAACAGTCCTTCTACAACCCAGTCTCTAACCTCTGCTCTCTGCTACAGTCCCTCTGCATCCCAGTCTCCAACCTCTGCTCTCTGCAACATTTCATCTGCACCCCAGTCTCCAACCTGTGCTTTCTGAAACTATCCTACTGCACCCTGGTCTCCAAACTCTGCTCTCTGTAGTGATCCTTCTGCACCTCAGTCTCTAACTTCTGCTCTCTCTAACAATCTTTCTTCACCCCAGTCTCCAAACTCTGCTCTCTGCAACAGTCCTTCTGCACCCCATACTCCAAGCTCTGCTCTCTGTAACAGTCCTTCTGCACATCAGTGTCCAAAATCTGCTCTCTGTAACAATCTTTCTGAACGTCAGTTTCCAACCTCTGCTCTCTGCAATGATCCTTCGGCACCACAGTCTCCAACCTCTGCTCTCTTTAACAGTTTTTCTGAACCCAAATCTCCAAACTCTTGTCTCTGTAACACTCCTTGACACCCCAGTCTCCAACCTCTCTTCTCTGTAAAAGTCCTTCTGCACCTCAGTCTCCAACCTCATCACTCTGCAACGGACCTTCTGCTCCCCAGTCTCCAACCTCTGCTCTCTGCAAGGATCATTCTGCATCCCAGTTTACAACGTCTGCTCTCTCAACAGTCCTTCTACAACCCAGTCTCTAACCTCTGCTCTCTGCTACAGTCCCTCTGCATCCCAGACTCCAACCTCTGCTCTCTGCAACATTTCATCTGCACCCCAGTCTCCAACCTGTGCTTTCTGAAACTATCCTACCGCACCCTGGTCTCCAAACTCTGCTCTCTGTAGTGATCCTTCTGCACCTCAGTCTCTAACTTCTGCTCTCTCTAACAATCTTTCTTCACCCCAGTCTCCAAACTCTGCTCTCTGCAACAGTCCTTCTGCACCCCATACTCCAAGCTCTGCTCTCTGTAACAGTCCTTCTGCACATCAGTGTCCAAAATCTGCTCTCTGTAACAATCTTTCTGCACGTCAGTTTCCAACCTCTGCTCTCTGCAATGATCCTTCGGCACCACAGTCTCCAACCTCTGCTCTCTTTAACAGTTTTTCTGAACCCAAATCTCCAAATTCTTGTCTCTGTAACACTCCTTGACACCCCAGTCTCCAACCTCTCTTCTCTGTAAAAGTCCTTCTGCACCTCAGTATCCAACCTCTGCAATCTGTAACGGTCCTTTTGCACCCTAGTCTCCAACCTCTACTCTCTGAAACGATCCTTCTGCACCTCAGTCTCCAACCTCTGCTCTCTGTAACAGTCATTCTGCACCCCAGTCTCCAAAATCTGCTCTCTGCAACGATCCTTCTTCTCCCCAAGTTCCAAGCTCTGCTCTGTGCAACGGTTCTTCTGCAACCCAGTTTTCAACCTCTGCTCTCTGTAACAGTCTTTCTGCACCTCATTCTCCAAACTCTGCTCTCTGCAACAGTCCTTCTCACCCCAGTCTCCAACCTCTGCTCTCGGTAACGGTTCTTCTGCACCCCAATCTCAAAATTCTGCTCTCTGTAACACTCATTCTGCACCTCAGTCTCCATATTCTGATCTCTGTTACAATTTTTCTTGACCTCAGTCTCAAACCTCTGCTCTCTGTGTCAGTTCTCCTGCACCTCCGTCTCCAAATTTGTTCTCTGAAATAGTTCCTCTGCACCCCAGTTCTACCCTCTGCTCTCTGCAACATTTCTTCTGCTCCCCAGTCTCCGAACTGTGCTTTCTGTAACATTGTTCCTGACCCCAGTCTCTGACCTCTGCTCTCTGTAAAGATTCTTCTGCACCTCAGTCTCCAAACTCTGATTTCTGCAACGAACCTTCTGCACATCAAGTTCCAACGTCTGCTCTCTGCAACGATCCTTCTTCTCCCCAAGTTCCAAGCTCTGCTCTGTGCAATGGTTCTTCTGCACCCCAGTTTTCAACCTCTGCTCTCTGTAACAGGCCTTCTACACCCCAGTCTCCAACCTCTGCTCTCTATAACAGTTCTTCTGCACCACAGTCTCAAAACTCTTCTCTCTGTAACAGTCCTTCTGCAGCCGAGTCTCTAAACTCTGCTCTCTGTAACAATCCTTCTGCACCCCAGTCTCCAACCTCTGCTCTCTATACAGTTCTTCTGCACCCCAGTCTCCAAACTCTGCTGTCTGTATCACTCCTTCTGCACCAAAGTCTCCATCCTCTGCTCTGTGTAAGAATCCTTCTGCACCCCAGTCTCCAACCTCTGCTCTCTGTAACGATCCATCTGCAACTCATTCTCGAACCTCTGCTCTATGTAACAGTCTTTCTGCACCCTAGTCTCAAACATCTGCTCTTTGAAAGGATCCTTCTTCTACCCAGTCTCCAACCTCTTCTCTCTGTAACAGTCCTTTTGTATCGCAGTCTCTAACCTCTTCTCTTTGTAACAGTCCTTCTGCTCCCCAATTGCCAGTCTCTGCTTTCTGTAACAGTCTTTCTGTACAACAGTCTCCAGACTCTGCTCTCTGGAATATCATTTTTCATCCCAGTCTCCAAACTCTGCTCTTTGTAGCACTTCTTCTACACCCCAGTATCCAAACTCTGCTCTCTTTAAAAGTCCTTCTGCACCTCAGTCTCCAAACTTTGCTCTCTGTAATGGTCCTTCTGCACCCCAGTTTCCAACCTCTGCTTTCTGTAACAATCCTTCTGCACCTCAGGCTTCAACGTCTGCTCTCTGTAACAGTCTTTTTCTACCCCAGTATCCAACATCTGCACTCTGCAACGGTCCTTCTGCACCCCAGTCTCCAAACTCTGCTCTCTGTAACAGTCCTTCTGTACCACAGTCTCCAACCTCTTCTTTCTATAATGGTTCTTCTACACGCGAATTGCCAACCTCTGCTTTCTGGAACAGTCCTTCTGAGCCTCAGATTCCAAACTCTGCTCTCTGTAACAGTCCTTCTGAGCCTCAGTTTCCAAACTCTGCTCTCTGTAACAGTCCTTCTAAGCCTCAGTCTGAAACCTCTGCGCTCTGCAAGGAACCTTCTGCACCCCAGTCTCCAATTTGTGCTATCTGTAAAAATCATTCTGCACCCCTGTCTCTAACCTCTGTTCTCTGTGAAAGGTCTTCTGCACCCCAGTCTCAAACTCTGCTCACTGTAACAGTCCTTCTGCACCCCAGTGTCCAACCTCTACTCTCTGCAACAATCCTTCTGCACCTTAGTTTCCAACCTCTGCTCTCTGTATCAATCCTTCTGCAACTCAGTCTCCAACCTCTGCTCTCTGTGACAGTCCTTCTGCACCCATGTCTCCAACATCTGCATTCTTCAGCGATTCTTCTTTTACCCAGTCTCTAACCTCTGCTCCCTGTAACAGTCCTTTTGTATTGCAGTCTCCAACTTCTTCTCTTTGTAAGAGAGGTTCTTCTGCTCCCCAATTGCCAACCTCTGCTTTCTGAAAAAGTCCTTATGAACCCCAGTCTCTAAACTCTTCTCACTGCTACGATCCTGCTGCACCTCAGTCTGTAAACTCTGCTCTCTCTAACAGTCCTTCTGAACCCCAGTCTCCAGACTCTGCTATCTGTATGATCCACTTGCATCCCAGTCTCCAATATCTGCTCTCTGTAACCGTCCTTCTGCACCACAGTATCCAACCTCTGCTCTCTAGAAAAGTCTTTCTGCACATCAGTCTCCAAACTTTGCTCTTCGTAATGGTCCTTCTGCACCCCAGTATTCAAACTCTGCTCTCTGTAACAAACCTTCTGCACCCCAATCTCCAAACTCTGCACTCTGTAACAGGCCTTCTGCAACCCAGTTTCCAACCTCTTCTCTCTGCAACGATCCTTCTGCACCTCAGTCTCCATCCTCTGCACTCTGCAACTGTCCTTCTGCACCCCAGTCTCCTTACTCTGCTCTCTGTAAGAATCCTTCTGCACCCCAGTCTCCAACCGCTCCTCTCTTTAACAGTCCTTCTGCAGCTCAGTGTCCAATCTCTGCTCTCTGTAATGAACCTTGAGCACCTCAGTCTTCAACCGCTGGTCTCTATAACAGGCCTTCTGAACCCCATTCTTCAACCTATGCTTTCTGGATCAGTCCTTTTGCCCACCAGTATCCTAACTCTGCTCTCTGTAACAGTCCTTCTGTACCGCAGTCTCAAAACACTGCTCTCTGTAACGGTCCTTCTGCACCTCAGTCAACAACATCAACTTTCTGTATCAGTTCTTCTGCACCCCAGTCTCCAACCTTTGCTCTCAGTAAGAGTCCTTCTGCAACCCAGTCTCCAACTTCTGCTCTCTGCAACATTTCTTCTGCACCCCAGTCTCAATAGGTTCTCTCTGTAACTGTCCTTCTGCACCCCATTCTCCAACCTCTCCTCTTTGTAACGATCTTTCTAAACCACAGTCTGAAACCTCTGCTCTCTGAAACGATCCTTCTTACCCTCATAATTTAACCTCTGCGCTCCGCAATGATTTTTCTGCACACCAGTCTCCAACCTCTGCTCTCTGTAACAATCCTTCTGCACCTCAGTCTCCATTCTCTGCTATCTGTAACAATCCATCAGCACACCAGTCTCCAACCTCTTTTCTCTGTAACAGGTCTTCTGCACCACAGTCTCCAAACTGCTCTCTGTAACAGGCCTAATGCACCCCGGTCTCCAACCCCTTCTCACTGCAATGATCCTTCTCCAACTCAGTCTCCAACCACTGCTCTCTGCAACAGTCCTTCTGCACCCAGTCTCCAACCTCTGCTCTCTGCAAGATCCTTCTTCACACCAGTCTGCAAACCTTGCTCTCTATAACAGTCCTTCTGCACCTCAGTCTCCAAACTCTGCTCTCTGCTATGGTCCTTCTGCACCCCAGTATACAACCTCTGTTCTCTGCAATAGTCCTTCTGCACCCCAGGCTCCAAACTCTGCTCGGTGTAACAGTTTTTCTGTACCGCAGTCTCCAACCTCTGCTGTCTGTAACGTTCCTTCTGCACCCCAGTCTCCAAACTCTGCTCTCTTTAACAGTCCTTCTGCACCTCACTCTCCAACCTCTGCTCTTTTCAACAGTTCTTCTACACCCCAGTCTCTAACCTCTGCTCTCTGTAAGATCCTACTTCACCCTGGTCTCCAAACTTTGCTCTCCATAACAGTCCTTCTGCACCTCAGTCTCCAACATCTGCTCTCTGCAACAGTCCTTCTGCACCCCAGTCTCCAAACTCTGCTCTCTATAACAATCCTCCTGCACCTCAGTCTCCAACGTCTGTTCTCTGAAACGGTCCTTCTGCACCTCAGTCTCCAACCTCTACTCTCTGTAACAGTCCTTCTGCACTTCACTCTCCAACCTCTGCTCTCTGTATAATACTAATAAAACTCAGTCTCAAACCTCTGCTCTCTGTATCTATCCTTCTGCACCTCAGTCTTTAACCTCTGCTCTCTGTAACAGTCCATCTACACCTCATACTGACACCGCTGCTCTCTGCATGATCCTTCTGCACCTCAGTCTCCAACCTCTGCTCTCCGTAAGATCCTTCAGCAACTCAGTCTCCAAACTCTGCTCTCTATAACAGTCCTTCTGAACACCAGTCTCAAAACTCTGCCCTCTGTATCTATCCTTCTTCACCTCAATCTCCAACCTGTGCTCTCTGTAACATTCCTTCTACACCCCAGTCTCCAAACTCTGCTCTCTGTAACAGTTTTTCTATACCGCAGTCTCCAAACTCTGGTTTTTTTAATGGTCTTTCTGCACCCCAATTTCCAACCTCTGCTTTCTATAACAGTCATTCTGCACATCAGTCTCCAAACTCTGCTCTATCTAACAGTACTTCTACACCTCAGTCTCCAACCTCTGCTCTCTGTAACAGTCCTTCTGCACCTCAGTCTGACACCTCTCCTCTCTGCATGGTCCCTCTGCACCTCAGTCTCCAACCACTGCTGTCTGTAACAGTCCACGTGCACCTCAGTCTCCAACCTCTTCTCTCCATAAGATCCTTCAGCAACACAGTCTCCAAACTCAGCTCTCTATAACAGTCCCTCTGCACCCCAGTCTCCAACCTCTGCTTTTTGAATCAGTCTTTCTGCACCCCAGTCTCCAAACTCTGCTCTTTGTATCTATCCTTCTGCACCTCAGTCTTCAACCTGTGCTTTCTGTTACAGTCCTTCTGCACCCCAGTCTCCAACCTCTGCTCTCTGTAACAGTCCTTCTATACCGCAGTCTCGAAACTCTGCTCTCTGTAACGGTCTATCTGCACCCCAATTTTCAACCTCTGCTTTCTGTAACAGTCCTTCTGCACGTCAGTCTCTAAACTCTGCTCTCTATAACAGTCCTCTTACACCTTAGTCTGAAACCTCTGCTCTCCATGATTCTTCTGCACCCCAGTCTCCAACCACTGCTCTCTGTAACAGTCCACCTGCACCTCAGTCTCCAATATCTGCTCACTGTAAGTTCCTTCAGCAAACCAGTCTCCAAACTCTGCTCTCTGTAACAGTTTTTCTGCACCCCAGTCTCCAACCTCTCCTCTCTGTAACAGGCCTTCTGCACGCCAGTCTCGAAACTCTGCTCTCCATAGCAGGCCTTCTGCACGCCAGTCTTTATACGCTGCTCTTTTTTAGAGGCCTTCTGCACCCAAGTCTCCGAACTCTGGTCTCTGCAATGATCCTTCTGCATCCCAATCTCCAACCTCTGCTCTCTGCATTGATCCTACTTAATACCATTCTCCAACCTCTGCATCTGCAACAGTCCTTCTGCACCTCAGTCTCTAACTTCTGCTCTATGTAAGATCCTTCTGCACCCCTGCCTCCAAACTCTGCTATTTGCAACGATCCTTCTGCACCCCAGTCTACAACCTCTGTTCTGTGTAAAAGGATTTCTGCACCTCAGTCTCCAACCTCTGCTTTCTGCAACGGTCCTTCTGCACCCCAGTCTCTAAATTCTGCTCTCTGCAATAGTCTTTTTGTACTGCATTCTCCAAACTCTACTATCTGAAACATTCTTTCTGCACCCAATACTAGAGTCTCTGCTTTCTGTATCAGTCCTTCTTCAGCCCATCTCTAACTTCTGCTCTAAGTGTCCTTCTGCACCTTAGTCTCCAACCTCTGCCCTCTGCAACAGTCCTTCTGCACCCCAGTCTCTAACCTCTGCTCTCTGCAATAGTCCTTCTGCACTTCAGTCTCCAACCTCTTCTCTCTGCAACAGTCTTTCTGCACCCCAGTCTCCAAACTGTGGTCTCTGTAACAATCCTTCTGCACCTCAGTCTGCAAACTCTTTTCTCTGCAACGGTCCTTGTGCACCCCAGTCTCCAAGTTCTGCTCTCTGCAACAGTTTCTCTACACCCCAGTCTCCAACATCTGGTCACTGCAACAGTCCTTCTGCACCACAGTCTGAAAATTCTGCTGTCTGAAACGATCCTCCTGCACCCCAGTCTTCTACCTCTGCTCTCTGTAACAATTCTTCTGCACCTCAGTCTCCAAACTCTGTACTCTTCAACGTTAATTCTGCACCTCAGTCTCCAACATTTACTCTCTGTATCAGTCTTTATGCACCTGATTCTTCAACCTCTGCTCTCTGTAAAATCCTTCTCCAACCCAGTCTCCAAACTCTGCTCTCTGTAACAGTCCTTCTGCACACCAGTCTCCAAGCTCTGCTCTCTACACTGATACTTCTTCACCACAGTCTCCAACCTCTGCTCTCTGCAACAGTCCTTCTGCACACCAGTCTCCAACATTTGCTCTCTGCAACAGTCCTTTAACAAGTCAGTCTAAATTCTCTGATCTCTGAAAGGATCCTTCTGCGCCTCAGTCTCCTACCTCTGCTCTCTGTAAGACCCTTCTGTAACCCAGTCTCCAAACTCTGCTCTGTAACAGTCCTTCTGCAGAATAGTTTTCAATCTCTGCTCTCTGTAACAAAAATTTTACAACCCAGTCTGGAACCTCTGCTCTCTGTAACAGGCCTTCAGAACCCCAGTCTCCAACCTCTGCAATGATTTTTCTCCACCCCAGTCTCCAACCTCTGCTCTTGGTAACAGTCCTGCACCCTAGTCACCCTAGTCACAAACCTCTGCTCTCTGTAAGATCGTTATGTACTCCAGTCTCCAACCTCTTCTCTCTGCAACGATTCTTTTCAATACCAGTCTCCAACATCTGCTCTCTGCAACAATCCTTTTGCACCCCAGTCTCTAAACTCTGCTCTCTGTAAGATCCATCTGAACCCTATCTCCAACATCTGCTCTCTATAAGAGTCCTTCTCCACACAAGTCTCCAAACTCTGCTCTCTGTAACAGTCCATCTGCATCTCAGTCTCTAAAATCTGCTCTCTGCAATGATCCTTCTTTACCCCAGTCTACAACTTCTGTTCTGTGCAACAGTCCTTTTATACAACACTCTCCAACCTCTGCTCTCTGTAAGATCCTTCTGCAGTCCAGTTTCTAAACTCTGCTCTCTGTAACATTCCGTCTCCACCCCAGTCTCCAAATCCTGTCCTCTGCAACAGTCCTTCTGCGATCTTCTCTGTTTAACAGTCATTCTGTACCGCGGTCTCTAACCTCTGCTCTCTGTAACCGTCCTTCTACACCCCGACTTCCAACCTCTGCTTTCTGTAACAGTCCTTCTGCACCTGAGTATCCAAACTCTGCTCTCTGTAACACTTCTTCTACACCTCAGTCTCCAACCTCTGCTCTCTGTAACAGTCCTTCTGCACACCAGTCTCCAACCTCTGCTATTGGTAACAGTTCTATACTGCAGTCTTCAAAATCTTCTCTCTTTAATGATCCTTCTGCATGCCAATTTCTAAACTCTTTTTTCCTGTAACAGTCCGTCTGCACCTGAATCTACAAACTCTGTTCTCTGTAACAGTCCTTCTACACCCCAGTCTCCAACTTCTGCTCTCTACAACCAACCTTCTGCACCCCAGTCTCCAACATATGCTCCCTGTAAAAGTCCTTCTGTACCTCAGTCTGAAAACTCTGCTGTCTGGAACGAACCTTCTGCATCCCAGTCTCCTACCTCTGCTCTCTTTAAGAGTCCATCTGCACCTCAGTCTCCAACCTCTGCTCTCTTTAACAGTCCTTCTGCACCTCAGTCTCCAAATTCTGCTCTCTTTAAGATCCTTCTGCACCACTGTCTTTAACCTCTGCTCTCTGTAACAGTCTTTTTGCACCTCAGTTTCCAACCTCTACTCTCCGCAACAGTTTTTCTGCACCCAGTCTCCAAACTCTGCTCTCTGCAACAGTCCTTCGGAACCCTAGTTACCAACATCCGCTCTCTTCTACAGTCCTTCTGCACCCCAGTCTCCAACCTCTGCTCTCTGTAACAGTCCTCCTGTACTGCAGAATCCAACCTCTGCTCTTTCTATCGGTCTTTCTTCACACCAGACTCCAATCTCTGCTTTCTGTATCAGTCCTTCTGCACCCCATTCTCCAACCTCTGCTCACTATAACAGTCCTCCAAACTCTGCTCTCTCCAAGGATCCTTCTACTCCTCACTCTCCAACCTCTGCTCTCTGCAAGGATTCTTCTGCACCACAATCTCCAACCTCTGCTCTCTGCAACAGTCCTTCTGCACACCAGTCTCTATCATCTGCTCTCTGCAACAATCCTTCAGCAACTCAATCTAAAAACTCTGCTCTCTGTAACGATCTTTCTGCACCGCATTCTCCTACCTCTGCTCTCTGTAAGACCCTTCTGCAACCCAGTCTCCAAACTCTGCTCTCTGTAACAGTCCTTCTGCAGAATACTTTACAACTTCTGCTCTCTGTAACAAAAATTTTGTAACCCAGTATCAAACCTCTGCTCTCTGTAACAGGCCTTAAGAACCCCAGTTTCCAACCTCTTCTCTCTGCAATTATTTTTCTCCACCCCAGTATCAAACCTCTGCTCTCGGCAACAGTCCTTCTGCACCCTACTCACCAACCTCTGCTCTCTGTAAGATCCTTATGCACTCCAGTCTCCAACTCTTCTCTTTGCAATGATTCTTCTCCATCCCAGTCTCCAACATCTGCTCTCTGCAACTGTCTTTTGTACTCCAGTCCCCAAACTCTGCTCTCTGTAAGATCCATCTGAACCCCAGTCTCCAATCTCTGCTCTCTGTAACAGTCCTTCTGCACACCAGTCTCCAAACAATGCTCTATGTAACTGTCCTTCTGCACCTCAGTCTCCAAACTCTGCTCTCTGTAACAGTCCATCTACACCTCAGTCTCTAAAATCTGCTCTCTGCCACGATCCTTCTGGACCCCAATCTCCTACTTCTGCTCTCTGCAACAGTTTTTCTGCACCACAGTCTCCAGACTCTGGTCTCTGTAAGATCCTACTGCACTCCAGTTTCGAAACTCTGCTCTCTGTAACATTCCTTTTCAACCCCAGTCCCCAACTTCTGTCCTCTGCAACAGTCCTGCTGCTCCCCAGTTTCTGAGATCTGCTCTGTGTAACAGTCCTTCTGTACCGCAGTCTTCAACCTCTGCTCTCTGTAACGGTCCTTCTACACCCCAATTTCAAAACTCTGCTTTCTGTAACATTACTTCTGCACCTCAGACTCAAAACACTGCTCTCTGTAACACTCCTTCTACACCTCAGTCTCCAATCTGTGCTCTCTGTAACATTCCTTCTGCACCCCAGTCTCCAACCTCTGCTCTCTGCATTTGTACCTCTGCAACCCAGTCTCCAACCTTGTTCTCTACAACAGTACTTCTGTACTACAGTCTCCAACGTCTGTTTTCTGTAAGGGTACTTTTGCAACCCAGTCTGCCACCTCTACTTTCTATATCAGTCCTTCTGCACCATAGTCTCCAAACTCTGCTCTCTGTAACCATCATTCTGCACCTCACTCTGCAACCTCTGCTCAGTGAAACAGTCCTTCTGCAACCAGTCTTCAAACTCTGCTCTCTGCAAGAGTCCTTTTGCACCACAGTCTCCATCCCCTGCTCTCCGCAACAGTCCTTCTTTACCCCAGTCTCCAACCTCTGCTCTCTTTAACAGTCCTTCTGTACTGCAATCTCCAACCTCTGCTCTCGGTAAGGGTCCTTCTGCACCCCAGTCTGAAAACTCTGCTTTCTGTATTAGTCCTTCTGCACCCCAGTCTCTAACCTTTGCTCTCTGTATCAGTTTTTCTGCACCTTAGACTCCATCCTCTTCTCTCTGCTACAGTCCTTAAGCGCCCCAATCTTTAACCTCTTCTCTCTGCCACAGTCCTTCTGCAGCTCAGTGTCAAAACTCTGCTCTCTGTAATATCCTTCTGTAACCCAGTCTCCAACCTCTACTTTCTGCAATGGTCCTTCTGTAAACCAGTCTCTAACCTCTGTTCTCTACAACAGTCATACTGCACCCCAGTCTCCAACGTCTGCTCTCTGTAAGAGTCTTTCAATCTCCAAACTCTGTTTTCTGTAAGGGTCCTTCTGCACCCCAGTCTTAAACCTCTGCTTTCGGTATCAATCCTTCTGCACTGCAGTCTCAAAACACTGCTCTCTCCAACGATCCTTCTGCACCTCAGGCTCAAACCTCTGCTCTCTCTAACAGTCCTTCTGTACCTCATTCTCTAAACTCTGCTCTCTGTAAGATTCTTTTGCAACCCAGTCTCCGAACTCTGATCTCTGTAACTGTCCTTCTGCACCCTAGTCTCCAGGAACTGCTCTCTGTAACAGGCCTTCTTCACCCCAGTCTCCAAACTCTGCTGTATGTAACCGGCCTTTTGCGCCCAGTCTCCAAACTCTTCTCTCTTCAATGATCCTTCTCAACCCCAGTCTCCAAACTCTGCTCTCAGCAACAGACCTTTTGCACCCCAGTCTCCAACCTATGCTCCCTGTAAGATCCTTCTGCACACCCTTCTCCAACCTCTGCTCTCTGTAACATTCCTCTGCATACCAGTCTCCAACTTCTGCTCTCTGTAAGGGTCTTTCTGCACCTCAGTCTCCAACTTCTGCTCTCTGCAACACTTCTTTTGCACCCCAGTCTCCTAACGTTGCTCTCTGTAACAGTTTTTCTGCACCTCAGTCTTTAACCTGTGCTCTCAGTAAAAGTCCTTCTGCACCACAGTCTCAAACCTCTGCTCTCTCTAACAATCATTCTGAACCCCAGTCTTCAAACTCTGCTCTCTGCAACAATCCTTCTGCACCCCAGTCTCCAAAGTCTGCTCTCTGTTACAGTCCTTCTGCACCCCAGTCTTCAAACTCTGCTTTCTGTAACCGTTTTTTGCATCTAAGTCTCCATTCTCTGCCCTATGCAACAGTTTTCTTCACCCAAGTCTCCAACGTCTGCTCTCTGAAAAAGTCTTTCTAAACCCTAGTCTCCAAACTCTGCTCTTTGTAACAGTCCTTCTAAACCCCATTCTCCATACTCTGCTCACCCCAAGAATACTTCTGCACCCCAGTCTCCATTCTCTGCTCTCTGCATGTTTCCTTTTGCACCCTAGGCTCCAGCATCTGCTCTCTGCAACAGTCCTTCTCCACCCCCGTCTCCAAACACTGCTCTCTGTAACAGTCCTTCTGGACTTCAATCTCCAACCTCTAATCTCTGCAAAACTCCTTCTACACCCCAGTCTCCACACACTGCTTTCAGCAAAAGTTTTTCTGCACCCCAGTCTCCAACCTCTTCTCTCTGTAACTATCTTTCTTCACCTCAGTCTCCAATCTCTGCTCTTTGCAAGGGTCCTTCTCACCTCAGTCCTCCAACTTCTACTCTCTGTAACAGTGCTTCTGCACCCCAGTATTCAAACTCTGCTCTTTGTAAGATCTTTCTGAACCGCAGTCCAACATCTGCTTGCTGCAACAGTCCTTGTGCAATCCAGTCTCCAAAGTCTGCTCTCTGCAACAGATCTTCTGTACCTCAGTCTGAAAAATCTGCTCTCTGCAACAATTCCTCTGTACCCATGTCTCCATACTCTGCTCTCTGTAACAGTCTTTCTGTACCTCTGTCTCCTAAATCTGCTCCATGTAAGACCATTCTGAAACCCAGTCTGCAAACTCTGCTCTCTGTAACAGTCCTTCTGCACCCCAGGTTCCAAACTCTGCTCTCTGAAACAGGCCTTCTGCACCCCAGTCTCCAAGCTCTACTCTCTGCAACGATCCTTCTGCACCCCAGTCTCCTACCTCTTCTCTCTAAAACAGTCCTTCTGCACCCCAGTCTCCTACCTCTGCTCTCTGTAAGATCATTCTGCACACCAGTCTCCAACCCCTGTTCGCTGTAACAGTCCTTCTGGAACCTATCTCCAAATTCTGCTCTCTGCAACGGTCCTTCTGCACCCCAGTCTAAAACCTCTGTTTTCTGAAACAGTCCTTCTACACCCCAGTCTCCAAACTCTGCTCTCTGTAACAGTCCTTCTGTACCAGAGTCTCCAACCTCTGCTCTCTGTAACGGTCCTTCTTCCCCTCAGTCTCTAACATCTGCTTTCTTTTTCAGTCCTTCTGCACCTCAGATTTCAAACTCTGCTCTCTGTAACAGTCCTTCTACACCTTAGTCTCCAACCTCTGCTTCCAGCAACAGTCCTTCTGAACCCCAGACTCCTACCTCTGCTCTCTGCAACATTCCTTCTGCACCCCAGTATCAAACCTATGCTCTCTGTAATAGTCCATCTGATCCCCAGTCTCCAACCTCTGCTCTCTGTAATGATCCTTCTGCACCCCAGTCTCAAACATCCGCTCTCTGTAACAGTCCTTCTGCACCTCAGTATCCAAACTCTTTTCTCTGTAAGATCGTACTGAAACCCAGTCTCCAACGTCTGCTATCTGTAACTGTCCTTCTGCACCCAAGTCTTTAAACTCTGCTTCCTGCAACAGTCCTTTTTCACCTCAGACTCCAAATTCTGCTTTCTGCAACAATCCTTCTGCACGCAAGTCTCCAAGCTCTGCTCTTCGCAACACTCATTCTGCACTCCAGTCTACAAACTGTGCTCTCTTTAAAAGTCTTTCTGCACCCCAGTCTCCAAACTCTGCTCTCTGTAACAATCCTGCTGAACACCAGTCTCGAGCCTCTGCTCTCTTCAAAAATCATTCTGCACATAAGTCTCCAACCTCTGCTCTCTGCAACGATCCTTCTCCACCCCAGTCTCAAACCTCTGTTCTCTGCAACAGTCCTTGTGAATCCCAGTGCCCAACATCTGCTTTGTGCAACAGTTTTTCTGTACCTCAGTCTGAAAACTCCCCTCTCTGTAATCCTCCATCTGCAACACAGTCTCAAACCTATGCTCTCTGTAACAGTCCTTCTGTACCTCAATCTCCAATCTCTACTCTATGCAAGAGTTTTTCTGCGCACAAGTCTCTGACATCTTCTCTCTTAAACAGTCCTTCTACACCCTAGTCTCCAACCTCTGCTCTATGCAACAGTCCTTCTACCCCCCAGTCTCCATACTCTGATTGCCCCAACGATCTTTCTGCACCCCAGTCTCCAAATTCTGTTCTCTACATCAGTTCTTCTGCACCCTAGTCTCCAACCTCTGCTGTCTGAAACAGTCCTTCTGTACCACAGTCTCCAACCTCTGTTCTCTATAAGGGCCTTTATGCACCCCAGTATCTAACTGCTGATTTCTGTATCAGTCGTTTTGAACCACAGTCACCAAACTCTGCCCTCTGTAACCATCGTTCTGCAACTCAGTCTGCAACCTCTGCCCTCTGCAACAATCCTTCTGCACCCCAGTCTCCATCCTCTGCTCTCTGCAACAGTCCATTTGTACCCCAGTCTCCAACATCTGCTCTCTGCAACTGTCATTATCCACCCCAGTCTCCAAACTTTGCTCTCTGTAACAGTCTTTCTGTATTGAATTCTACAACCTCTGCTCTCTGTAATGGACTTTTGCACCCGAGTCTCCAACCTCTGCTTTCTGTGTCAGTCTTTCTGCACTCCAGTCTCCAACCTCTGCTCTGTGTAACTGTCCTCTGCACCTTAGTCTCCAACATCTGCTCTCTGCTACAGTCCTTCTGAACCCCAATCTCCAACCTCTACTCTCTGCAACAGTCCTTCTACATCCCAGTCTAAAACCTCTGCTCTCTGCATCAGTCCTTCTGCACCTCTGTCTCCAACCTCTGTTCTCTGTAACAATCCTTCTGCACCTAAGTCTCCAACCTCTGCTCTCTGCAACGGTCCTTCTGCACCTCAGTCTCCAAATTCTACTCTCTGTAACAGTGCTTCTGCACCTCAGTCTCCATTCTCTGCTCTCTGTATGATCCTTCTGCAACACAGTCTTCAAACTCTGCTCTCTTTAACAGTCCTTAATCACTCCAGTCTCCAAATTGTGCTCTCTCTAAAAGGCCTTCTGCACTCCAGTCTCCAACCTCTGCTTTCTGTATCAGTCCATCTGCACCCCAGTCTCTAACGTCTTCTCACTGCAACGATCCTTCTGCACCCCAGTCTCAAACCTCTGCTGGCTGCAACAGTCCTTGTGTAACCCAGTCTAAAACATTTGCTCTCTGCAACATTTCTTCTGTACCTCAGTCTGAAAACTCTGCTATCTGCAATAATCCTTCTGCACCCCAGTCTCCAACCTGTGCTCTCTGTAAAAGTCCTTCTGCACCTTAGTCTCCAACCTCTGCATTCAGCAGCACTACTTCTGCATCCCAGACTCTAACCTCTGCTCTCTGCAACAGTCCTTTTTCTTCCCAGTGTCAAACCTGTGCTCTCTGTAAAAGTTCGTCTGCACCCCAGTCTCCAACTTCTGCTTTTTGTAACGATCCTTCTGCACCTCAGATTCGAACCTCCACTCTCTGCAACAGTCCTTCTGCACCTCAGTCTCCAAACTCTGCTTTCTGCAACAGTTCTTCTGCACTCAAGTCTCCAACCTCTGCTCTCCGCAACATTTTTTCTGCACCTCAGTCTCCAACCTGTGCTCTCTGCAAAGATTTTTCTGGACCCCAGTCTGAAAACTCTGCTCGCTGCAACAGTCCTTGTGAACCCCAGTCTCCAACATCTGCTTCCTGCCACAGTTCTTCTGTACCTTAGTCTGAAAACTCTGCCCTCTTCAACAGTCCTTCTACACCCTAGTCTCCATACTCTGCTCGCCCAAACGTTCCTTCTGCACCCCAGTCTCCAACCTTTGTTCTCTACATAAGTTCTTCTGCACCCCAGTCTCCAACCTCGACTCTCTGTAACAGTCATTCTGTACCGCTGTCTCCAACTTCTGTTCTTTGTAAGGGTCCTTATGCACCCCTGTATCCAACCTCTGCTTTCTGAATCAGTCGTTTTGCACCACCGTCTCCTAACTCTTCCCTCTCTAACAGTCCTTCTGCAACTCAGTCTGCAACCTCTGCTCTCTACAACAGTCCTTCTGCACAACAGTATCCATCCTCTACTCCCTGCAACAGTCCTTTTGCACCGCAGTCTTCAACATCTGCTCTCTGCAACAGTAATTCTCCACCCCAGTCTCCAACCTCTGGTCTCTGTAACAGCCCATCTGTACTGCATTCTCCAAACTCTGCTCTCGGTAAGAGTACTTCTGCACCCGAGTCTCCACTCTCTGCTTTCTGTATCAGTCTTTCTGCACCCCAGTCTCCAAACTGTGCTCTGTGTAACTGGACCTCTGCACCTTAGTCTCCAACCTCTGCTCTCTGATACATTCTTTCTGGACCCCAATTTCCAAACTCTACTCTCTGCAACAGTTCTTCTACATCACAGTCTAAAACCTCTGCTCTCTGCAAAAGTCCTTCTGCACGCAAATCTCCAACCTCTACTCTCAACAACAGTCCTTCTGAACCTCAGTCTCCAAATTCTGCTCTCTGCAACATTCCTTCTTCACCCCAGTATCAAACCATTGTTCTCTGTAAAAGTCTGTCTACACCCCAGTCTCCAACCTCTGCTCTCTGTAAGGATCCTTCTGAACCTCAGTCTCGAACCTCCACTCTCTGTAACAGTCCTTCTGCACCTCAGTCTCCAACCTCTGCTTTCTGCAACAGTCCTTCTGCAAACAAATCTCCAACCTCTGCTCTCAGCAAAATTCCTTCTGCACCCAAGACTCCAACCTTTGCTCTCTGTAAAAGTCCTTCTGCACCACAGTCTCCAAACTCTGCTCTATGTAATGATCCTTCTGCACCTCAGTCTCCAACCACTACACTCTGCAGCAGTCCTTCTCCACCCCAATCTCCAACCACTGCTGTCTGCAACAATCCTTCTGGACGCCAATCTCCAACCTCTACTCTCTGCAACAGTCGTTCTACACCCCAGTCTTCAACTTCTGCTCTCTGTAACAGGCCTTCTGCACCTCAGTCTGAAAACCCTGCTCTCTGCAACGATTCTTCTGCACATCAGTCTCCAACATCTGCTCTCTGGAACAGTCCTTCTGCACCCCAGTCTCCAACCTATGCTCTCTGTAACAATCTGTTTGCACATTAGACTTTATCCTCTGCTCTCAGCAATGGTCCTTATGCACCCCAGTCTCCAACTTCTGTTCTCGGCAACAGTCCTTCTGCACCACAGTCTGCATCATCTGCTCTCTGTAAGAGTCCTTCTGTACTGCAGTCTCCAACCTCTGCTCTCTGTAACGGTCCTTCTGGACCCCGGTATCTTACCTCTGCTTTCGGTATCAGTCCTTCTTCACACCTGTCTCCAACCTCTGCTCTCTGTAACATTCCTTCTGCACCTCAGTCTCCAATATCAGCTCTCTGTATCAGTTGTTCTGCAACCCTGATTCCAAACTGTGCTCTCTGAAACAGTCCTTCTGCACCTCAGTATTCAACAACTGCTTTCTGCAACAGTCCTTCTACACCCCAGTCTCCAAACTCTGCTCTCTGGAACAGTCCTTATATACCCCAGTCCCCATAATTTGCTCTCTGCAACGATCCTTCTGCACCTCAGTCTCCAACATCTGCTCTGCAAGAGTCTCTCTACAACACAGTCTCCAACCTCTGCTCTCTGGAAGAACCTTCTGTATCCCATTTTACAAATTCTACTCTCTGTAACATTCCTTCTGCACCCCAGTCTCCAACCTCTGCTCTCTGCAATGGTCCCTCTGCACCCCAGTCTCCAACCTTATTCTCAAAAACAGTTCTTCTGTACCGCAGTCTTCAACCACTGTTCTCTGTACGGGTCCTTCTTCACCCCAGTCTCCAAACTCTGCTTTCTGTATCAGTGCTTCTGCACCACAGTCTCCAAACTCTGCTTTCTGTATCAGTGCTTCTGCACTACAGTCTCCAAACTCTGCTCTCTGTAACAGTCCATCTGGACCTGACTCTGAAACCTCTGCTCTCTGCAACAATCATTCTTCACCCCAGTCTTCCACCTCTGCTCTCTGTAACGGTCCTTCTGCATTCGGGTCTCCAAACTCTGCGTTATGTATCAGTCATTCTGCACCCCAGTCTCCAAACTCTGTTCTCTGTAACAGTCCTTCTGCACCTAAGACTCCAAACTCTGTTCTCTCCAACAGTCCTACTGCGCCTCAATCTCCAACCTCTGCTCTCTGCAACAGTCGTTATGCACCTCAGTGTCCAAAGTCTGCTCTCTGTGAGATCCTTCTGAAACCCATTCTCCAACCTCTGCTTTCTGAAATGGTCCTTCTGCACCCTAGTCTTTAATCTCTGATCTCTACAATAGTTACTCTGCACCCAAGTCTAAAACCTCTGCTCTCTGTAACAGTCCTTCTGTACCGCAGTCTCCAAACTCTGTTTGCTGTAAGGGTCCTTCTGCACCACATTCTCCAAACTCTGCTTTCTGTATAAGTCCTTTTGCACCACATTCTCGAAACTCTGCTGTCTATATGAGTCCTTTTGAACCTCAGACTGCAACCTCTGCTCTCTACAATAGTGCATATGCACCCAAGTCTCTAATTTCTGCTCTCTGCAACATTCCTTCTGCACCCCAGTCTCCAACATCTTCTGTCTGCAACAGTCCTTTTCCAACCCAGTTTCCAAACTCTGATTTCTGAAACAGTCCTTCTACACCCAAGTCTCCAACCTCTGCTTTCTGTATCAGTCCTTCTGCAACACAGTCTCCAAACTTTGCTCTCTGCAACAATTCTTCTGCACCCCAGTCTTCACCCTCTGCTCTCTGTAACAGTCCATCTGTACTGCAGTCTCCAACCTCTGCTGTCTGTAACAGTCCTTCTGCACCCGAGTCTCCAACCTCTGCTTTCTGTATCAGTTCTTCTGCACCCAAGTTTCCAACTGCTGCTCTCTGTAACAGTCTTTCTGCACCTCAGAATCCAACCTCTGTTCTCTGAAAAAGTACTTCTGTGCCCCAATCTCATACCTCTCCTCTCTGCAACAGTCTTTCTGCACCTCAGTGTCCAAACTCTGCTTTCTGTAGAATTCATCAAAAACCCTGTATCCAACCTCTGCTTTCTGCAATGGTCCTTCTGCACCTCAGACTCCAACCTCTGTTCTCTGCAACAGTCCTTCCAAATCCCAGTCTCAATACTATGCTCGCACCACCGATCCTTCTGCACCCAAGTCTCCAAAATCTGCTCTCTGCAACAGTTCTTCTCCACCCCAGTCTCCAAACTCTGCTATTTGCAACAGTCCTTCGGCACCCCAGTCTTCAACCTCTGCTTTCTGTATCAGTCCTTCTGCACCCCAATAACCAACCTCTGCTCTCTTTATAGTCCTTCTTCAACTCAGTCTCCAAACTCTGCTTTCTGCAACCATCCTTCTGCACCCCAGTCTTCAACCTCTGCTCTCTGCAACGATTCTTCTTCACCCTAGTCTTAATCCTCTGCTCGCTGCAACAGTCTTTCTGAACCCCAATCTCCAACATCTACTCTCTGCAACAGTTCTTCTGTACCTCAGTCTGAAAACTCTGCTCTCTACAATAATCCTTCTGCACCCCAGTCTCCAACCTCTGCTCTCTTTTACAGTCCTTCTGTACCTCAGTCTTCAACCTCTGATCTATGCAACAGTCCTTCTGCACTCAAGTCTTCAACATCTGCTCTCTGAAACATTCCTTCTACACCCCAGTCTCAAACCTCTGCTCTCTGCAACAGTATTTCTAGACTCCAGTCTCCATACTCTGCTCCCACCAACGTACCTTCTGCACCCCAGTCTCCAACGTCTGATCTCTGAAAAAGTGTTTCTACACCGCAGTCTCCAAACTCTGCTCTCTGCAACAGACCGTCTATACCCCAGTATCTATGCTCTACTGGACACAACGATCCTTCAGCACCCCAGTCTCCAACCTCAGGTCTCTACATCAGTTCTTTTGCACCCCAGTCTCCAACCTCTGCTCTCTGTAACAGTCTTTCTGTATCGCAGTCTCAAACCGCTGTTCTCCGTAAGGGTCCTTATGCACCCCAGTATCCAACATCTGCTTTCTGTATCAGTCGTTTTGCACCACAGTCTCAAAACTCTGCCCTCTGTAATAGTCCTTCTGCAACTCAGTCTGCAACCTTTGCTCTCTGCAACAGTCTTTCTGCACCCAAGTCTCCATACTCTGCTCTATGTAACAGTCCTTCTGTACCTCAGTCTCCAATCTCTGCTCTATGCAACAGTCCTTCTGCACCCAAGTCTCCAACATCTGTTCTTTGAAACAGTCCTTCTCCATTTCAGTCTCCAACCTCTGCTCTCTATAACAGTCCTTCTGTACTGCATTCTCCAAACTCTGCTCTCTGTAAGGGTACTTATACACCCGAGTCTCCAACCTCTGCTTTATGTATCAGTCCTTTCGCACCCCAGTCTCCAACCTGTGCTCTGTTTAACTGTTCCTCTGCATCTTAGTCTCCAACCTCTGCTCTCTAATACAGTCCTTCTATACCCCAGTCTCCAACCTCTGCTCTCTGTAACAATCCTTCTGCACCTAAGTCTCCATCCTCTGCTCTCTGAAATGCTCTTTCTGCACCTGAGTCTCCAACCTCTACTCTCTGTAACAGTGCTTCTACATCTCAGTCTCCAACATCTGCTCTATGTAAAATCCTTGTGCAACCCAGTCTCCAAACTCTGCTCTCTGTAACAGTTTTTCGGCACCTCACTCTCCAAACTCTTCTCTCTGTAAAAGACCTACTGCACCCCAGTCTACAACCTCTGCTCTCTGTATCAGTCCTACTGCACCTTAGTGTCCAACCTCTGCTCTCTGCAACGATCCCTCTGCACCCCAGTCTCCAACTCCTGCTCGCTACAACAGGCCTTATGCACCCCAATCTTTAACATCTGCTCTCCGAAATTGTTCTTCTGTACCTCAGTCTGAAAACTCTGATCTCTGCAATAATTCTTCTGCACCTGAGTCTCCAACCTCTGCTCTGTGTAACACACCTTCTGCACCTCAGGCTTCAACTTCTGCTCTGTATAAGTCCTGCACCCCTGTCTCCCATATCTGCTCTTTGTAACAGTCTTTCTTCACCTCAGTCTTCAACCTCTGCTCTTTGTAACAGTCCTTCTGCACCCCAGTGTCCAACCTCTGCTATCTGCATGGATACTTCTGAATCCCAGTCTCCAACATCTTTTCTCTGCAACAGTCCTTCTGCACCAAAGTCTCCAACATCTGATCTCTGCAACAGTTCTTCTGCACCTCAGTCTCCAAACTCTGCTCCAAGAAAGATCCTTCTGCAACCCAGTCTCCAAACTCTGCTTTTTGCAACATTACTTCTGCACCCCAGTTTCCAACCTGTGCTCACTGTAAAAGTCCTTCTGCACCCCAGTCTCCCACCTCTTCTCTCTGTAATGATCCTTCTGCATCCCAGTCCCCACCTCTGCTCTCTTCATTGATTCTTCTGCAACTCAGTCTCCAACTTCTGCTCTCTTCAACAGTCCTACTGCACCCCAGTCTCCAACCTCTGCTCTCTTTAACCGTTTTTATTCACCTCAGAATCCAACTTCTGCTCTCTGCAACAGTCCTTCTGCACCCCTATCTCCAACCTCTGCTCTCTGCAACGATCCTTATGCAACACAGTCTCCAACATCTGCTCTCTGCAACAGTCCTTCTCCAACCTCTGCTCTCTGTAACAGTCCTTCTGCATCTCATACTTTAACATCTGCTCTCTGAACCGATCCTTCTGCATCCCCGTCTCCAACATCTGCTCTCTGCAACCGTCCTTCTGCACCCAAGTCTCCAACCTCTGCTCTCTGCAACGATCCTTCTGCACACCAGGCTTTAACCTCTGCTCTCTGCAATAATCCTACTACACCCCAGTTGCCAACCTCTGCTCTCTGTAACAATACTTCTGCACCGCAGTCTCCAAACTTTGCTCTACGTAATATTCTTCTGCAACCCAGTCTCCAAACTCTGCTCTCTGTAACAGCCCTTCTGTACCCAGTCATCAACCTCTGCTCTCTGTAACAGCCTTCTGCACCCCAGTCTCCAAACTCTGCTCTCTGCATCAGTTTTTCTGCATCCCAGTCTCAAAACTCTGCTCTCTTTAACAGTCTTTTTTCATCTCAGTCTCCTACCTCAACTCTCTACAACAGTTCTTCTGCACACCAGTCTCCAACGTCTTCACTCTGAAACAGTTCTTCTCCTCTCCAGTCTCCAACCTTTGCTCTCTGTAACAGTCCTCCTTTATTGCAGTCTCCAAACACTGCTGTTTGTAATGGTCCTGCTCCACCTCAGTCCCCAACCTCTAATTTTTGTATCAGTTCTTCTGCACCCCAGTGTCCAACCTCTGCTATCTGCAACAGTCTTCTACTCCTCAAACTCCAAATTCTACTCTCTGCAAATGTTTTTCTGCACTTATGTCTCGAACACCTGCTCCCTGAAACAGTTTTTCTTCACCCCAGTTTCCAACCTCTGTTATCTGCAACAGTCCTTCTGCACACCAGTCTCCAAACTCTGCTCTCTGCAACAGTCCTTCTGCACCCAAGTCTCCAACCTCTGCTCTCTGCAACAGTCATTCTTCACTCCAGTCTTCAACCTCTGCTCTGTTGAACAGTCCTTTTGAATGCCAGTCTCCAACCTCTGCTCTCTCTAACATTCCTTCTACAACATATTCTTCAACTTCTGCTATCTGTTACAGTATTTGTATACCGCAGTCTCCAACCTCTGGCCTTTGTAACCCTCCTCTGCACCCTAATTTCCAAACTCTGCTTTCTGTAACAATCCTTCTGCACCTCAGTCTCCATCCTCTGCTTTCTGTAACAGTCCTTCTGCACCTCAGTCTGAAGCCTCTTCTCTCTGCACGATTGTTCTGCACCCCAGTCTCCAATCACTGCTCTCTGTAACAGTCGTCCTGCACCTCAGTCACCAACCTCTGCTCTCTGTAAGATCCTTCTGCAACCCAGCCTCAAAACTCTGCTCTCTATAACAGTCCTTCTGCAACCCAGCCTCAAAAGTCTGCTCTTTATAACAGTCCTTCTGCAACCCAGTCTCCAAACTCTGCTATCTGTAGCAGGCCTTCTGCAACCCAGTCTCCAAACTCTGCCCTCTGAAACAGTCCTTCTGCACGCCAGTCTCCAACCTCTGCTCTCTTTAACGGTCCTTCTGCACCCCAGGCTTTAACCTGTTCTCTCTGTAACAGTCCTTATGCACCCCAGTCTCCCACCTGTGCTCTCTGTAACGGTCCTTCTGGAGCCCAGTCTCCAACTCTGCTCTCTGCAATGATTCTTCTACAACTCCTTCTCCAAATTCTGCTGTCTTCAATGATCTTTCTGCAACTCACTCTTCAAACTCTGCTCTCTGTAACAGTTTTTCTGCAACTAAGTCTCCAACCTCTGCTCTCTGCAACCGTCCTTCTGCACCCCAGTCTCCAACGTCTCCTCTCCTTAACACTCCTTCTGCACCCCAGGCTCAAACCTCTGTTCTCTGTAAGGTCCCTCTCCACCCCAGTTTCCAAACTCTGCTCTCTGTAACATTCTTCTCCAACCCAGTCTCCACCTCTGCTTTCTTCAACGGTCCTGCTTCAACCCAGTCTCCGAACTCTGTTCTCTGAAAAAGTCCTTCTGCTCCTTAATTTTCAGACTCTGCTCTCTGTAACAGTCCTTCTATACCGCAGCCTCCAACTTCTGCACTCTGTAATGGTTCTTCTGCACCCTATTCTCCAACCTCTGCTTTCTTTATCAGTCCTTCTGCACCACAGTCTCCAAACTCTGCTCTCTGTTACAGTCTTTCAGCAACTCAGTCTCCAAACTCTGCTTTCTGTAAGATCTTTCTGCAACCAAGTCTCCAAACTCTGCTCTCCATAACAGTCCTTCTGCACACCAGTCTCCAACCTCTGTTCTCTGTAACAATTCTTCTTCACCCCAGTTTCCAACCTCTGCTCTCTGCAACAGTCATTCTGAACCCCAGTCTCCAACATCTTCCTCTCTGCAACAGTCCTTCTGCACCTCAGTCTGAAAACTCTGCTCTCTGCCACGATTCTTGTGCACCCAGTCTCCAAACTCTGCTTTCTGTAACAGTCCTTCTGCACCTCAGTCTTCAACTTCTGCTCTCTGCAACAGTTCTTCTGCACCCCAGTCTTTAACTTGTACTCTAAAACAGTCCTTCTACACCCTGTCCAAATGCAGAAGAATGAGACCTGAACTATTGCTCACCCTGCAAAAAATCAACTCAAAATGCATTAAAGACCAGGAACTAGACCAGAAATTATGCAGTTTCAAGAAAAAAACAAAGTCAATACTCCAACCTATAGGCAGAGGCAATGACTTTCTCAATAGGATGCCAAAGCTCAGGAGATAACCACCAAAAGTTAGCTAATAGGATGGCATCAAATTAAGAAGGTTCTGCACAGCAATGGAGACAATTAGAATATGAAGAGAGAACCTATGGAAAGAAAGAAAATCTTTTATGAGGGGCTCTTCTAAAAGAGGATGAATATTCAGAATATTAATAAAGAACTCAAAAAACTAAACACCAAACCCACAATTATTAAATAACCCAATTATCAAATTACCTAATTACCAAATTTGAAACTAAATGAAATAAACAGACACGTCTTAGAAAAAAATATGTGAGTGGCCAACAAATATATGAAAATACTTGCAAGTCAAGACTACCCTGAGATTTCATCTCATTTCAGTGACAAAGGCAACCACCAAGAATACAAACAGAAATGAGTGTGACAAGAGAGAATTGGAGAGAAAGGAGAACTCTCACCCTGTTGGTGGGCATGTAAATCAGCACAACCATCACGGAAATCGGGATGGAGGCTCCTCAGGAGTAGCCATGGACCACCCTGCGACCCAGCTCTACCTCTGCTTGGTATTTATCAGAGCCGATCAAAGTCATCATACTATAATGACACATACATGCCCATGAACCAGCCGAGGTGACATCAGTGGACGAATGGATAAAAGAACATCTGGTATATGCACACTGGAATTTCATTCAGCCATAAAGAAGAACGAAATTATGTCATGCTGGAAGATGGATGGATCTTCAGAACATTAAGATAAATAAGCAACTCAGAAATTTAAGGGCCGTATGTTTTTCCTCGATTAAAGCTAGACGAGGAAAAGGAAGGAAAGTTGGGAAGGGAGTCTCATCATGAAAGTTGAAGGAAGATCAGTAGAGTCAAGGCACCAGGGGAGGAGGTGAGGAAAAGGGAAATATTGGAATGATATTGGCCAAAGTTCACGGTTATTTTATGTGCATGTTCAAATATGTATCAGCAAATTCCACCATTATTGACCACTACAATGCACTAATGAAGTGTGAAAAGAAGAGTTTCACATTACATGGGACAGGAACTATTCTAGGAGGGTGCCTATTTTTTCCCATCTATAAATACCATGATCATTTACCACTGTCAAAAATCTGTACAGATTCGAATGTTCTGATCACTGCTCCACCACATGGCCTCATCCACTTCAGGGTCCTCTTATTCTCACTGAAAGCAGGGAGCCCGTTTCAACGATGCCATCTGTTAATGTCTTCCCAGGTTGCCGAGGACAGCGGCTGCGGGTTCCACAAGGATCTGGTGCTGCCTTCTGAACGCATTTTCACGAGGCCTTGGCGAAGGCTGGTTCTCCAGGCCCTCCTCCAGATCAAGCTGTGAGGCCAGGGAAGGGGTCACATAACACGCCATCCAACACCTTATTTATTTCTGATCACCATCCTCTCCATTATTCCAAGATCATATTGGTCATTGAACTCTCTAACCAGGTGCCTACAAGTCCCAGGGAGGCATCTTTTTTCAGATGAGTGTATACTCCAGTTTGAAGATTGGTCTAGACTTTGATCCTGCAAAGGGATGCACACTGCCCAGCAAGCTTCCTCAGGGCACTGTGGACCTCCTTGCTTCTTAGGCTGTGAATGATGGGGCTCAACAGGGGGCTCACCACACAGAAGAGCACAGAGACCAGGGTGTTTGTGTCCAACCTTCTGTGGGCCTGTCATAGTGGAAGTTGGCTGTTTCATAGAAGACCACCATGACAGTGAGGGGGGATGCAAAGGTGGAGAAGGCCTTCCTCCTGCCCTGGGCAGAGGGAATCCCCAGGATGGCCGCCATGATGAGTGCGTAAGAGGCTGCAGTGAAGAGGCAGGGGCTCAGGCCCATGGTGGCACTGACAACGTGGAGCGCAGACTCGTTGACAAAGGTGTCTGAGCAGGAAAGCTTCAGGAGCAATTCGGTGTCACAGAGTAAGTTGCTGAACTGGTGGGGCCCACATAGAGTGAGTGTGATGGCCAGCACCGTGTGTGTGACCAAATTCACCAGCCAAAACAGCCAGGACCCAGTCACCTGGCCAACACAGACCTTCACACTCATGATGACTGGGTACTGAGGAGGACGGCAGGTGGCCACACAGCAGTCATACTGGCCACACAGCCAGTAAGAAGCCTTTTGTGCCAGTACTTGTCACCAATAAGAAGATCTGGGAAAGGCAGCCCTCATAAGAAATGGCCTTCTTCTCCCAGAAGAAGTTCACCAGCAGTACTGGGAGTGTGGTGGATGTTTAGCAGACATCCAAGAAGCTCAAATTGCTGGGGAAAAAGTACATTAGAGTGTGGAGAGCAGGACTGACGCTGGTGGCCACTATTAAGAGCATGTTCCCCAGGAGAGTGTTCAGGTAAATGACCAGAATGAGCAGAAATAACCAGCCCTGTAGGTTGGAGTGGTTGGAAAATCCCAAAAAGATGAATTCAGTGACAAATGATTGATTGCTCATTTCATATGGTATCATAGCTACAAAACAGAGAAAAAGAGACCATGACAAGAGTGGACTGAGAGCACCCCAAACAGGCTTGTTAATCTGCAGCAACATGGCAAATAATATTGTATACAGAGATGCCTGGACTCTGGAAAGAGACGTATAGGAGTGACTTTAGAGAGAGCATAACTTCTCACAGACTTTTGCATGGGTACTCTTTTGTAAGAATAAATGGAGACTTGGTCATAATGCACAACCAGCAATCAACCCCTGTGTCTCATTGAATCTGCAGTATCTAACTCTTAACACCGTGCTTCACTGTAATGAATTCTTAGTGTATGTCTGTTATTTCAAGTAATAAGTTTTCATTGTGGAAAAAATGAAAAAAATGCAGAAAGTTATTCAGAAGAATAGAACAAGTCACAAAATCAAAGCTCTCTTTGCATTCATCCCATTCTACCTCTATCTATCTTTAAAATATCCAAAGCAAAATTTCCCAATATTGTTGTACTCTATTTATTTGTTTGCCTTGTAATCTTAATTTCCTAACATGAAATTAAGTTAATATCTCCCTTTTTATTGAACATAGAAACCTTCCATTCCATTTACTATCATAAATATTGAAATAAAAGCTTTCATACATATGTATCTGTGATCATCTCTGATTATTTCTTAAAAGTAAAATTATAAGTCACCTGCTTTTAAATACATTGATCTATTTTTTTCAGTAGAAACTTTTATTTTTTTAAGTTTTATAAGATACAAGAAATTTTGCCAATGATATATACTTAGAAATTTTTCTTTTTTTGTATTATAAGATTTACCTCACCAAACATTACATTTCCTGAAAAAAATAATGACTGATACAATTACTTATTTTCGATCATGTTACCCATGCTAATCCGTGATCCATTGTTTTGAACTAAAATTTCTGTTTTTTTTTCAATCTTAAATGAAAAATATTATAGTAAAACTGTAGGCTCTTGGTTTAGATAGATGTGGATTGAAATCCATCTGTTGTTTACTGGATGTTGTTTGTAAAAAAGTCAGCTCATCTCTATTCCTCAGTTTGTTCCTTGCTTAGGATATTAATGATGTCTATTTCACAACTGCTGAAAAAAGTTTTGAGATAATATAAGCTATGTGTCTGGCACATTACATTTACTCAGTGCCTTTTATCAAGTTAGAAAATGTCTATCCATTTTTTACTAGTAGTTTCTTTTTGTGTGTGTGTGTGTATGTGTGCTGGGTTTTGAATTCAGAGCCTTAGGCATACTAAGCATGCACTCTACCACTGGACTTTGCCGCTAGTTTCATTTAGTTATAGTTTTTATCATAAATAGATATTGAATTTTCTTATTTTCTCTGCATCTATTGAAATGATATATATTTTTTTCTTATTTAGTCTGTTACTATGGAAATTCGGTTTATTGAATTTTTGAATATTGAACCAGCTTTGCATTCTGGGATTGATCTCAATTGACTGTAATGTTATCCTTATTCTATATGGCTGAGTTTAGTTTGTTAATATTGCTCCCTGCTTGCTTTTGTGTATTCTATTTTCGCCGTTCTCCAGAGATAATCTATTTCTTGAAGAATTCTCAGCTATATTCTACTGGTTGGAACTACATCTAAATATTTTTATAGGTCTCTAAGAGGTTAAGTATTTTCTCCCATTTTTTGCATTTCTCTATTTTATTAACCACTGTGACAGTCCAGGACATATCACATTTTACAAGTGACATCAGTTGTATCCTGATTACGATCTGTTTGAAGCAGTGAATGTGATTGGTGGGTGCATTCGGTCTGTATCACACATACAAAGCCTTGCTCACCATGATGGATGAGCATGTGCATGTGTGTGTGTGTGTGTGTGTGTGTGTGTGTGTGTTATTGGTTGTGGGATTGGTTGTGACTGAGTACACTGTCTTATAGTTAGTGGGATGGCAAGTTGGCATCTCAGGAAACATTGATGGCATAAATCTCAAAGAATATAGCAGGAATCTGCCATCTAAGGCTCAGCAAGCTCAGAACACTTGGTTATCCTAATTGCTATAAATAAAAAGACCCTCACTATTGAGCTTCTCTGAGAGCTGCATCACACTGGGGAGGGAGGAGAAAGCCCATTTCCATAGAGACGTACCCTGATTCTATGGGAACTCCGGCTAGGCTTCAAGGGGCTGGTGGGATAGTACCAGTGGATGCTGCCAAGCCTTGGTTCATTCTGAGGAGCCTGCTACTTCAGGGGAGGTGGCAGGAAATCAGCCTATGGGGCCTGGACTAGGCTCTGTGAAGTTGTGTCAGGCCTGATTTTTAAGCAAGGTACTTGGCAATAGAAACCTTGGAAAACGTCCCACCCCCCACCATGCCATGGGTGAGAGATCCCAAGTGTGTCTCTGGAACCAGGCTTGGGTATGAGCATGGACATGAATGATTGCAGAGTATCAACAATAGGAGACCATAAGTCTCTTTCAGGTTAGTGCAGATTGAAAACAGGGACATCTGGAGGGAGATAGACTGGGTTTTAGAAAATCATCAGATCTCTAGGTCTAGAAATTGCAGATAGACCCACTCATGGAATTGTGCGTGTGAGTCCAAGGAGCAGGGGTCGATAACTGTGAAACCTGGTTCCCCAGGTTTTAGACACACCTGTTTAGTTCAAAAGAGTGATCTGAGTGCTAAAACAAGATCAAAATGAAGTGGTCTGTATCTGAAGACGGGCTGTGTTGAAGGTGGGAGAAAATCTCTGAAACCCTCATGGAGAAGGATATGGAGAACTTTAAAGTCCTAGTTGAAGAGGACACGGTAAAGACAACAAATCAGTTTGGGCAGGCTGGCTAGCTGTTGGGATCACTCAGGAAAACAGGAATATGTGAGGAATAGCAGATGTAGGAGACGCTTTGGTGGATTTGATTTGAGTAATGTTGAATGTGAGTTATCTGTGGGATAATAACGTGGAAACGCCCTTAACAGACAGCCTAGAACTGCAGGTGTGGATTTGGGAGTGATTGTCTTGAAGGCAACTGTTACAGCAAAGGGTGAATATGAAATCCCCCAGGAGAATAGAGAAAGTAGAGAAGGAAATAGAGAAAGTAGGGATTCTTGTGATACTTGGTGTTCACGAAAATTGTAGTAAAATTTTATCCAGAAATGACTAAAAACACCACACTATCTAGGTCAGTTGTAGGTATCGCTTTCTCTAAATAATTTCCCTATACAAGAGGTTACCTTATTAGCATTGATTTACAATAAATCAACTATGAAATGGAGCTGTAAGTTACATGTACTTGACATTTCTTACGTTCTCTGTTTTCTCTATCAACTACCTGGATGAACTTCAAGTCATTTAAAAATCAGTGACATGTACTTCCTTTTAACTCCCCATATCAAAAAGATCATTAGGACAATCTCTTTTATAGGTAGATATCTAGATGTTTTCAGAAAAGAAATAAAATTCCACATAGAAGGCAGTTTCAGCAGATTTTACAATGGGAAATTGGTACATGGTCTGTGGATGTGTAAAAGGTAAAACTAAAAGTAAATGTTCAGGGAATTAAAAATACAATCTCTGCAGTTGTTCATACTGCTATTGTAAAGGTCTTAAATATAAAGGTCAGTTCAGGAGAGACAATTTCATGGGGCATTAAAAAAATCTCCCAATGTATGTCTATAAAATTTTATCTACATATAAGTTTTTCCTTAATTTTACTGGCTAATTTCTTGTAGGTCACGGGTGTGGGGTAGGGTGAAGGATGATACCCAAACAATTTTCCTTATCCTTTATGCTCTTTATTAATGTAGGGCATTAGATTGAATCATCAACATGGTCACCATTAGAATCCATTATTAACAATCATAACTCATGAATGACACTTTGTGACACAATATGTACTTGCTCCTTAGAATTTATATAATGCAGCATAGGAATTAGATCAACTTAATAGTAAACCCTCTGCTCTGCAATAATAATAACCATAATCATCATAATCATCTAGGGCATATTTCATAGAAAAATAATTTGAGTATGAGTCTTCTTAGATTGCTTCAATACACATAAATGCATGACTTTAAAAACCTTGTTTAATGTAGTTTAAAAGTGGCATGTTTTCTGTAAAAATTAGATTGAATTTCAGATAATCAATTCTATCAAAACTCAGTGAATTTCTTTGAAAAGATGAATTTTTACATACCTGAATCCAATCAGGATTTTTCAAATTGAGTAACGAATAGAGACACACATTAGATAAAAATACCTAACACTTATTAAATGCCTATAAGACTTTTACATGCATTAACTTATTTGGTTTACACAACAACCTATAAGATAACCTATTATCCCCATTTTACAGAAAAAAGAATTGAAATTAATGCACAATATATTAATGCAAGTAGGGCAACATCAATGAATCCCTTTAATTTGCATAATGTACATTAATTTGTACATTTAATATGTATTAACAATTATGATTTAAGAAACAAAATAGAAATTGACTCAGAAAATTTATCATGTAATAACTCTTATTTGTAGTGATACTTTTTTACCTGATGATAATACCATATATTAGTAAACTGTCTTATTATCTTCAATTCCCAGACATTCTTGTCTTTGGTTCTAATAATTCATTGCACATGATTAATAGGCCAACACAGCTGTCATTAAAATTCCATATCTCAGAGCCTTTAGAAGCTTAAAGTATTTAAATTTCAATAGAAAGTTGGTGCTTCAGTTAAGCACAACTAATTTTAAAATCTAAATATGATATATATATATATATATATATATATATATATATATATATATATATATTGCTTTGGCAATAAATTAAATGTTTTGCGGACTAACCTTAGGGATTCATTTCCTCAAACGAAAAAAAAATGGGCATGACCAAAATGAGGAAGAATGGTGTGATCATGAAAACCCTTATGCACATCAGGGAAACAATGATTCCTATTTGATCTCAATAGCAAAAACAATGATTAAAATTTTTAAATCCAATTTTCATGTAGCAAAGTAAATTGCTTAAAACACACACACACACAAACACACACACACACACACAAACACACACACACACACACAGTATAAGGTCAATTTAATCAGAAAAATATCTGAATGATTTCAGGTGCTTGTGGCAATGTGAATTTTTTACTGTGAAATCTATGAGCTATCTGGCCTGGCCCAGAGTTGTCCTCATATCCTTCCATGTGGTGTGGGTGCTTGGAGCCGAGGGAAAGATCAGAGGTCATTGTGCAGGACAGTTGGCCTCAGTCAGTGAGTTCCAAGTGTTCCCAGTGATGCTGGTCCAAGGACACACTTTGGGAAAGGCTGGGCTCCTTCACCTAACATTCAGGGATGCCCTTACTCCTAACTGGTAGGTTCAAAATCTTAACAAATTCACCAGGAAAAAGCCTCCCTCCTGTCTTGGAGATTCAGCACTCAATTCAGCATTTAACATCTCTTTCAGTTCTGTTTTTTTGGGGCCGGGGTGTAGGGGGGCAGTTACCGGAGATTGAACTCAGGGGCTTGACCACTGAGCCACATCCCCAGCCCTATTTTATATTTTATTTAGAGACAGGGTCTCACTGAGTTTCTTGGTGCCTTGTTTTTGATGAGGCTGTCTTTGAACTCACTATCCTCCTGCCTCAGCCTCCTGAGCTGCTGGGTTACAGGCGTGCACTACTGTGCCAGCTCTTTCAGTTCTTTTTATTTCACCTGTGCTTCTTCTAGCATAAAGGGGAAAGGGAAGACAAATTATTATCTCTTACGATATGTCAGAGCCTTCTAGTTATAAAATTCTTCAAAATAAAAAATTCTCTTTTCCATTTAGGATTTTAAAATTTCTTTTCTTGGTACTGGTTAGTTTCAATTTAAACCAATTTTTTTTCTATACAGGTTCTAATTTAGTCCTAAGCCAGATATACTAAGAAACTCAAAGAGGATAAGATCTGATCCCTGTCCTGCTGTGCCCCTCTCCTGACTCAGGCAATGGCAAGGCCCTACTGAGCTGGGTGGCGCAATGCGTCCATCCTCTGGAGGAGCACATTATGTTTCTGGGAATGGGCTGATTTGTTTTTGTATTCCTTTAATAAGTATAGTTTTGATTTCTCATATGACCATTACGTATAAAGGAACAATCATGACTTTCCGAATTAATGCAACTACTTCTAAAGCATAGATCTGTTTGCTCTAAATGCAATGATTCAGCTGCGGAGTGTAAATTGTTAATGTCTAAAGAAAAACTCCCCGTATTCCTACCAAGAAAGTTTTTAAGAAATTAAATTAAAATCTAGAGAAGGAAAATTAATGTTAAGAAGATAGATTAGTGCTTAGTACTGGGCAACTTGTTCTTGTTCCTGTGCACAATGGTTTGTGCTCTTACTTTTGTTTGATTACAAGAAATAACAAATCAACTACTTTATTTAACCATGGCACCGGTTCCAGTCAGTAAGTAAAGAAAGAATAGTCAAGGTATAGGCCAATAGTTTGGGACAATTGTAACTATTATTAAAAGTTAACTAAGCAGAAACAGCTCAAAGCAAAACTCGAACTGAAAGTACAAATGCTTGCTTATGCATAAGCCAAGATACATTCTTCTATTCTAATTGTAGCTACGTAATATTTTGTATTGTTTTAATAACGATTCCTGTTTTGTAACCACAAAGTACTGTAAGCCTGCCAAAATGAAAAGTATATATGATCAACTTCACAAGTAAAGATTGGGATCAACAAATTCACTTTGGTGTCTGTGTTGTTTCTCCACCCCCTCTTTCGCCGACTCCTCACCATCCGTTCGTCTCCTGAGACCCCCTGTTGGAGCTGGTCTCCAACACTGTCCTTCAACCAACTTACAATCTAATGGGAAAATGAACTCAATATGTGCAGGAAACTTGGTAACAATTCTATGTAATCTAAAAATTATCATTATTTTCCCTTAGTGTTTGCTTGGGCAGCCCTGAGAATGGAGCACTTAATACTTGTCAAAGCCCCTCATTCCATCTTGAATATGCGCTCCTCCAGGTCCTAGTTGGGCCTCTCAATTGTGTTCTAAACACTATGGCAACACCTTGTGTAAATGTGCACTCAGTAAAGGTTTGAAGAATGAAGAAGGTCTGTCATGTACATCCATGGATCAGAATTTTTAAAAGATTCTTTAAAGACGGTACTGTGTGGGACCTAAAGGATCTAACAGAGACTTGACAGAGGTGAGAGGACATTTCTGTTCAGTGGTTCTGGTGCAGATATCTTGCTAAGAAAAATAAAGCCTCTGTGGGCATAAGTGAGGCAGCATAGCCCAGCGGCTTCTTAGAAACTCAGTGTCTCTTGTCTCCTAAACATATTCCTTAAGGAGACCATCGGCTCATTTCCCACAGAAAAAGAAGCTCTGCATCTTTCTTTCCCAATCAGTCATCTCAAAGTCAGGTGACTTCATAAGATTGAAATCAGTCACAATAAGGAGGAATAAACTAAAATACTTATACAAACTACAATATAACTGAAAATTGCAAACGTCATAAGTGAAAGGAGTCACATCCAAAAGGCGTATATGGTATTACTTTATTAAAAATATCCACAGAATCAGCAGTCAGCATCTTGAACGGCTGAAATTTCCACCGCCATTCTCCGACAGATCTCAACAACAAAACAGGTGTGTGGCACTCAGCCCATCCCCCATAAATCTGGAACTCGCATAAAATCTCTCCTAGGCTTGCTGGGGGAGGGAGAATCAGAGTGAGCCTGCATAAAGACTAGGGGGGAACTAGAGGCACCTGACCTGCACCCCCCCTTACCCATCTGCAGCCAAAACGAAACCTGTCTAGCTAGAGCTGGGGGAGGGGCAAGCAGGAAAAATCCAAAGGACAGAGTGCCTGGGATCCCAATCGCCAACTGTGGGACCCCGGAGATCCAGGCCCACTGATTCGCGGCCTGCCCTGCGGCTACAGAAGGCGTGGCGCCCCAGGGAAGCCATTAATTAGCAAGCAGGGAGAGGCTCAGCTGAGATCAGGTGGAATCCCGCCAGCCAAGCCCACACTGACCCCCGGGCTGAGTTCGGGAGTTTAGAAGGGGAAGAAAGCGGTACAGTCCCATCCCCCACAGCGGACACTCCGCCAAGGCAATCAGCAGTCAGCATCTTGAACAGCTGAAATATCCACCGCCATTCTCCGACAGATCTCAACAACAAAACAGGTGTGTGGCACTCAGCCCATCCCTCATACATCCAGAACTCGCATAAAATCTCTCCTAGGCTTGCTGGGGGAGGGAGAATCAGAGTGAGCCTGCATAAAGACTAGGGGGGGAACTAGAGGCACCTGACCTGCAAACCCCCTACCCATCTGCAGCCAAAAGGAAACCTGTCTAGCTAGAGCTGGGGGAGGGGCAAGCAGGAAAAATTCAAAGGACAGAGTGCCTGGGATCCCAATTGCCAACTGTGGGACCCCGGAGATCCAGGCCCACTGATTCGTGAGGCCTGCCCTGCGGCTACAGAAGGCTAGCAGGAGAAACCAGGAGGCTAGAGGCAAGGCCCTCGAGACTGGGCAGCTGGAAATTGCAGGCCCGCCGGCGACAGTTCACCCACTGCCCGCATAGCTGGGTGGTAGGAGAACACCCGGCCGCAGGTGACCGATCACCCGCCTGCGGCCTGTGATACTGGGCGGCTGGAGACCGCCTGCGTGCCGCGACTGGGAGCTGAAATCAAACAGAGACAGTTCAGTCACACCACCTCATCAGGACACCCCGGCAAGGAACTGGGACCAGTCATAGCGAAGTAGTGTCGTCACTGGAGCTCGGACGTCGGATCTTCCTTCACAGTGGAACCCACGTCAGCAGGCATAGTTTAACAACACTAAGGAGAGGCATCAGAGTAATACAGAACCGAAACAAATCTATAGAAGAGAACAGAAACACGACAATCAAATAGAGCTGGAAAGCAACGGGGACAACATGAGAAAACAAGGGAAAAAAGGAGTACAAACAATGCAAGACAACTTAATTCTACAAGAGGACATAGAAACATCAGAAGCAGGGATAGGGAAAGAACTCAAGGCATACCTAACTCAAATGGAAAGGAATATTAGAGAAGACATGAGACAGCAAGTCCAAGCAATAAAAATATATTTTGAAAATGAGTTAAACAAACAAATTCAAATGGCAAAGAACGAGCTCTACCAGGAGATAGAGATCTTAAAAAAGAATCAAAATATAATCCTAGAATTGCAGGAAACTATAAACCAAATTAAAAACTCAAACGAGAATATTACAAATAGACTTGATCAAGTAGAAGTCAGAACATCAGATAATGAAGACAAGGTTTATCAACTTGAAAAGAGTATAGTCAACACAGAAAAGATGCTTAAATCCCATGAGCAATCTATTCAAGAGATATGGGATGTCATTAAAAAACCAAACTTGAGAGTCATCGGGATAGAAGAAGGCACAGAGATTCAAACCAAAGGAATGGACAGCATATTAAATGAAATAATTGTAGAAAACTTCCCAGAGATGAAAGATGGAATGGATTGCCAAATCCTGGAAGCCTACAGGACCCCAAACATTCAAAACTATAATAGACCAACTCCAAGACACATAATTATGAAGATAGCCAACATACAGGACAAGGAGAGAATATTAAAAGCTACCAGAGAAAAGAGACAGATTACATTCAGGGGTAAACCAATTAGGTTAACGACTGATTTCTCAGCACAGACTTTGAAAGTGAGAAGATCCTGGAACAATGTATTTCAAACGCTGAAAAATAATGGATTTCAACCAAGAATACTGTATGCAGCAAAATTGAGCTTCAGATTTGACAACGAAATTAAAATCTTTCACGATAAACAAAAGCTAAAAGAATTTGCAGCAAGAAAACCAGCACTGCAAAGCATTCTGAGCAATATACTACAAGAAGAGGAATTGAAAAATAGTGCCCAAAACTAACAACAAGAGGTATCTCAGTAAAGGAGGAAGAAAATAACCAAAAAAGTAAAACTAGCCAAACTAAAATAAATAAATAAAGAAGCATGACTGGAAGTACAAATCATATCTCAATTGTAACTTTAAATGTTAATGGCCTAAACTCACCAATCAAGAGACATAGGCTAGCAACCTGGATCAAAAAAACAAATCCAACAATATGCTGCCTTCAGGAGACTCATATGATGGGAAAAGACATACACAGGCTGAAGGTAAAAGGTTGGGAAAAATCATACCACTCACATGGCCCTCGGAAGCAAGCAGGAGTGGCCATACTCATATCAAATAAAATCAACTTCAAACCTAAGTTAATTAAGAAGGATAAAGAAGGACACTATATACTGTTAAAAGGGACCATCCACCAACAAGACATAACAATTATCAATTTGTATGCACCAAACAGTGGAGCTGCAATCTACATAAAACAAATGCTCCTCAAGTTCAAGAGTCAAATAAACCATAACACAATAATTACGGGTGACTTCAACACACCGCTCTCCCCATTAGACAGATCCTCTAGACAAAAACTGAATAAAGAAACTATAGAACTCAACAGCACAATCAATAACCTAGACCTAACTGACATATATAGAATATACCAACCATCATCAAGTGGATACACGTTCTTCTCAGCAGCACATGGATCCTACTCAAAAATAGACCATATATTATGCCATAAGGCAAATCTTAGTAAATATAAAAGTGTGGAGATAATACCATGCACCATATCTGACCATAATGGAATGAAATTGGAAATCAATGATAAAAAAAGGAAGGAAAAATCCTACACCACATGGAAAATGAACAATATGTTATTGAATGATCAATGGGTTACAGAAGACATAAAGGAAGAGATAAAAAAATTCTTAGAGTCAAATGATAATACAGACACAACATACCGGAATCTATGGGACACAATGAAAGCAGTTTTAAGAGGGAAATTCATATCCTGGAGTTCTTTCATCAAAAAAAGAAAAAACCAACAAATAAATGAACTCACACTACACCTCAAAAACCTAGAAAAGGAAGAACAAAACAACAGCAATTGTAGTAGAAGACAAGAAATAATTAAAATTAGAGCAGAAATAAACGAAATTGAAACAAAAAAAAACCATTGAAAAAATTGATAAAACTAAAAGTTGGTTCTTTGAAAAAATAAATAAGATAGACAAGCCCTTAGCTATGCTAACAAAAAGAAGAAGAGAGAGAACTCAAATTACTAATATACGGGTTGAAAAAGGCAATATCACAACAGACACTACAGAAATACAGGAGATAATTAGAAACTATTTTGAAACCCTATATTCTAATAAAATAGAAGATAGCAAAGATATCGATAAATTTCTTAAGGCATATGATTTGCCCAGATTGAGACAAGAAGACACACACAATTTAAACAGACCAATAACAAAGGAAGAAATAGAAGAAGCCATCAAAAGACTACCAACCAAGAAAAGCCCTGGACCTGATGGGTATACAGCGGAGTTCTACAAAACCTTCAAAGAAGAACTAATACCAATACTTTTCAAACTATTTCAAGAAATAGAAAAAGAAGGAGCTCTTCCAAATTCATTCTATGAGGCCAACATCACCCTGATCCCAAAACCAGACAAAGACACTTCAAAGAAAGAAAACTACAGACCAATATCTCTAATGAACTTGGATGCAAAAATTCTCAATAAAATTCTGGCGAATCGAATACAAAAACATATCAGGAAACTTGTGCACCATGATCAAGTAGGATTCATCCCTGGGATGCAAGGCTGGTTCAATATACGGAAATCAATACATGCTATTCACCACATCAATAGGCTTAAAGACAAGAAACATATGATCATCTCGATAGATGCAGAAAAAGCATTTGACAAAATACAACATCCCTTTATGTTCAAAACATTAGAAAAACTAGGGATATCAGGAACTTACCTCAACATTGTAAAAGCTATATATGCTAAACCTCAGGCTAGCATCATCCTAAATGGAGAAAAACTGAAGGCATTCCCTCTAAAATCTGGAACAAGACAGGGATGTCCTCTATCAACACTTCTATTCAATTTAGTTCTCGAAGTACTAGCCAGAGCAATTAGACAGACAAAAGAAATTAAAGGCATAAAAATAGAAAAAGAAGAAATTAAATTATCGCTATTTGCAGATGACATGATAATTTACTTAACAGACCCAAAAGGATCTACAAAGAAGCTGCTAGAGTTAATAAATGAATTCAGCAAAGTGGCAGGATATAAAATCAACACGCACAAATCAAAGGCATTCCTGTATATCAGCAACAAAACCTCTGAAATGGAAATAAGGAAAACCACTCCATTCACAATATCCTCAAAGAAAATAAGATACTTGGGAATCAACCTAACAAAAGAGGTGAAAGATTTATACAATGAAAACTACAGAACCTTAAAGAGAGAGATAGAAGAAGATCTCAGAAGATGGAAAAATGTACCCTGTTCATGGATAGGCAGAACTAACATCATCAAAATGGCGATATTACCCAAAGTTCTCTACAGGTTTAATGCGATGCCAATCAGAATCCCAAAGACATTTCTTGTAGAAATAGATAAAGCAATCATGAAATTCATATGGAAAAACAAAAGACCCAGAATAGCAAAAGCAATTCTAAGCAGGAAGTGTGAATCTGGAGGTATAGCGATACCAGAGCTCAAACTGTACTATAAAGCAATAGTAACAAAAACAGCATGGTACTGGTACCAAAACAGGCAGGTGGACCAATGGTACAGAATAGAGGACACAGAGACTAATC
The DNA here is from genome assembly GCF_052094955.1 of Ictidomys tridecemlineatus. Taxonomy (NCBI): domain Eukaryota; kingdom Metazoa; phylum Chordata; class Mammalia; order Rodentia; family Sciuridae; genus Ictidomys; species Ictidomys tridecemlineatus. The sequence continues at coordinate 200,832 of NW_027522369.1, forward strand.
CACAAAGTTACAACTATCTTATATTTGATAAAGGGGCTAAAAACATGCAATGGAGGAAGGATAGCATCTTCAACAAATGGTGTTGGGAAAATTGGAAATCCATATGCAACAAAATGAAATTGAATCCCTTTCTCTCGCCAGCCACAAAAGTTAACTCAAAATGGATCAAGGAGCTAGATATAAAAACAGAGACACTGCGTCTGATAGAAGGAAAAGTTGGCTATGATCTACATATTGTGGGGTCGGGCTCCAATTTCCTTAATAGAACGCCCATAGCCCAAGAGTTAATAACAAGAATAAACAAATGGGACCTACTTAAACTAAAAAGTTTTTTCTCAGCAAGAGAAACAGTAAAAGAGGTAAATAGAGAGCCTACATCCTGGGAACAAATTTTTACCCCTCACACCTCAGATAGAGCCCTAATATCCAGAATGTACAAAGAACTCAAAAAATTAAACAATAAGATAACAAATAATCCAATCAACAAATGGGCCAAGGACCTGAACAGACACTTCTCAGAGGAGGACATACAATCAATCCACAAGCACATGAGAAAATGCTCACCATCTCTAGCAATCAGAGAAATGCAAATCAAAACCACCCTAAGATACCATTTCACTCCTGTAAGATTGGCAGCCATTATGAAGTCAAACAACAATAAGTGTTGGCGAGGATGTGGGGAAAAGGGCACACTTGTTCACTGCTGGTGGGACTGCAAAATGGTGAGGCCAATTTGGAAAGCAGTATGGAAATTCCTGGGAAAGCTGGGAATGGATTCATCATTTGACCCATCTATTGCCCTTCTTGGACTATTCCCTGAGGACCTTAAAAGAGCACACTATACGGATACGGCCACATCAATGATTATAGCAGCACAATTCACAATAGCTAGACTGTGGAACCAACCTAGATGCCCTTCAATAAACGAGTGGATAAAAAAATTGTGGCAGCTATACACAATGGAGTATTATGCAGCACTAAGAAACGACAAAATCATAGAATTTGCAGGGAAATGGATGGCATTAGAGCAGATTATGCTAAGTGAAGCTAGCCAAGCCCTAAAAAACAAATGTCAAATGTCTTCTTTGATATAAAGAGAGCCACTAAGAATAGAACAGGAAGGAAGAGCATGAGGAAAAGACTACCAGTAAACTAAGACGAATGGGGGGAGAGAAAGGAAGAGAGAAGGGAAAACATATGGAAATGGTAGGAGACCTTCAGTGATACACAAAATTATAAGAGGTTAGGAGGGGAAAGGGGGTGGGGGGAAAAAGGGGAGAGAACTGAACAACAGCAGAGGAGGTAGAGAGGGAAGATGGGAGGGGAGGGGAGGGGAGGGGGGATAGTAGGGGATAGGAAAGGTAGCAGAATACAACAGTCACTAATATGCCATTATGTAAAAATGTGAGTATGTAACAGAAGTGAGTCTGTATTATGTATTTGGGGAGTTCAAAACCCAATTGAGTCGAATGTATGAAAGATGATATGTCTTGAGCTCTGTAATGTTTTGAACAATCAATAAAAAAAAATATCCACAGAAACTCGAGTGTATACATGGGTCTTTCCACATGTGAAGGAGAAATACAGAAATGGTGTTTATTTAAAACTTAGAATCAAGATCCATTAGAAAAATGCAAGTCAAAGTCACATTGCACATAGCAATTCACATTCATTAGTTTTGGCTAGATCTGCAATATTGGGGGAAAGGAGATTGACTGCTTTGGGTATAGGCTTTTTTTGGAGAGAAAAGTAATAAAAATATTCTGAATTACCTGTAGATTGGAGAACCCAGGTGAGGTCACAATGTGTCACATACTTAGAACAGTGTGCTTCCCCTGGTTGGAGGGGCACCACAGTGGTCATGAGACACTGTGTATGGAGAGAGCGCTCTTGTAATTGCTGCTGAAGAGATCACATATTTCTACAACTAAGACATTTCCTAGAATGAAACCATCATCTAGTTCTAATCTCACTATTCAGTTTGTCTCCCAGCAAGCTTCCTCAGCGCCCTGTGGACCTCGTTTCTTCTCAGGCTGTGAATGATGGGCTTCAACATAGGGGTCACCACACAGAAGAGCACAAAGACCAGGGTGTCCATATCCAGCCTTCTCTGGGCCTGTCATAGTGGAAGTTGGCTGTTCCATAGAAGACAACCACGACTGTGAGGGGGGACGCACAGGTGGAGAAGGCCTTCCTCCTGCCCTGGGCAGAGGGAATTCCCAGGATGGCCGTCATGATGAGTGCATAGGAGCCTGCAGTGAAGAGGCAGGGGCTCAGGCCCATGGTGGCACTGACAACGTGGAGCGCTGACTCGTTGACAGAGCTGTCTGAGCAGGAGAGCTTCAGGAGCAATGGGGTGTCACAGAAAAAGTGGCTGAACTGGTGGGGCACACACAGAGTGAGTGTGATGGCCAGCACAGTGTGTGTGACCAAATTCACCAGCCCACACAGCCAGGACCCAGTCACCAGGCTAACACAGACCTTCACACTCATGATGACTGGGTACTGAGGAGGATGGCAGGTGGTCACACAACAGTCGTACTGGCCACACATCCAGTAAGACGCCTTCTGTGCCAGCACTTGTCACCAATAAGAAGATCTTGGAAAGGCAGCCCTCATAAGAAATGGCATTCTTCAGTACTGGGAAGGTGGTGGATGTGTAGCAGACTTCCAAGAAGCTCAAATTGCTGAGGAAAAAGTACATTAGAGTGTGGAGAGCAGAAATGACCCTGGTGGCCACTATTATGAGCATGTTCCCCAAGAGAGTGTTCAGGTAAATGACCAGAAAGAGCAGGAAAAACCAGCCCTGTAGGTTGGAGTGGTTGGAAAATCCCAAGAAGATTAATTCAGTGACAAATGATTGATTGCTCATTTCCAATGTTGTCATAGCTACAAAACAGAAAAAAAAGAGACCATGATGAAAATGGACTGAGAGCACCTCAAACAGGCTTGTTAATCTGCAGCAACATGGCAAATAATATCGAATGAAAAGCAGCCTGGAGTCTGATAACCTGTAGGACTGGTCTCAGGGAATCAGACCCATGGAGCTGCACACATTTGCAGGGGTGATGGTGGGTGGGAGTAACCAGAGAATTGCTATAAGCCAACAGAAAGCCATTCGACCTCATCATGGTGTGAAGTCATTTTTCACTGTCTCAGTAATCTCTGTCTCCTGTTGTCCTTTTATGTAAACATAGGATTTTTGGAGAAGTTCATTTTCATTGCAAATGTTAAGAAAAACATTTACAAAGCAGAGTCGTCATCTGCAGAAGCAGTCATTGTCGCCTTCAGTGTTTTCCAATGTAGAGTTTTTCTCATTTTACATCAATCTTGATCTCTATGTTCAGAAAGTCAGAAGTTAACTATTCCTGTACAATGCTGAAATTATCAGGGCAAGAGATAAATAGAGGAAAGAAGTTGATGAAGTGTGGTTGGACTGGCTATCTTAAGTATACAGGGAAGATCAGTGGAGTAGAAGGAGAATGAGAGGGCGGAGAGGTTTGGGAAAGTAGAAAATATGAAAAGTCTTTACGCAGATCATGTTATGTGCACATGGAAGTCTAAAACAGGGGACTGCACCTGTATGTATATGTAGAAAGCACCAGTCAGAAATTAACAGATAAATGACCCAAAGAAAGATCAATAGAGAAAGGAGAATGGGAGCGGGAAGGGGAGGGAGATGGGGGGTGGGGACTGAATGGAGTAAATCAGATTCCATGCACGTAGGATCTTTTCCAAATCAACCCAACTTCTATGTATAACTATTATGCTCTAATAAAAAATTTAAGAAGATGAAATGATCCTATCAGCAAAGAGTGAGATATGAATTCTTCTTAATCTATTTGTATACCTTTAATTTCTTTCTTTTGTCCAATGGCTCTGGCAATTTCAAGGATGAAGTTGAATAGAAGTGATGAAAGAGGGGGCACCCTGTCTGCTTCCAGTTTTTAGAGTGAATGCTTTCAACCTTTCTCTACTTAGAATGATGCTGCCTTGGGTTTAGCATAGATAGATTTTACAATGCTTTTACAAAGTTCCTTCTGTTCCTAGTGTTTCTACTGTTTTCACAGGTAGGGGTGCTATATTATGTTAAATGCTTTTTCTGCATCTATTGAGATGATCAATAAACTTACATCTCTCTTAAATAAACTTAATCTCTCCCCTTTGGCTAAACATTCAGATCATCTCCAGTCCTATAAATATTTTAATGAACATTTTTCTACATAAACATATGTGACCATTTTAAATTATCTCTTCAGAATAAAATTTAAATCTGACATAAAAGAATTTGTTGTGCAGTTTCTATTTAAAACTAGCTCATGGGAGAAATTATATTAAGTGAAATAAGCCAGACACATAAAGAGAAATAGCAGTTTTTCACTTCTTTGTGGAAGCTATAAAGTTGATCTCAGAGAAGTAGGGAGTAGAGCGCTGGTTATTGGAACCTGGGAGAGAATCACAAAAATCATTGTGAGTCTGATTTCTTAAAGACGCATGTGAAGGACTGCCTGAAACATGCCCTCTGAGTGTGTCTTTAAAAAAAATAAGAGTGGACTTCTAACAGGATCCTCAGAAAATCTCTCTTCTCTCCTCAGTGGGCAGCAGGAGGTCCATGGGTCTGGCTGCCAAGGAGCTAGCTGTGGTGTGCAAATGGGCAGGACCAGGATGGCTGGAAAATCTCAATAACCACTAGTAGACCACATTCTAGGTGAGGGCAGGCTGGAAACAGGCCATCCAGAAAAAAATGGCTTGAGCTCTGAAAATGACTAAATCTGTGGATTTAGGAAAGGGTTGTGGGTCCAATCCACTCATAACACCTACTCCCTGGGTCAGTCCACCACTGTTGCCATATTTACCACAGGCCTGACCAGAAAAACCTGAGGGGGAGATGCACTCTGACCTCCTGGCTTGGAGGTTTGGTTTGGGGCCAGCTGACCCACTGCTGCCTGCCTGAGATGAAGTGGGACACCAAGGTGGAAGGGAACAAGGGGGGAAGCATCCCTAGCTCATGGCAGGCAGAAGGTTGGGGCGGGGGAGGGGACAGGAGGAGACAGTTGACAGGGGACAAGATGTGATTCCCCAGGGCATGTCTCCGGCCACAATCCACCTTCCCCTACTCCTCTCAGTACAGTGGGCCTTTCAGATAATTAACCCAAAAAATGGATGAATCCACAGATTAGGTCACAAGTCTCACAGTCTAATCATTTCACCTCTGAACACTGCTACTGTGGCTGATCTTGAGCTTTTGGATGGGGAATACCTTATTTCTAAGCCATAATAGTCCCTACAGTCCATGTGCTTTTGTTAGAATACCTTCATGTAGTCTGGGAGAGTAATCGGGTGCCAAAACAAGATTAAAATTAAATATCTGGTAACTGAAGATGTGACATTTGGAGCTTGGGGAAAAGCTCAGAAGAGGAGCCCTGGGTGGAGCACTTTAAAGTCCTGGTGACAAGGACACGAGAGGGCACCTGGTTTGTGGGGTAGCTGAGTGGCAGTGGGATAACTCATTAAAACATAAAAAAAATGAGAAAAAGCGTGACTGGGGAAAGAAAAGGAGGAAAGGAGGTTGGGCCTGGAGTCTGGGTACCTTCGGGGTCTCCCCGAGAAGATTCCAGAAGGCAGCGAGACAGGTTCCCAGGAGATAGGCCTGGAAGTCATGGCTTAGAGTGACTGTGGAAGTCACAGGTGCTCATAAAGCCAAAAGAGAGCAGGGTGAGGAGAGAGGGCCTGATGCACTGTGCGGAAAAGAAGGTGTCCAGAAGGAGGCTCACCAGCTATCAGCAATCATTCTGCACCACAGTGTCAAAGCTCTGCTCTCTGTACAAGGCCTTCTGCACCCCAGTCTCAAACCTCTGCTCCCTATAACAGTCCTTCTGCACCCCAGTCTCCAACCTCTGCTCCCTGCAAAAATCCTTCTCCACCCCAGACTCCAGACTCTACTCTCTGTAAGATCCTTTTGCATCCCTTTCTCCAACCTCTCCTCTCTCTAACAGTCCTTCTGCACCCCAGTATCCAACCTCTGCTATCTGGAAACGTCCTTCTGCCCCTCACTATCCAACCTTTCCTCTCTGTAATGGTCCCTCTGTACCCCAGTCTACAACCTCTGCTCTCTCTAACAGTTTTCTGCACCTTAGTTTCAAACGTCTGCTCACTTTAACAGTCCTTCTGCACCCTAGTCTTCAACATCTGCTCTCTACAACGGTCCTTCTGCACCAAAGCCTCCAAACTCTGCTCTCTCTAACAGTACTTCTGTACCGCAGTCTCCAACCTCTTCTCTCTATACCCGTCCTTCTGCACCTCAATTGCCAACCTCTGCTTTCTGTAACAGTCCTTCTGCACCTCAGATTCCAAACTCTGCTCTCGGTAACAGTCCTTCTAAGCCTCAGTCTGAACCACTTCTCTATGCAACGATCCTTCTGCACCTCAGTCTCCACCCTCTGCTCTGTGTAACTGTCCTGCTGCACCCCAGTCTTCAACCTCTGCTCTCTGGAAAGATCCTTCTGCACCCCAGTCTCCTTCCTCGTCTCTCTGTGATAATCCATTTGCACGCCTTCCTCCAACATGTCCTCTCTCTAAAAGTCTTTCTGAACCTCAGTCTAAAATCTCTGCTCTCAGAAATGATCTTTCTGAACCTTAGTCTCCAACCTCTGCTCTCTTTAATAGTCCTTCTGCACCCCAGTCTCAAAACTCTGCTCTCTGTAACAGTCCTACTGCACCTCAGACTCCAACCTCTGCTCTGTGTAACAGTCCTTCTAAGCCTCAGTCTGAAACCTCTTCTCTTTGCAATGATCCTTCTGAACCCCAGTCTCCAATCTGTGCTATCTGTAACAATCCTTCTGCATCCCAGGCTCCAAAATCTGCTCTCTGTAACAGTTCTTCTGTATCGCAGTCTCCAACCTCTGCTCTCTGCAACGGTCCTTCTGAACCCCAGTTTCCAACCTCTATTCTCTGCAACAGTCCTTAGCACCCCAGGCTTCAAACTCTGCTCTCTGAAACAGTTCTTCTGTACCGCAGTCTCCAAACTCTGCTGTTTGTAACGGTCCTTCTGCACCCCAGTCTCCAAACTCTACTTTCCATATCAGTTTTTCTGCACCCCAGTCTTCGACCTCTGCTCTCTGTAACAGTCACTCTGAACCTAAGTCTCCAAACTCTGCTCTCTGCAACAGTTCTTCTGAACCCCAGTCTGCAAAATCTACTCACTGTAACAGGCCTTCTGCACCCCGGTCTCCAATCTCTGCTCTCTTTAACAGGCCTTTTGCACCCTAGTCTCCAACCTCTTCTCTCTGCAGCGATCTTTTTAACCTCAGTCTCCAACCTCGGCTCTCTGCAACAGTCCTTCTGCACCCCAGTCACCAACCTCTGCTCTATGCAACAGTTCTTCTGCACCCCAGTTACAAAACTCTGCTCTGTGTAACGTTCCTTAGGCACCTTAGTTTTTAAACTCTGCTCTCCACGACGATCCTTCTGCACCCCAGTCTCCAACCTCTGCTCTCTGTATCAGTCATTCTGCACCCAAGTCTCCTAACTCTGCTCTCTGCAACATTTATTCTGCATCACAGTCTCCAAACTCTGCTCTCTGTAGAAGTCCTTCTGCACCTCAGTCTCCATCCTTTGCTCTCTGTAATGGTCCTTCTGCACCCCAGTCTCCAATCTATGTTCTCTGTAACAATCCTTCTGCACCTCTGTCTACAAAGTCTGCTCTCTGTAACAGTCCTTCTGTACCGCAATTTCAAACCTCTTCTCTCTATAACGGTACTTCTGAACCCCAATTGCCAACCTCTACTTTCTGAAACAGTCCTTCTGCACCTGAGACTCCAAACTCTGCTCTCTGTAACAGTCCTTCTAAGCCTCAGTCTGTAACCTCTGCTCTCTGCAACAATCCTTCTAAACCCTAGTCTACAAACTGTGATATCTGTAACAATCCTTCTGCACCCCAGTCTCAAACATCTGCTCTCTGTAACAGGTCTTCTGCAACTCAGTCTCCAAAGTCTGCTCTCTGTAAAAGGCCTTCTGCACCCAGTCTCCAACTCTTCACTCTGCAACGATTTTTCTGCACCTAAATCTCCAAACTATGCTCTTTGAAACAGTCCTTCTGCCCCTAAGTCTCTAACATTTGCTCTCTGTAAGATCCTTCTGCACCCCGTTCTTTTAACTTTGCTGTCTATAACAGTCATTCTGCACCTCAGTCTCCAACCTCATCTCTCCGCAACGGCCCTTCTGAAACTCAGTATTCAACATCTGTTCTCTGCAGCAGACCTTCTGCACCCAAGGCTAAAAACTCTGTTCTCTGTAAGAGTCCTTCTGCACCCCAGTCTCCAAACTCTACTTTCCGTATCAGTTATTCTGCACCCCAGTCTAAAACCTATGCTCTCTGAAACAGTCGTTCTGCACCTCAGTCTCCAAACTCTGCTCTCCGAAACAGTCCTTCTGCACCCCAGTCTCCAACCTCTGTTCTGTGCAAAAGTCCTACTACACACCAGTCTCCAACATATGCTCTCTGCAACGATCCTTCTGCATCCCAGTCTCCAACGTATGCTCTCTGCAACAGTCCTTCTACACAACAGTCTCCAACTTCTGCTCTCTGCTACAGTCTTTCTGCACCCCAGTCTCCAACCTCTGCTCTCTTCAACATTTCTTCTGCACCCCAGTCTCCAACCTGTGCTCTCTGTAACTATCCTAATGCACCCCGGTCTCCAAACTCTACTCTCTGTAGTGATCCTTCTGCACCCCAGTCTCCAATGTCTGTTGTCTGCAACAGTCCTTCTGACCCCAGTCTCCAGCCTCTGCTCTCTGTAACATCATGCTGCACCCCAGTTTTCAAACTCTGCTCTAGGTGACATTCCTTCTGCACCACACTCTCCACTCTCTGCTCTTTGTAACAGTACTTGTGTACCGCAGTCTTCATTCTCTGCTCACTGCAACATTTTTTTTTGCACCCCAGTCTCCAAACTGTGCTCTCTGTGACTGTGTTTCTGTCCCTAGTCTCCAACCTCTGCTCTCTGTAACGATCCTTCTGCACCTCAGTTTCTAACCTCTGCTCTCTGCAACGATCCTTAAGCACCACAGTTTCCAACCTCTGCACTCTGTAACAGTTCTTTTACACCTAGTCTCAAAACCATTCTCTCTGTACCAATCCTGCTGCACCTCAGTCTCCAACCTCTGCTTACTCTAACAGGCCTTCTGCACCTCAGTCTCCAACCTCTGCTCTCTGTAACAGGCTTACTACACCCAAGTCTCCAACCTCTGCTCTCTGTAACTGTTCTTCTGCAAGACAATCTCGAATCTCTGCTCTCTGTAACAGTCTTTCTGCACCCCAATCTCCAACCTCTTTTCTCTGCAACGATTCTTCTGAACCTCAGTCTCCAACCTCTGCTGTTTGAAACAGTCCTTCTGCACCCCAGTCTTCAGACTCTGCTCTTTGTAAGATCTTTTTGCATCCCTTTTTCCAACCCTTCCTCTCTGTAACAGTCCTTCTGCACCCCAGTATCCAACCTCTGCTCTCTCTAAAAGTCTTTCTGCACCTAAGTCTCCAACCTTTGCTCTCTGTAATGGTCCTTCTGTACCACAGTCTCCAACCTCTCCTCTCTGTATAAACCCTTCTGCATCTCAGTCTCCAATTTCTGCTCTCCGTAAAAGTCCTTCTGCACCATAGTCTTCAACATCTGTTCTCTACAATGGTCCTTCCGCACCAAAGTCTCCAAACTCTGCTCTTTCTAACAGTTCTTCTGTACCGCAGTCTCCAACCTCTTCTCTCTATAACAGTCCTTCTGCAATGCAATTGCCAACCTCTGCTTTCTGTAACAGTCTTCTGCACCTCAGATTCTAACCTCTGCTCTCTGTAACAGTCCTTCATAGCCTCAGTCTGAAACCTCTGCTGTCTTCAACAATCCTTCTGCACCCCAGTCTCCAAACTGTGCTATCTGAAACAATCCTTCTGCACCCCAGTCTCCAACCTCTGCTCTCTGTAACAGGTCTTCTGCACATTAGTCTCCAAACTCTGTTCTCTGTAACAGGCCTTCTGCACCCCAGTCTCCAACGTCTTCTCTTTGCAACAATCCTTTTGAACCTCACTCTCCAACCTCTGCTCTCTGCAATGATCCTTCTGCATTCCAGTCTCCAACAACTGCTCTCTGCAACAGTCCTTTTGCACCCCAGTCTCCAAACTCTGCTCTCTGATTCAGTACTTAGCACCACAGTCTGCAACCTCTGCTCTCTGCAACATTTCTTCTGAACCCAAGTCTCCAACCTGTGCTCTCTGTAACTGTCCTGCTGCACCCAGGTCTCCAAACTCTGCTCTCTGTAAAGATCCTTCTGCACCTTATTCTCCAACCTCTGCTCTCTGCAACGATCCTTCTGCACCACAGTCTCCATCCTCTGCTCTCTGTAAGAATCCTTTTGCACCCCAGTCTCCAACTTCTCCTCTCTGTAAACGTCCTTCTGCACTTAAGTCTACAAGTTCTGCAATCTTTAACAGTCCTTCTGCACCCCCATGTCAAACGTCTACACTCAGAAATGATCTTTCTGCACCTCAGTCTCCAACCGCTGCTCTCTTTAATAGTCTTTCTGCACCCAGTCTCCATCATCTGCTCTCTGCAATGATCCGTCTTCTTTCCAGACTCCAACCTCTCCTCTCTGCTATGGTCCTTCTAGATCCCAGTTTTCAAAATCTGCTCTCTGTAACAGTCCTTCTGAAACTCAGTCTCCAAACTCTGCTCTCTGAAACAGTCCTTCTGGAACCCTGTCTCCAACATCTGCTCTCAGTAACAGTTTTTCTTAACCCCAATCTCCAAACTCTGCTCTCTGTAGCACTCCTTTAGCACCTCAGTCTCCAAACTCTGCTCTCTGTAAGATCCTTCTGCAATCCAGTCTCCAAACTCTGCTCTCTGTAACAGGCCTTCTCCTCCCCAATCTTCAAACTCTGCTCACTGTAACAGGCTTTCTGAACCCCAGTCTCCAAACTGTGCTCTCTGTAACATTCCTTCTCTACCCCAGGATCCAACATTTGCTCTCTGAAAGAGTCCTTCTGCACCTCAGTCTGAAAACTCGGCTCTCTGAAAAAATTCTTCTGCACCTGAGTTTCCAAACTTTGCTCTCGATAACAGTCCTTCTAAACCTCACTCTACAAAATGCTCTGTGTAAGATCCTTCTGCAACCCAGTCTCGAAATTGGGCTTTCGTTAACAGACCTTCTGCACCCCAGTCTCCAAACTCTGCTCTCTGTAACAGGCGTTCTTCACCCCAGTCTCCAATCTCTGCTCTCTGTAACAGGCCTTCTGCACTCCAGTCTCCAACCTCTTCTCTCTTCAACGATACTTCTTCACCTCAGTCTCCAACCTCTGCTTTCTGCAACACTCCTTCTTCACCCCAGTCTCCAAACTCTACTCTCTGTAACAATCCTTCTGCACCTCATTCTCCAACGTCTGCTCTCTGCAACGGTTCTTCTGCACCCCAGTCTCCACACTCTGTTCTCTGCAACAGTCCTTCTGAACCCCAGTCTCCAACCTATGCTCTCTGCAACAGTCCTTCTGCACCCCAGGCTCCAAACTCTGCTCTCTGCTAAAGTACTTCTGCACCCTAGTCTCCAACATCTGTTCTCTGTATCAGTCATTTTATACCCCAGTAACCAAAATCTGCTCTGTGTAACAATCCTTCTGCACCTTAGTTTCCAACCTCTGCTCTCTGCAACAATCCTTCTGCACCCCAGTCTCCAACCTGTTCTCTCTGTAACAGTCCTTCTGCACCCCAGGCTCCAACATTTGCTCTCTGCAACGATCCTTCTTCTTCCCAGTCTTCAAACTCTGCTCTCTGTTAAAGACCTTTTGTATCGCAGTCTCCAACCTCTTCTCTTTGTAACGGTACATCTGCTCCCCAATTGCCAACGTCTGCTTTCTGTAACAGTCCTTCTGCACCCCAGTCTCCAAACTCTTCTCTCTGCAACGATCTTTCTACACCTCAGTCTTCAAACTGTGCTCTCTGTAAAAGTACTTCTGCACCTCAGTCTCCATCCTTTACTCTCTGTAATTCTCTTTCTGCACCCAGTCTCCAATCTCTGCTCTCTGAAACAATCCTTCTGCATCTCAGTCTCAAACATCTGCTCTCTGCAAAGGTCCTTCTGAACCCCGTCTACAAACTCTGCTCTGAAACAGTCCTTCTGTACGGCAGTCTTCAAGCTCTTCTCTCTATAATGGTCCTTCTACATCCCAATTTTCAACCTCTGCTCTCTGTAAAAGTTCTTTTAAGCCTCAGTCTAAAAGTTCTGCTCTCCGCAACAATCTTTCTAAACAACAGTCTCTAAATTGTGCTATTTTTAACAATCCTTCTGCACCCCAGTCTTCAACATCTGCTCTCTGTAACAGGTTTTCTGCAACCCACTCTCCAAACTCTGCTCTCTGTAACAGGCCGTCTGCACCCCAGTCTCCAACCTCTGCTCTCTGCAAAAGTCCTTCTACACCCCAGTCTCCAACCTCTGCTCTCTGCAACGATCCTTCTGCATCCCAGTCTCCAACGTCTGCTCTCTGTAAGATCCTTCTGCACCCCGTTCTCCAAACTTTGCTCTTTAACAGTCATGCTGCACCTCAGTCTCCAACCTTATCTCTCTGCAATGGCCCTTGTGCACCCCAGTATCCAACCTCTGTTCTCTGCAGCTGTCCTTCTGCACCCCAGGCTACAAACTCTGCTCTCTGTAACAGTCCTTCTGCACCCCAGTCTCCAAACTCTACTTTCCGTATCAGTTATTCTTCACCCCAGTCTAAAATCTCTGCTCTCAGTAACAGTCCTTCTGCACCTCAGACTCCAAACTCTGCTCTCTGCAACAGTCCTTGTACACCCCAGTCTCCAACCTCTTCTCTCTGCTACAGTCTTTCTGCACACCAATCTCCAAGCTCTGCTCTCTCCAACGATCGTTCTTCACCCAGTCTCCAACGTATGCTCTCTGCAACAGTCCTTCTGCACCCCAGTCTCCAACCTCTGCTCTCTTCAACATTTCTTCTGCACCCCAGTCTTCAACCTGTGCTCTCTGTAACTATTCTACTGCACCCCGGTCTCCAAACTCTGCTCTCTGTAGTGATTCTTCTTCACCTCAGTCTCCAACCTCTGCTCTCTGTAACAGTCCTTCTGCATATCAGTGTCCAACCTCTGCTCTCTGTAACCATCCTTCTCCACCTCATGTCCAAACTCTGCTCTCTGTAACAGGCCTTCTGCACCACAGTCTCCAACCTCTTCTTTCTGTAACAGTTCTACTGAACCCCAGTCTCCATTCTCTGCTCTCTGTAAGAATCCTTTGACACCCTTTTCTCCAACCTCTCCTCTCTGTAAAAGTCATTCTGCACCTAAGTATCCAACCTCTGCAATCTGTAATGGCCCTTCTGCACCCCAGTCTCCATCCTCTGCTCTCTGTATAAGTCCTTCTGCACCCAAGTCTCTAAATTCTGCTCTCTGCAACATTTCTTCTGCACCCAGTCTCTAAACTGTGCTCTCTGTGACAGTCCTTCTGCACCCCAGTCTCTAACATCTGCTCTCTGCAACGATCCTTCTTCTATCCAGTCTCCAAACTCTGCTCTCTCTAAAAGTTTTTTTTTTTTTATCACAGTCTCCAACCTCTTCTTTTTGTAGCCGTCGATCTGCTTCCCAATTGCCTAACTCTGCTTTCTGTAACAGTACTTCTGCACCCCAGTCTCCAACATCTGCTCTCTGCAACCATCCTTCTTCTATCCAGTCTCCAAACTCTGCTCCCTGTAAAAGTCCTGTTGTATAGCAGTCTCCAAACTCTTCTCTTTGTAATGGTCCATCTGCTCCCCAATTGCCAACCTCTGCTTTCTGTAACAGTCCTTCTGCACCACAGTCTCCAAACACTTCTCTCTGCAACGAACCTTCTGCACCTCAGTCTCCAAGCTCTGCTCTCTGTAAAAGTCCTTCTGCACCTCAGTCTCCATCCTTTACTCTTTGTAATGGTCTTTCTGCACCCCAGTCTCAAATCTCTGCTCTCTGTAACAATCCTTCTGCACCTCTGTCTCCAACGTCTTCTCTCTGTAACAGGCTTTATGCAGCCAGTCTCTAAACTCTGCTTTCTGTAACAGTCCTTCTCTACTGCAGTCTCCAACCTCTTCTCCCTATAACGTTACTTCTGCATTCAAATTCCCAAACTCTGCTTTCTGAAACAGTCCTTCTGAACCTCAAACTCCAAACTCTGAACTCTGTAACAGTCCTTCCAAGACTCTGTTTGAAACCCCTGCTCTCTGCAACAATCTTTCTAAAACCCAGTCTTCAAACTGTGCTATCTGTAACAATGCTTCTGAACCCCAGTCTCAAACATCTGCTCTCTGTAACAGGTCTTCTGCAACTCAGTCTCCAAGCTCTGCTCTCTGTAAAAGTCCTTCTGCACGTCAGTCTCCATCCTTTACTCTCTGTAACAGTCCTTCTGCACCCCAGTCTCCAAACTCTGCTCTCTGAAACAGTCCTTCGGCACGCCAGTTTCAAAACTTTGCTCTCTGTAAAGGTCCTATTGCACCCCAGTCTCTCACCGCTGCTTTCTATATCATAATTTTTCACCCCAGTCTCCAAAGTCTGCTCTTTGTAACAGTCCTTCTGCGTCTCAGTCTCCGACCTCTACTCTCTGCAACAGTCGTTCTGCACCCCAGTCTCCAACCTCTGCTTTCTGCAAAATTCCTTCTGCACCTCAGTCTCCAAACTCTGCTCTCTGAAGCAGTCCTTCTGCAACCCTGTCTCCAAACTCTTCCCTCTGTAACAGTCGTTCTGCATCCCTTCACCAAACTCTGCTCTCTGTAACAGGCCTTCTGCACCACAGTCTCCAAACTTTGTTCTCTGGAGCAGTCCTTCTGCACTCCAGTCTCAAATCTCTGCTCTCTACAAAGATCCTTCTGCACCCCAGTCTCCAACCTTTGTAATCTCCAACAATCCTTCTGCACCTCAGTTCCCAAACTCTGACTTCTGCAATGGTCCTACTGCACCCCAGTCTCTAACATCTCATCTCTGCAATGATCATTTTGCTCCACAGTCTCCAAACTCTTTTCTCTGCAAAAGTCCTTCTGCACCCCAGTCTTTAACCTTTGCTCTCTGTAAGATCCTTCTGCACCCCAGTTTCCAACTCTGCTCTCTTAAACAATCCTTCAGCATGCCAGTTTCTAATCTTTGCTCTGTGTAATGGTCCGACTGCACCCGAGTCTCCCACCTCTTTTTTCTATACCATAATTTTTCACCCCGGTCTCCAACATCTGCTCTGTGTAACAGTCCTTCCGCGTCTCAGTCTTCAACCTCTGCTCTCTGCAACAGTCCTTCTGCAAACCAGTCTCCAACCTCGGCTTTCTGCAAAATTCCTTCTGCACCCCAGTCTCCAAACTGTGCTCTCTATAACAGTCCTTCTGGACCCCAGTTTCCAAACTCTTCTCACTGTAACGATCCTTCTGCACACCAGTCTCCACTTTGCTCTCTGCAATGATTCTTCTGCAACTGAGTCTCCAACTATTGCTCTCTTCAATGATCCTTCTGCACCCCACTCTCCAACCTATGCTCTCTGTATGATCCTACACCCAAGTCTCCAACCTCTACTCTCTGCAACGATCCTGCTGCACACCAGTCTCCAACGTCTGCTCTCGGCAACAGTCCTTCTGCACCCCAGTCTCCAAATTCTGCTCTCTATAAGATCCTTCTGAACCTCAGTTTCCAAACTTTGCTCTCTGAGACATTCCTTCTGCATCCCAGTCTCCAAGCTCTACTCTCTGTAACAGTCCTTCTGTAATGCAGTCTCCAAACTCTGCTCTCTGAAACAGTCCTACTCAACCCCAGTCTCGAATGTCTGCTCTCTGCAACAGTCTTTCTGCACCTCAGTCTCAAACTTCTGCTCTTTGTAACAGGCCTTCTGCACGCTAGTCTCCAACAGCTTTTCTATGTATAAGTTTTTCTGAACCCCAATCTCCAAACTCTGCTCTCTGCAACACTCCTTCTGCACAACAGTCTCCATCGTCTGCTCTCTGAAAGAATCATTCTGCACCTCAGTCTCCAACCTCTGCTCTCTGCAACAGTCCTTCTGAACCTCAGTCTCCAAACTCTGCTCTCTGTAAGATCCTTCTGCATCCCAGTCTCCAAACTCTGCTCTCTGTAACAGTCCTTCTGCACCCCAGTCTCCAACCTCTGTTTTCTGCAAAAGTCCTTCTGCACCCAAGTCTCCAAACTCTGCTCTCTGTTACAGTCCTTCTATACCTCAGTCTCCAAATTCTGCTCTCTGTAACGGTCCTTCCGCTCCCCAGTCTCCAAACTCTACTTTGTGTATCAGTCGTTCTGCAACCCAGTCTCCAACCTCTGCTCTCTGTAACAGTCCTTCTGCACCTCAGTCTCCAACCTATGCTCTCTGTAACAGTTCTTCTGCACCCCAGTCTCAAATATATGCTCTCTGCAACATTTCTTCTGCACCACAGTATCCAACCTATGCTCTCTGTAACTGTCCTTCTGCACCCCAGTCTCCAACCTCTGCTTTCTGTAAGATCTTTCTGCACCTCAGTCTCCAAACTCTGCTCTCTGCAATGATATTTCTGCACCCCAGTCTTCAAACTCTGCTCTCTGTAACAGTCCTTCTTCACCTCAGTTTCTCAACTCTGCTCTCTGTAAAAATCTTTCTGCAACTCAATCTCCAAACTCTTCTCTCTGTAACAGTCCTTCTGCACCTCAGTATCCAACCTCTGCTCTCTGTAATGATCCTTCTGCACCTCAGTCTTCAACCAATGTTCTCTGTAGCAGGTCTTCTGCACTGCAGTCTCCAACCTCTGCTCTCTGTAACAGTTTTTCTGCACTTCAGTATCCAAGCTCTACTCTCTGTTACAGTCGTGCTGCACCCGAATCAAACCTCTGCACTCTGTTATAATCCTCCTGAACCCCAGTCTCAAAACTCTGCTCTGTTAAACAGTTCTTCTGAACCAGAATCTCCAAACTCTGCTCTTTGTAACACTCCTCATTAAACCCAGTCTTCATCCTCTGCTCTCTGTAAGAATCCTTCTGCACCCCAGTCTCCAACCTCTGCTCTCTGTAACGACCCTTCTGCACCTCAGTCTCCAATCTCTGCTCTCTGTAACAGTCCTTCTGCACCACAGTCTCCAACATCTGCTCTCTGCAATGATCCATCTTCTCCCCAGGCTCCAATCTCTGCTTTATGCAATGGTCCTTCTGCACCCCAGTCTCCAAACTCTGCTTTCTTTAACAATCCTTCTATACCGCAGTCTCCAAACTTTTCTCTCTGTAATGGTCCTTCTGAACCCCAATTGCCAAACTCTTCTTTCTATAATAGTGCTTCTGAACCTCAGACTCCAACTTATCCTCTCTGTAACAGTCCATCTGCACCTTAGTCTGAAACCTATGCTTTCTTCAACGATCCTTCTATAACCCAGTCTCCGAACTGTGCTATCTGTAACAGTTTTTCTGCACCCCAGTCTCCAACCTCTGCACTCTGTAAAACGCCTTCTGCACTCCATTTTCTAAACTTTGCTCTCTGTAACATTCCTTCTGCAGATCAGTCTACAACCTCTGCTCTCTGTAAGATACTTCTGCAACTCAGTCACCAACCTCTGCTCTCTGTAACAGTCCATATGCACCCCAGTCTTCAACCACTGGTCTCTGTAACAGTCCTTATGCAGCTCAGTCTCCAACCTATGCTCTCTGTATGATACTTCTGCACACAAGACTACAACATCTGCTCTCTGCAATGAACTTTTAGAACCGCAGTCTCCAACCTCTGCTCCTTGTAACAGTCCTTCTGTACAGCAGTCTCAAAACTCTGCTCTCTGTAACGGTCCTTCTACACCCCAGTCTGCAACCTCTACTTTCTGTATTAGTCTTTCTGCACCCCAGTCTCCAATCTCTGCTCTCTGTAACAGTTCTTCTGCACCTTAGTCTCCAAACTATGCACTCTGCAACAGTCCTCTGCACCCCAGTCTAAACCCTCTGCTCTCGGTAACAGTTCTTCTGCACCCTAATCTCCAAACTCTGCTCTGTGTAACACTCCCCTGCACTCCAGTCTCCACCCTGTGATTTCTGTAACAATTTATCTGGACATCAGTCTAAAACCTCTGCTCTCTAAAACGTTCCTTCTGCTCCTCAGTCTCTATGTAAGATCCTTCTGCAACCCAATCTCCAAACGCTGCACTCTGTAACAGTCTTCTGCAACCCAGTCTCCAAACTCTGCTCTCTGTAACAGGCCTTCTGCACCCCAGTCTGAAAACTCTGCTCACTGTAACAGGCCTTCTGCACCCCAGTCTCCAAACTGTGCTCTCTGCAACGATCGTTCTGCACCCCAGTCTTCAAACTCTGCTCTCTGTAACAGTCTTTCTCTACCCCAGGATCCAACATCTGCTCTTTGAAACAGTCCTTCTGCGCCTCAGTCTGAAAACTCCGCTCTCTGCAAAAATCCTTCTTCACCCGAGTTTAGAAACTTTGCTCTCAGTAACAATCCTTATGAAACTCAGGCTACAAAATGCTCTGTGTAAGATCCTTCTGGAACCCACTCTCGAAATTCTGCTATCGTTAACTCTGCTCACTGTCACAGGCCTTCTGCAACCCAGTCTCGAAACTCTGCTCTCTGTAACAGGCGTTCTTCACCCCAGTCTCCAATCTCTGCTCTCTGTAACAGGCCTTCTGCACCCCAGTCTTGAACCTCTTCTCTCTTCAACGATCCTTCTTCACCTTCTTCACCTTCTTCACCTCAAACCTCTTCTCTCTGAAACATTCCTTCTGCACCCCAGTCTCCAAAATATGCTCTCTTTAAAAATCATTCTGCACCTCACTCTCCAACATATGCTCTCTGCAACGGTTCTTCTTCACCAAAGTCTTCACACTCTGATCTCTGCAACAGTCCTTCTGCACCCCAGTCTCCAACCTCTGCTCTCTGCAACAGTCTTTCTGCACCCCAGTCTCAAAACTCTGCTCTCTGCTAAAGTACTTCTGCACTCCAGTCTCCAACATCTGCTCTCTGTATCAGTCATTTTACACCCCAGTAACCAAAATCTGCTCTATGTAACGATCCTTCTGCACCTCAGTTTCCAAACTCTGCTCTCTGCAACGATCCTTCTGCACCCCAGTCTCCAACATATGCTCTCTTTAACAATTCTTTTGCACCTCACTCTCCAACCTATGCTCTCTGCAACGGTTCTTCTGCACTAAAGTGTCCACACTCTGATATCTGCAACAGTCTTTCTGCACCCCAGTCTCCAATCTCTGCTCTTTTCAACAGTCCTTCTGCACCCCAGTCTCCAAACTCTGCTCTCTGCTGAAGTACTACTGCACTCCAGTCTCCAACATCTGCTCTCTGTATCAGTCATTTTACAGCTCAGTAACCAAAATCTGCTCTATGTAACGATCCTTCTGCACCTTAGTTTCCAACCTCTGCTCTCTGCAATGATCCTTCTGCACTGCAGTCTCTAACCTCTGATCTCTGTATCAGTCCTTCTGCACCCCAGTCTTCAAACTCTGCTCTCCGTAACAGTCCTTCTCTACCCCAGGATCCAACGTCTGCTCTCTGAAACAGTCCTTCTGCACCTCAGTCTGAAAACTCGGCTCTCTACAAAAATCCTTCTGCACCCTAGTTTAGAAACTTTGCTCTCAGTAACAGTCCTTCTGAAACTCAGTCTACAAAATGCTCTGTGTAAGATCTTTCTGCAACCCACTCTCAAAATTGTGCTATCGTTAACTCTGCTCACTGTAAGAGGCCTTCTGCACCCCGTCTCCAAACTCTGCTCTCTGTAACAGGCCTTCTGCACCCCAGTTTCCAACCTCTTCTCTCTTCAACGATCCTTCTTCACCTTCTTCACCTTCTTCATCTCAAACCTCTGCTCTCTGCAACAGTCCTTCTGCACCCCAGTCTCCAACATATGCTCTCTTTAACAATCCTTCTGCACCTCACTCTCCAACCTATGCTCTCTGCAACGGTTCTTCTGCACCAAAGTCTCCACACTCTGATCTCTGCAACAGTCCTTCTGCACCAGAGTCTCCAACCTCTGCTCTCTGCAACAGTCCTTCTGCACCCCAGTCTCCAAACTCTGCTCTCTGCTAAAGTACTTCTGCACTCCAGTCTCCAACATCTGCTCTCTGTATCAGTCATTTTATACCCCAGTAACCAAAATCTGCTCTATGTAACCATCCTTCTGCACCTTAGTTTCCAACCTCTGCTCTCTGCAACGGTCCTTCTGCACCCCAGTCTCCAACATATGCTCTCTTTAACAATCCTTCTGCACCTCACTCTCCAACCTATGCGCTCTGCAACGGTTCTTCTGCAGTAAAGTCTCCACACTCTGATCTCTGCAATGATACTTCTGCACCCCAGTCTCTAACCTCTGATCTCTGTATCAGTCCTTCTGCACAACAGTCTCCAAACTCTGCTCTCTGCAAAAGCCCTTATGCACCCAAGTCTTCAATCTCTGCTGTCTGCAACATTTCTTCTGCACCCAAGTCTCCAACCTCTGCACTCTGTAACAGTCCGTCTGCACCCCAGTCTCCAAACTCTTCTCTCTGCAACGATCTTTCTACACCTCAGTCTCCAAACTCTGCTCTCTGTAAAAGTCCCTCTCCAACTCAGTCTCCATCGTTTGCTCTCGGTAATAGTCCTTTTGCACCCCAGTCACTAATCTCTGCTCTCTGTAACAATCCTTCTGCACCCCAGTCTCCCAAATCTGCTCTCTGCAAAGGTCTTTCTGCACCTCGACTACAAACTCTGCTCTGTAACAGTCTTTCTGTACGGCAGTCTCCGAGTTCTTCTCTCTATAACGGTCCTTCTACACCACAATTTCCAACTTCTGCTCGCTACAAAAATTCTTCTAAACAACAGTCTCCAAACTGTGCTATTTGTAACAATCCTTCTACGCCCCAGTCTCCAACATCTGCTCTCTGTAACAGGGTTTCTGCAACCGAGTTTCCAAACTCTGCTCTCTGACACAGGCCTTCTGTACCCCAGTCTTCAAACTCTGCTCTCTTCAAAACTCCTACTACACTCCAGTCTCCAACCGCTGCTCTCTGCAACGATCCTTCTGCATCCAAGTCTCCAACGTGTGCTCTCTGTAATATTCTTCTGCACCCCGTTCTCAAAATTCTGCTCTCTGTAACAGTCATTTTGCACCTCAGTCTCCAACCTTATCTCTCTGCAACGGCCCTTGTGCACCCCAGTATCCAACCTCTGTTCTCTGCAGCTGTCCTTCTGCACGCCAGTCTCCACACTCTACTTTCCGTATCAGTTATTCTGCACCTTAGTCTAAAACCTGTGCTCTCTGTAACAGTCCTTCTGCACCCCAGTCTCCAACCTCTGATCTCTGCAACAGTCTTTCTGCACCCCAGTCTCCAACTTCTGTTCTCTGTAACAATTTTTCTGTACATCAGTCCCCAAACTCTGCTCGCTGCAATAATCCTTCTGCACCCCATTCTCGAACCTCTTCTCTCTGTAACAATCGTTTTGCACCCCAGTCTCCAACCTCTGCTCTCTGCAACGATCCTTTTGCCACCCAGTCTCCAACCTCAGCTCTCTGCAAAAGTCTTTCTGCACCCCAGTCTCCAACATCTACTCTCTGAAACAGTCCTTCTTCACCTAAGTCTGAAAACTCTGCTCTGTGCAATGATCCATCTTAACCCAAGTCTATAAACTCCGCTTTCTGTAACAGTCCTTCTTAATCTCACCTCTCAACAGTCCTTCTGTACTTCATCTAACCTCTCAACAGTCTTTCTGTACTGCAGTCTACAAACTCTGCTCTCTGCAACGGTCCCTCTACACCCCATTCTCCAACCTCTGATGTCTGCAAGAGTTTTTCAGCACCTCAGTCTCCAAAACCTGCTACCTGCAACAATCCTTCTGCACCTTAGTCTCCAAATTCTGTTCTCTGCAACAGTTCTTCTGCACCCCAGTATCCAACATCTACTCTCTGAAACAGTACTTCTCCACCACAGTCTCCAACCTCTTCTCTCTGTAACATTCCTTCTGTACTGCTATCTCCAACCTCTGCTCTCTGTAAGGATCTTTGTGCACCCCAGTCTCCAACTTCTACTTTCTGTATCAGTCCTTCTGCACCCCAGTCTCCAACATCTGCTCTCTGTAACAGTCCTTCTGTACCTCAATCTCCAAACTCTGCTCTCTGCAAGAGTTTTTCTGTACCCCAGTCTCCAACCTCTGCTGCCTTCAAAAATCCTTCTACACCCCAGTCTCCAACCTCTGCTATCTGCAACAGTCCTTCTGCACCCCAGTCTCCAAAATCTGCTCTCTGTAACAATCCTTCTGTACCTCAGTCTCCAAACTCTACTCTCTGTAACAGTCCTTCTGCATCTCAGTGTCCAAACTCTGCTCTCTGCAACACTCCTTCAGAACCGCTGTCTCAAATTCTTGTTCCTGCAACAGTTTTTCTACACCCTAGTCATCAACCTATGCTATCTGCAACAGTCCTTCTGCACCTTAGTCTCCAACCTCTGCTCTCTGCAACGAACCTACTTCACCCCAGTCTCCAACATCTGCTCTCTGCAACAGTCCTTCTGCACCTCAGTCTGAAATCTCTGTTCTCGGCAAGAATCCTTCTGCACCCCATTCTCAAAACTCTGCTCTCTGTAACAGTCCTTCTGCACCGCAGTCTCCAACCTCTGCTCTCTTTAAGACCAATCTGAACCCCAGTCTCCAAAGTCTGCTCTCTGTAACAGTCCTTCAGCACCACAGTCTCCAACCTCTGCTCTCTGTAACAGTCCTTCTGCACCCTAGTCTCCAAACTCTGCTCTCTTTAAGATTCTTTTTGCACATCAGACTCCAAACCCTGCTCTCTGCAACAGTCCTTCTGCAATCCAATCTCCAAACTCTGCTCTCTGTAACACTCCTTCTGCACTCCAGTCTCAAAACTCTGCTCTCTACAACAGTCCTTCTGCACCCCAGTCCCAAACCTCTGCTCTCTGCAACAGTCCTTCTGCACCCAAGTCTCCAAACTCTGCTCTCTGCAACGATCCTTCTGGACCCCAGTCTCCAACCTCTGCTCTCTGTAACATTCCATCTGCACAACAGTCTCCAAACTCTGCTCTCTGTAAGATCCTTCTGCACTCTAGTTTCAAAACTCTTCTCTCTGTAACACACCCTTTCCACCCCAGTCTTTAACCTCTGCTTTCTGCAAGTGTCCTGATGCACCCCAGTCTCCAAACTCTGTCCTCTGCAACAGTCCTTCTGCTTTCCAGTCTCCAAACTCTACTCTCTCTAACGGTCCTACTGCACCCCAGTCTCCAAACTCTTCTTTCTGTTTCAGTCCTTCTGAATCTCAGTCTCAAACCTCTGCTCTCTGTAACACTCCTTTGCACTTCAGTCTCCAACCTGTGCTCTCTGTAACATTCGTTCTGCACCCCTGTCTCCAACCTCTTCTCTCTCTAACAGTTTTTCTATACCGCAGTCTACAAACTCTTGTCTCTGTAACGTTCCTTCTTCACCGCAATTTCCAAACTCTGCTTTTTGTAACAATCCTTGTGCACCGCAGTTTCCAAACTCTGCTCTCTACAACAGTCCTTCTGCACCTCAGTCTCCAACCTCTGCTCTCTGCAACGGTCATTATGCACCCCAGTCTCCAACATCTGTTTTCAGCAACAGCCGTTCTTCACCTCAGTCTCCAACCTTCGCTCTCTGAAACAGTCCTTCTGCTCTTTAGTCTCCAACATATGCTATCTGTAACAGTCCTTCTCCACCCCAGTCTCCAACCTCTGCTCTCTGTAGCAGTCTTTCTGTACTGCTGTCTCCAACCTCTGCATTGTTGAATCAGTCCTTCTGAACCCAGTCTCCGACCTCTGCTCTTTGTATCTATCCTTCTGCACCTCAGTCTCCAACCTGTGCTTTCTGTAACAGTCCTTCTTCACCCCAGTCTCTAAACTCTGCTCTCTGTAACAGTCCTTCTATCCCGCATTCTCAACGTCTTCTCTCTGTAAGGATCCTTCTGCACCCCAATTTCCAACCTCTGCTTTCTGTAACAGTCCTTCTGCACCCTAGTCTCCAACCTCTCCTCTCTATAACAGGCCTTCTGCACGCCAGTCTCAAAACTCTGCTCTCTATAGCAGGCCTTCTGCACCCCAGTTTCCATCCTATGCTCTCTGCAACGATCCTTCTGCACCCCAGTCTTGAAAATTTCCTCTCTGCAATGATTCTACTGCACCCCAATCTCCAACCTCTGATCTCTGCAAAAGTCCTTCTGCACGTCAGTCTCCAAATTCTGCTCTCTGTAAGATCCTTCTGCACCCCTGTCTCCAACCTCTGCTCTGTTTAACAGTCTTTCTGCACCCCATTCCCCAACATGTGCTCTCGGCGAAATCCTTCTGCACCTCAGTTTGAAAACTCTGTTCTCTGAAACGATCCTTCTGCACCCTAGTCTCCAACCTCTGCTCTCTGTAACAGTCCTTTTGCACCTCAGTCTCAAACCTCTGCTCTCTGCAAAAGTCCTTCTACACCCCATTCTCTAACCTCTGTTCTCGGCAACGATCCTTCTGAACCACAGTCTCCAACCTCTGCTCTCTGCAACAGTTCTTCTGTACAGTAGTCTCCAACTTATGCTATCTGTAACGGTCCTTCTGTACAGCAGTCTACAAACTCTGCTCTCTCTAACGGTCCTTCTGCAGCCCAGTCTCCAACCTCTGCTCTCTGTATCACTATTTCTGCACCCCAGTCTCTAAACTCTGCTCTATGTAACATTCCTTCTGCACCGCAGTCTCCAACCTCTGCTCTTTGCGACAGTTCTTCTGCACACCAGTATCCAACCTGTGCTCTCTACAACAGTTCTTCTGCACCCCAGTCTCCAACCTCTGCACTCTGAAACAGTCCTTCTCAATCCCAGTCTCCAACGTCAGCTCTCTGTAACAGGCCTCCTCTACTGCGGTCTCCAAATTATGCTCTCTGTAATTTTCCTTATGCATTAAAGTCTACGATCTCTGCTTTCTCTATCAGTCCTTCTGCACCCCAGTCTCCAACCTGTGCTCTCTGTAACAGTCCTTCTTCATCTCAGTCTCTAAACTCTGCTCTCTGCAACATTCCTTTTGCACCCAATCTTTAAACTCTGCTCCCTCCAACAGTGCTTTTACAACCAATCTCCAACCTCTGCTATCTGCAGCAGTCTTTCTGCACCCCAGTCTCCAACATCTCCTCTCTGTAACAATCCTTCTGCATCTCAGTCTCCAACATCTACTCTCTGTAACAGTCGTTCTGCACCGCAGTCTCTAATCTCTGCTCTGTGTAAGATATTTCTGCAATCCAGTCTCCAAACTCTTCCCTCTGAAACAGTTTTTCTGCACTCTTTCTCCAAACTCTTCTCTCTGTAATAGGCCTTCTGCAGCCCAGTCTCCAACCTCTTTTCTGTAACAATCCTTCGGCACCCCAGTCTCAAACCTCTGCTCTCTACAAAGATTTTTCTTCACCCAAGTCTTCAACGTCTACTCTCTGCAACAGTCCTTCTGCACCCAAGACTCCAACAACTGCTCTCTGCAACAGTCTTTCTGCACCTCAGTCTGAAAACTCTGTGCTCTGCAATGATCTTTCTGCACCCCAGCCTCCAAACTCTGCTCTCTGTAACAGTCCTGTTGCACCTCAGTCTCCAAACTCTGCTCTCTTTAAGATCCTTCTGCAACCCTGTCTCCAAACTCTGCTTTCTGTAACAGTCCTTCTGCACCGCAGTCTCAAACCTCTGCTCTCTGTATCAGACCTTTTGAACCCATATCTACAACCTATACTCTCTATAACAGTCTTTCTGAAGCTCAGTCTCCAACTTCTGCTCTCTGCAACAATCTTCTGCACCTCACTCTCCAAGCTCTGCTCTCTGCAATGATCTTTCTGCACCTCTGTCTCCAAAGTCTGCTCTCTGCAACACTCCTTCTGCACCCCAGTTTCCAACCTCTGCTCTCTTTTAGATCTTTCTGCACACCAGTTTCCAAACTCTGTTCTCTACAACATTCCTTCTCCATCCCAGCCTCCAACCTCTTCTTTCTGCAACGATCCTGTAGCACCCCAGTCTCCAACCTCCGTTCTTTACAAAAGACATTCTGCTCCCCAGTCTCCAAACTATGCTCTATGTAACAATCCTTCTGTACTGCAATCTCTAACCTCTGCTCTCTGTAATGGTTCTTCTGTATCCCAGTCTCCAAACTCTGCTCTCGGTAACAGGCCTTCTGCACCCCAGTCTCCAACCCCTTCTCTCTGCAACGATCATTCTGCACCCCAGTTTCAAACCTCTGCTCTTTGCAACAGTTCGTCTGCACATCAGTCTCAAATCTCTTATCTCTGTAAGATCCTTCTGCACCCCAGTCTCCAAACTCTGCTCTCTGTAAGAGTCCTTCTGCACTCCAGTTTCCAAGCTCTACTCTCTGCAACAGTCAATTTGAACCCCAGTCTCCAACCTCTGCTCTCTGTAAGATCCATCTGAATCCCAGTATCCAACTTCTGCTCTCTGTAACAGTCCTTCTGCACCCCAGTCTCCAAACTCTGTTCTCTGCAAGATCCTTCTAGACCCCATCTCCAACCTCTGCTTTCTGCAACAGTCCTTCTTCACCTCAGTCTCCAAACTCTGCGCTCTGTAACAGTTTTTCTATACCACTGTCTCCAAACTCTAGTATCTGTAACGGTTCATCTGCATCCCAATTTCCAAACTCTGCTTTCTGTAACAGTCCTTCTGCACCTCAGTCTCCAAACTCTGCTCTCTGTAGCAGGCCTTCTGCACCCCAATCTTCAAAATCTGCTCTCTCCAAGGATCCTTCTGCACCCCAGTCTCCAACCACTGCTCTCTGCAATGATACTACTGCACGCGAGTCTCCAACCTCTGATCTCTGCAACAGTCCTTCTGCAACTCAGTCTCCAAATTCTGCTCTCTTTAAGTCCAATCTGAACCCCAGTCTCCAAAGTCTGCTCTCTGCAACAGTCCTTCAGCACCACAGTCTCCAACCTCTGCTCTCTTTAAGACCAATCTGAACCCCAGTCTCCAAAGTCTGCTCTCTGTAACAGTCTTTCAGCACCACAGTCTCCAACCTCGGCTCTCTGTAACAGTCCTTCTGCACCCTAGTCTCCAAACTCTGCTCTCTTTAAGATTCTTTTTGCACATCAGACTCCAAACTCTCCTCTCTACAACAGTCCTTCTGCACTTCAGTCTCCAAACTCTGCTATCTGCAACACTCCTTCTGCACTCCAGTCTCCAACATCTGCTCTCTGTAACAATTCTTCTGCACAACAGTCTCCAAACTCAGCTCTCTGTAAGATCCTTCTGCACTCCAGTCTCCAAACTCCGTCCTCTGCAACAGTCCTGCTCCCCAGTCTCCAACCTCTACTCTCCGTAACGGTCCTTCAGCACCCCATTCTCCAAACTCTGCTTTCTGAATCAGTCATTCTGAACGTCAGTCTCAAACCTCTGCTCTCTGTATCTATGGTTCTGCACCTCAGTCTCCAACCTGTGCTCTCTGTAACATTCCTTCTGCACCCCAATTTCCAACCTCTGCTTTCTTTAACACTCCTTCTGCACCTTAGTCTCCAACCTGTGCTCTCTGTAACATTTCTTCTGCACCCCTGTCTCCAAACTCTTCTCTCTGTAACAGTTTTTCTAAACCGCAGTGTACAAAATCTTTTCTCTGTAACGGTCCTTCTGCACCGCAATTTCCAACCTCTGCTTTCTGTAACAATCTTTCTGCACATCAGTCTCCAAACTCTGCTCTCTGTACCAGTACTTCTGCACCCCAGTCTCCAAGCACTGCTTTCTGTAACAGTCCACCTTCACCTCAGTCTCCAACCTCTCCTGTAACAGGCCTTCTGCACGTCAGTCTCCAAACTCTTCTCTCTGTAGCAGGCCTTCTGAACCCAGTCTCCAAAATCTGCTCTCTGCAACGATCCTTCTGCACCTCAGTCTCCAACATCAGCTCTCTGCAATGATCCAACTTCACCCAACTCTCCAACATCTGATCTCTACAACAATCTTTCTGCAACTCAGTCTCCTAATTCTCCTCTCTGTAAGATGCTTCTGCAAACCTGCATTTAATTTCTGCTATCTGTAACAGTCCTTCTGCACCCAAGTCTCCTACCTCTGGTCTCTTAACAGTCCTTCTGCACCTCAGTCTCCGAAATCTGCTCTCTGTAAGATCCTTTTGCAATCAAGTGTTTAAACTTTGCACTCTGTAACAGTCCTTTTGTACAACAGTCTCCAAACTCTTTTCTCTGCAACGATTCTTCTTCACCCCAGTCTCCAACATCTGCTCTCTGCAACAGTACTTCCGCACCCCAGTATTCAAACTCTGCTCTCTGTAACAATCCTTTTTTTACCCCAGTCTCCAAACTCTGCTCTCTGCAACGATCCTTCTGGAACCCAGTCTCCAACGTCTGCTCTCTGCAACAGTCCTTCTGCACCACAGTCCTCAACCTCTTCTCCCTCTAACATCCTTCTGCACTCCAGTTTTCAAACTCTGCTCTTTGTAACATTCCTTCTCCAACCAAGTCTTCAACCTCTGTCCTCTGCAACAGTCCTTCTGCTCTCCAGGCTCAGAGATCTGCTCTCTGGAACAGTCCTTCTGTACCGCAGTCTCCAACCTCTGCTCTTCATAATGGTCCTTCTACACCCCAGTCTCCAACCTCTGCTTGCTGTATCAGTATGTCTGAACCCCAGTCTCCAACCTCTGTTCTCTGTATCTATCCTTCTGCACCTTAGTCTCTAACCTGTGCTCTATGTAAGAGTCCTTCTGCACCCCAGTCTCCAACATCTGCTCTCGATAACAATCCTTTATCGCAGTCTCCAACCTCTGCTCTCTGTAAAAGTTTTTCTGCAACCCAATTTCCAAACTGTGCTTCCTATAACAGTCCTCTGCACCTGAGTCTCCAAGCTCTGCTCTCTGTAACACTCCTTCTACACCTCAGTCTCCAACCTCTGTTCTCTGTAACAGTCCTTCTGCACCTCAGTCTAAAACCTCTTTTTTGTGCATGATCCTTTTGCACCCAGTCTTCAACCACTGCTCTCTGTAACAGTCAAGCTACACCTCAGTCTCCAACCTCTGCTCTATGTAAGATCCTTCAGCAACCCAGTCTCCAAACACTGCTCTTTATAACAGTCCTTCTGCACCCCAGTCTCCAACATCTCCTCTGTGTACCAGGACTTCTGCACTCCAGTCTCCAAACTCTGCTCTCTGCAACGATTCTTCTGCACCCCAGTCTCCAACCTCTGATCCCTGAAACAGTCCATCTGCACCCCAGTCTCCAAATTCTGCTCTGTGCAACAGGCCTTCTATACTTAAGTCTTCAAACTCTGCTCTCTGTAACGGTCTGTCTGCACCCCAGTATCCAACCTCTGCCCTCTGAAACAGTCCTCTTGCACCCCAGTCTCCAAACTCTGCTCTTTGTAAAAATCCTTCTGCACCTCAGACTCCAACCTCTGCTCTATGTAACAAGACTTCTGCACCTCAGTCTGACACCTCTCGTCTCTGCACGGTCCTTCTGCACCTCAGTCTCCAACCACTGCTCTCTGTAACAGTTCACCTGCACCTCAGTCTCCAACCTCTTTTCTCCATAAGATCCTTCAGCAACCCAGTCCCCAAATTCTGCTCTCTATAACAGTCCTTCTTAACCCCAGTCTCCAAACTCTCCTGCTGTAACAGGCCTTCTGCACTCCAGTGTGCAAACTCTGCTCTCTGTAGCAGGCCTTCTGCACCCCAGTCTCCAAAATCTGCTCTCTACAACAGTCCATCTGCACCTCAGTCTCCACATTCTGCTCTCTGTAAGATGCTTCTGCACCCCTGTATCCAACCTCTGCTCTCTACAACAGTCATTCTGCACTCCAGTCTCCAACCTATTCTCTCTTCAAGAGTTCTTCTGCACACTGGTTACCAACATCTGCTCTCTGCAACAGTCCTTCTGCACCCCAGTATCCAACATCTGCTGTCTGAAACAGTTCTTCTGCACCTCAGTCTGAATAATCTGCTCTCTGCATCGACCCTTCGACACCCCAGTCTTATACCTCGGCTCTCTGTAACAGTCCATCTGCACCTCAGTCTCCCAACTCTGCTCTTTGTAAGATCTTTCTTCAACCCAGTCTTTAAACTCTGAACTTCTTATCTGTCTTTCTGCACAACAGTCTCCAAATTCTGCTCCCTGTAACATGATGTCTACAACCCAGTCTCCAACTTCTGCTCTCTGTAACAGGACGTCTGCACCCCATTCTCCAACCTTTTCTATCTGCAACAATTCTACTCCACCCCAGTCTCCAACATCTGCTCTCTGCAACACTCGTTTTAAACCCCAGTCTCCAATCTCTGCTCTCTGTAAGATCCAACTGAACCCCAGACTCCAACCTATGCTCTCTGTAACAGTCCTTCTGCACCCAAGTCTCCTAACTCTGTTCTCTGTAACAGTCTTTCTGCACCTCAGTCTCCAATCTTTGCTCTATGTAACAGTTCTTCTGCACCCCAGTCTCTAAAATCTGCTCTCTGCAAAAGTCCTTCTGCACCCCTGTCTTCAACATCTGCTCTCTGCAACAGTCCTTCTGCACCCCAGTCTCAAACCTCTGCTCTCTCCAACGATCCTTTTGGACCATAGTCTCCAACGTCTGCTCTCTGCAACAGTCCTTCTGCACCACAGTCTCCAACCTCTGCTCTCTGTATGATCCTTCTGCACTCCAGTTTCCAAACTCTGCTCTCTGTAGCATTCCTTCTCCACCCAGTCTCCAACCTCTGTCCTCTTCAACAGACTTTTTGCTCCCCAGTCTTCGAGATCAGCTCTCTGTATCAGTCCTTCTGAACCACACTCTGCAACCTCTGCTCTTTGTTACAGTCCTTCTAAACACCAGTCTCCAACTTCTGCTTTCTGTATCAGTCTGCCTTTAGCCCAGTCTCCAAAATCTGTTCTCTGTATCTATCCTTCTGCACCTTATTCTTCAACCTATGCTCTATGTAAGAGTCAATCTGCACACCAGTGTCCAAACTCTGCTCTCAATAACAGTCTTATACCGCAGTCTCCAACCTCTGTTCTCTGTAACAGTCCTTCTGAACATCAGTCTAAAACCTCTGCTCTGTGCAGGATACTTTTGCACCCAGTCTTCAACCACTGCTCTCTGTAACACTCAAGCTACACCTCAGTCTTCAACTTCTGCACTTTGTAAGATACTTCAGGAAACCTTTCTCAAAACACTGCTCTTTATAACACAGCTTCTGCACCCTACTCTCCAACCTCTCCTCTCAGTAACAGGCCTTCTGCATGCCAGTCTTCAAACTCTACTCTTTGCAAGGATCATTTTGCACCACTGTCTCCAACCTCTGCTCTCTGCAATGATCCTACTGCACCCCAGTCTCCAACCTCTCATCTCTGAAACAGTCCTTCTGAACCTCAGTCTCCAAACTCTGCTCTCTGTAAGATCCTTCAGAAACCCAGTGTCCAAACTCTCCTCTTTGTAACAGGCCTTCTGCACGCCAGTCTCCAAACTCTGCTCTCTGTAGCAGGCCTTCTGCATCCCAGTCTCCAACCGCTGCTCTCTGCAACGATCCTTCTGCACCCCGGTCTCCAACCACTGCTCTATGAAATGATCCTACTGCACCACAGTCTCCGACCTCTGATCTCTGCAACAGTTTTTCTGCACCTCATTCTGCAAACTCTGCTCTCTGTAAGATCCTTCTGCACCCCTGTTTCCAAACTCTGATCTCTGTAACAGGACTTCCGCACCTCAGTCTCCAACCTGTGCTCTCCGCAACAGTCCTTCTGCATCCCAGTCTCCAAACTCTGCTCTCTACAACAGTCCTTCTACACCCTAGTTGCAAACATCTGCTCTCTGAAACAGACCTTCCACACCCCAGTCTCCAACATCTGCAATCTACAAAAGTTTTTCTGTACCACAGTCTGAAAACTCTTCTCTCTGCAACGAAGCTTCTGCACCCCAGTCTCCTACCTCTGCTCTCTGTAACAGTCCTTCTGCACTTCAGTCTCTCAACTCTGGTCTCTATATGATCCTTCTGCAACACAGTCTTTAAACACTGCACCTTGTAACACTCCTTCTGCAAAACAGTCTCCAACATCTGCTCTCTGTAACAGGACTTCTGCAACCCAGTCTCCAAACTCTGCTCTCTATAATAGGCCTTTTGCACCCCAGTCTCCAACCTCTTCTCTCTGCAACGATTCTTCTCCACCCAAGTCTCCAAATCTGCTCTCGGCAACTATCCTTCTGCACCCCAGTCTCCAAACTCTGTTCTCTGTAAGATCCATCTACCCCAGTCTCCAAACTCTGCTCTCTGTAAGATCCATCTGAACCCCAGTCTCCAACCTCTGCTCTCTGTAACAGTCCTTCTGCACCCCAGTCTACAAACGCTGCTCTCTGTAACAGTCCTTCCGCACGTCAGTCTCCATCCTCTGCTCTCTGTAACAGTCCTTCTGCACCCCAGTCTCTAACATCTGGTCTCTGCAACAGTCCTTCTCTACTGCAGTCTTCAACATCTGCTGTCTGCAACAGTCCTTCTGGACACCAGTCTCCAAAGTCTTCTCTCTGCAACAGTCCTTGTGCACCACAGTCTCCAACCTCTGTTCTCTGTAAGATACTTCTGCACTCCAGTTTCCAAACTCTGCTCTCCGTAACATTTCTTCTTCACTCCATTCTCCAAACTCTGTCCTCTGCAACAGTCCATCTGCTCCTCTGTCTCCGAGATCTGCTCTCTGTAACACACCTTATGTACTGTAGTTTCCAACCTCTGCTCTCTGTAATGGTCCTTCTACAACGCAGTCTCCAACCTCTGCTTTTTTGAATCAGTCCTTCTTAGCCAAGTCTCTGACCTCTGCTCTTTGTATCTATTCTTCTGTACCTCAGTCTCCAACCTGTGCTTTCTGTAACAGTCCTTCTTCACCCCAGTCTCTAAACTCTGCTCTCTGTAACAGTCCTTCTATACCGCAGTCTCAACCTCTGCTCTCTGTAAGGATCCTTTTGCACCCAAATTTCCAACCTCTGCTTTCTGTAACAGTCCCTTCTGCATCCCAGTCTCCAACCTCTCCTCTCTGTAACAGGCCTTCTGCACGCCAGTCTCAAAACTCTGCTCTCTATAGCAGGCCTTCTGCACCCCAGTTTCCATCCTATGCTCTCTTCAACGATCCTTCTGCACCCCAGTCTTGAACCTTTCCTCTCTGCAATGATCCTACTGCACACCAATCTCCAACCTCTGATCTCTGCAAAAGTCCTTCTGCACCTCAGTCTCCAAATTCTGCTCTCTGTAAGATCCTTCTGCACCCCTGTCTCCAGCCTCTGCTCTGTGTAACAGTCCTTCTGCACCCAAGTCTCCAACCTCTGCTTTCCACAAGAGTCATTCTGCAACCCAGTCTCCGAACTCTGCTCTCTGCAACAGTCCTTCTGCACCCTAGTTACCAGTATCTGCTCTATGCTACAGTACTTCTGCACCCCAGTCTTCAACCTCTGCTCTCTGTAACAGTCCTCCTGTACTGTAGTATCCAAACTCTTCTCTCTGTAACGGTCTTTCTGCACCCGAGACTCCAATCTCGGCTTTCTGTATCAGTCTTTCTGTACCCCAGTCTCCAAACTCTGCTCTCTGTAAGTGTCTTTCTGCATTTCAGTCTCCAACCTCTGATCTCTGCAGAGTCCTTCTGCAATCAGTATCCATACTTTTCTCTGTGTAAGATTCTTCTGCACCCCTGTATTTAACCTCTGCTCTCCTAAACTGTCTTTCTGTACCCGAGTCTCCAAACTCTTCTCTCTGTAACAGGACTGCCGACACTCAGTCTCCAACCTCTGCTATCTGCAAAAGTCCTTCTGCACCCCAGTCTCCTAACTCTGCTCTCTGTAACAGTCCTTCTGCACCTCAGTCTCCCAACTCTGCCCTCTGTTTCATCCTTCTGTAACCCAGTCTTTAAACTCGGCTCTCTTTAACAGTCCTTCTGCACAAAAGTCTCCAACCTCTTCTCTCTTTAACAGAACTTCTGCCACCCAGTCTCCAAACTCTGCTCTGTGTAACAGGCCTTCTGCACCCCAGTCTCCAACCTCTTCTCTCTGCAACGATTCTTCTCCACCTCAGTCTCCAACTTCTGCTCTCTGCAACAGTCCTTTTGCACCCCAGTCTCTAAACTCTGCTCTCTGTAAGATCCATCTGAACCCTAGTTTCTAACCTCTGCTCTCTGTAACAGTCCTTCTGCACCCCAGTCTCCAAACTCTGCTCTGTGTAAGAGTCCTTCTGCACCTCAGTCTCCTAACTCTGCTATTTGTAACAGTCCTTCTTTACCTTATTCTCCAACGTCTTCTCTCTGAAACAGTCTTTCTTCTCCCCAGTCTCTGAGATCTGCTCTCTATAACAGTCCTTCTGTACCGCAGTGTCCAACCAGTTCTCTCAGTTTCGGTTCTTCTACACCCCAGTCTCCAAACTCTTCTTTCTGTATCAGCCTGTCTGAACCCCAGTATCCAACCTCTGTTCTCTTTATCCATTCTTCTTCACCTCAGTCTCCAACTTGTGCTCTCTGTAAGAGTCCTTCTGCATCCCAGTCGCCAACCTCTGCTCTCGGTAACAGTCCTAAACTGCAGTCACCAAACTCTGCTCTCTTTAACGGTACTTCTGCACCCCAATTTCCAACCTCCGCTTGCTGTAACAGTCCTTCTGCACCTCAGTCTCCAAACTATGCTCTCTGCAAAAGTCCTTCTACAACCCACTCTCCAAAATCAGGTCTCTGCAACAGTCCTTATGCATTACAGTCTGAAAACTCTGCTGTCTGGAACGAATCTCCTGCACCCCAGTCTTCTACCTCAGGTGTCTGTTACAATCCTTCTGCACCTCAGTATCCAACCTCTGCTCTCTGTAAGATCCATCTCAACTCCAGTCTCTTACCTCTGCTCTCTGTAACAATTCTTCTACACCTCAGTCTCCAACTTCTTCTCTCTGCAACAGTTCTTCTGCACCCAGTCTCCAACATCTGCTCCTTGTAACAGTCTTTCTGCACCTCAGTCTCCAAACTCTGCTCTCTGCAACAACCTTCTGCACCCCAGTCTGCAAACTCTGCTCTCTGCAACGATCTTTCTGGACCCCAGTCTCCAACGTCTGCTCACTGCAACAGTCCTTCTGCACCACAGTCTCCAACCTGTTCTCTCTGTAAGATCTTTCTGCACGCCAGTTACCTAACTCTGCTCTCTAACATTCTTTCTAGACCCCTGTCGCCAACCTCTGCTTTCTGCAAGGGTCCTGCGCCACCCCTGTCTCCAAACTCTGTTCTCTGCAACAGTCTTTCTGCTCCCCAGTCTCCAGTATCTGCTCTCTGTAACAATCATTCTGTACCGCAGTCACCAAACTCTGCTCTCTGTAACGGTCCTTCTGCACCACAGTCTCCAACCTCTGCTTTCTATAACAGTCCTTCTGAACCCCAGTCTCCAACCTCTGCTCTCTGTGTCTTTCCTTCTGCACCTCAGTCTCCAACCTGTGCTCTCTGTAAAAGACTTTTGTACCTCAGTCTGAAACCTCTGCTCTCCACGATCCTTCTGCACCCCAGTTTTCAACCACTGCTCTATGTAACAGTCCACCTGCACCTTAGTCTACAACCTCTGCTCTCTGTAAGATCCTTCAGCAACCCAGTTAAAACTCTGCTCTCTGTAACAGTCCTTCTGTACCCCAGTCTCCAAACTCTCCTCTCTGTAACAGGCCTTCTGTACGCCAGTGTACAAATCTGCTCTCTGTAGCAGTCCTTTTACACCCCCGTCTCCAAACTCTGCTCTCTGCAACGATCCTTCTGATCCCCAGTTTTTAAACTCTGCTCTCTGCAATGATCCTACTGCACCCCAGTCTCCAACTTCTGATCTCTGCAACTGTCCTTCTGCACCTCAGTCTACAAATTCTGCTCTCTGTAAGATACTTCTGCACCGCTGTCTCCAACCTCTTCTCTCTGCAACAGTCCTTCAGCACCCTAGTTACCAATATCTGCTCTCTTTTACAGTCCTTCTGCACCCCAGTCTCCAAACTCTGCTCTCTGTAACAGTTCTCATGTACGGCAGAATCCAAACTCTGATCTCTGTAACGGTCTTTCTGTACCCCAGACTCCAATATCTGCTTTCTGTATCAGTCCTTCTTCACCCCAGTCTCCAACCTCTGCTCTCTATAACAGTCCTTCTGCACCCCAGTCTCCAACCTTTGATCTCTGCAACAGTCTTTCTGCACCCCAGTCTCAAACTTCTGTTCTCTGTAACAATTTTTCTGCAATTAGTCCACAAACTCTGCTCTCTGCAATCGTCCTTCTGCACCCCATTCTCAAACCTCTTCTCTCTGTAACAATCGTTTGACACCCCAGTCTCCAACCTTTGCTCTCTGCAAAAGTCTTTCTGCAACCCAGTCTCCAACATCTGCTCTCTGAAACAGTACTTCTTCACCTCAGTCTGAAAACTCTGCTCTGTACAATGATCCTTCTGCACCCAAGTCTACAAACACTGCTTTCTGTAACAGTCCTTCTTCATCTCACCTCTCAACAGTCCTTCTGTACTTCATCTCACGTCTCAACAGTCCTTCTGTACTGCAGTCTCCAAACTCTGCTCTCTGGAACGGTCCTTCTGCACCCCATTCTCCAACCTCTGTTGTCTGCAAGAATCCTTAAGCAAATCAGTCTCTAAAATCTTCTCCCTGCAACAATCCTTCTGCAACTTAGTCTTCAAATTCTGCCCTCTGCAACAGTTCTTCTGAACCCCAGTATCCAACATCTACTCTCTGAAACAGTCCTTCTCCACCCAAGTCTCCAACCTCTGCTCTCTGTAACATTCCTTCTGTACTGCTATCTCCAAACTCTGCTCTCTGTAAGGATCCTTCTGCACCCCAGTCTCCAACTTCTACTTTCTGTATCAGTTCTTCTGCACCCCTGTCTCCAAACTCTGCTCTCTGTAACAGTCCTTTTGTACCTCAGTCTCCAAACTCTGCTCTCTGCAAAAGTTTTTCTGCACCCCAGTCTCCAACCTCTGCTGCCTGCAAAAGTTCTTCTACACCCCAGTCTCCAACCTCTGCTCTCTGTAACAGGCCTTTTGCACCCCATTCTCCAACCTCTGCTGCACCTCAGTCTACAAACTGTGCTCTCTGCAACAATCCTTCTGAACCCCAGTCTTAAAACTCTGCTTACTGTATCAGCTCATCTGCACCACAATTTCCAACACCTGCTTTCTGTAAGAGTCTTTATTCACCACAGTCTAGATACTCTGCTCTCTGCAAAAGTCCTTCTGCAACCCAATCTCCAACATCTTCTCTCAGCAACAGACCTTCTCCACCAAATCTTCAACCTCTGCCTCTGTAACAGTCCTTCTTTAACCCAGTCTCCAACCTCTGCTCTCTTCAAACGTCCTTCTGCACCCCAATGTGAACCTGTGCTCTCCGCTACAGTCCTTATACACCCCAGTGTCCAGTCTCTGCTCTCTGCAACAGTCCCTCTGCAACCCAGTATACAACCTCTGCTCTCCTTAACAATCCTTCTGAACCCCAGTCTGCGAAATCTTTTCTTAATAACAATCCTTCTGCACCCCAGTTTTCAACAACTGCTCTCTGTAACAGTCCACATGCACCTTAGTCTTTAACCTCTGCTCTCTGTAAGATTTTTCAGCAACCCAGTTAAAACTCTGCTCTCTGTAACAGTCCTTCTGCACCCCAGTCTCAAAACTCTCCTCTCTGTAAAAGGCCTTCTGTACACCAGTCTACAAATCTGCTCTCTATAGCAGGCCTTTTGCATCCCAGTCTCCAAACTCTGCTCTCTGCAACGATCTTTCTGCACCCCAGTATTTAAACTCTGCTCTCTGCAATGATCCTACTGCACCCCAATCTCCAACCTCTGATCTCCAGAACAGTCCTTCTGCACCTCAGTCTACAAATTTAGCTCTCTGTAAGATCCTTCTGCACCTCTGTCTCCAACATCTGCTCTCTGCAACAGTCCTTCAGCACCCTAGTTACCAACATCTGCTCTCTTTTACAGTCCTTCTGCACCCCCGTCTCCAACCTCTGCTCTCTGTAACAGTTCTCATGTACTGCAGAGTTCTCATGTACTGCAGAATCCAAACTCTGCTCTCTGTAATGGTCTTTCTGTACCCAAGACTACAATATTTGCTTTCTGTATCAGTCCTTCTGCACCCCAGTCTCCAACCTCTGCTCTCTATAACAGTCCTTCTGCACCTCAGTCTCCAACCTCTGCTCTCTGCAACAATCCTTCTACATCGCAGTCTAAAACCTCTGCTCTCTGCAACAGTTTTTCTACACCACAGTATCCAATCTCTGCTCTCTGCAAGGGTCCTTCTGCACCTCAGTCTCCAAATTCTACTCTCTCTAACAGTGCTTATTCACCTCAGTCTCCAATCTCTTCTCTCTGTAAGATCCTTCTGCAACCCAGTCTCTGAACTCTTCTCTCTGTAACAGTCTTTAATCACCCCAGTCTCCAAACTCTGCTCTCTGTAACAGGACTTCTGCAACCCAGTCTCCAACCTCTGCTCTCTTTATCAGTCCATCTGCACACCAGTCTTTAACGTCTGCTCTCTACAACGATCCTTCTGCACCCCAGTCTCCAAACTCTGCACCTCAGTATCCAAAATCTGCTCTCTGTAAGATCCATCTCAACTCCAGTCTCTTACCTCTGCTCTCTGTAACAGTTCTTCTACACCTCAGTCTCCAACGTCTTCTCTCTGCAACAGTTCTTCTGCACCCCAGTCTCCAACATCTGCTCTCTGTAACAGTCTTTCTGCACCTCAGTCTCCAAAATCTGTTCTCTGCAACAACATTCTGAACCCCAGTCTGCAAACTCTGCTCTGTGCAACAATCTTTCTGGACCCCAGTCTCCAACATCTGCTCACTGCAACAGTCCTTCTGCACCACAGTCTCCAACCTGTGCTCTCTGTAAGATCTTTCTGCACTCCAGTTACCGAACTCTGCTCTCTAACCTTCCTTCTAGAACCAAGTCGCCAACCTCTGCTTTCTGCAAGGGTCCTGCGGCACCCCTATCTCCAAACTCTGTTCTCTGCAATAGTCTTTCTGCTCCTTAGTCTCCAGTATCTGCTCTCTATAACAATCCTTCTGTACCGCAGTCACCAAACTCTGCTCTCTGTAACAGTCCTTCTGCACCCCAGTCTCCAACCTCTGCTTTTTGTATCAGTCCTTCTGAACTCCAGTCTTCAATCTCTGCTCTCTGTGTCTATCCTTCTGCACCTCAGTCTCCAACCTGTGCTTTCTGTAACAGTCCTTCTGCACCCCAGTCTCCCACTTATGCTCTCTGTAACAGTCCTTCTAAACCATAGTCTCCAACCTCTGCTCTCTGTAATGGTCCATCTGCACCCCAATTTCCAACCTCTGCTTTCTGTAACAGTCTTCTGCACCTCAGTCTCCAAACTCTGCTCTCCATATCAGTCATTCTACACCTCAATCTCCAACCTCGGCTCTCTGCAACAGTACTTCTGCACCTCAGTCTGAAACCACTGCTCTCCACGATCCTTCTGCACCCCAGTTTTCAACCACTGCAATCTGTAACAGTCCACATGGACCTTAGTCTCCAAACTCTGCTCTCTGTAAGATCCGTCAGCAACCCAGTTAAAACTCTGCTCTCTGCAACGATCCTTCTGCACCCCAGTCTCCAACCTCTGCTCGCTGCAACAGTCCGTGTGCAAACCAGTCTACAACATTTTCTCTCTGAAACAGTTCTTCTGTACATCTGTCTGAAAACTCTGCTTTCTGCAACGATTTTTCTGCACCCAAGTCTCCAACCTCTGCTCTCTGTAACAGTCCTTTTGCCCTTAGTCTCCAAACTCTGCTTTCAGCAGCAGTCCTTCTGCACCCGAGTCTCCAACATCTGCTCTCTGCAACATTTCTTCTGCTTTCCAGTATCAAAACTGTGCTCTCTGTAAAAGTCTGTCTGCACCCCAGTCTCCAACCTCTGCCCTTTGTAACGATCCTTCTGAACCTCAGTCTCGAACTTCCACTCTCTGTAAATGTCCTTCTGTACCTCAGTCTCCAAACGCTTTTCTCTGTAGGATCGTTCTGAAACCCTGTCTCTAACTTCTGCTCTCTGTAACAGTCCTTCTGCACCCCAGTCTTTAACCTCTGCTCTCTGTAACGGTCCTTCTGCACCCCAGTCTCCAACATCTCTATCTCTATCAGTCCTTCTGCATCTCAGTCTCCAACCTCTTCTTTCTGAAACAGTCTTTCTGCACCCAAGTCTCCAATCTCTGCTCTCTGCAACATTCCTTCTGCACCCCAGGCTCCAAACTCTGCTCTCTGTAATGATCCTTCTGCACAGGAGTCTCGAACCTCTGCTCTTCGCAACGATCCTTGTGCACCTCAGTCTCCAACCTCTGCTCTCTTCAAAGATCCTTTGGCACCCCAGTCTCAAAACTATGCTTGCTGCAACAGTCCTTGTGAACCCCAGTCTCCAACATCTGCTCTCTGCAACAGTTCTTCTGTACCTCAGTCTGAAAACTCTGCTCTCTGCAGTAATCCTTCTGCAACCCAGTCTCCAAAGTCTGCTCTCTGCCACAGTCCTCCTGCATTCCAGACTTTAACCTCTTCTAACTGCAAAGATCATTTGGCACCCCAGTCTCAAAATTCTGCTCGCTGCAAGAGTCCTTGTGAACCCCAGT
Organism: Ictidomys tridecemlineatus; assembly: GCF_052094955.1. Taxonomy (NCBI): domain Eukaryota; kingdom Metazoa; phylum Chordata; class Mammalia; order Rodentia; family Sciuridae; genus Ictidomys; species Ictidomys tridecemlineatus. Next base: position 241,375 of record NW_027522369.1, read on the forward strand.
CTCCAACATCTGCTCTCTGCAACAGTTCTTCTGTACCTCAGTCAGAAAACTCTGCTCTCTGCAATAGTCCATTTTCACCCCAGTCTTCAAACTCCAGTCTCTGTAACAGCTCTTCTGTACCTCAGTCTCCCATCTCTGCTCTATGCAACAGTCCTTCTGCACCCAAGTCTCCAACATCTGCTCTGTGAAACAGTCCTTAGACACCCTAGTCTCAAACCTTTGCTCTCTGCAACAGTCCTTCTACATCCAAGTCTCCATACTCTGCTCGCCCAAACGATTCTTCAGCACCCCTGTCTCCAACGTCTGCTCTCTGCAACAGTCCTTCTACACCGCAGTCTTCAACCTCTGCTCTCTGCAACAGTCCTTCTATACCCCAGTCTCCATACTCTTCTCGAACATTGATCCTTCTGGACGCCAGTCTCCAACCTCTGTTCTCTACATCAGTTCTTCTGCAAGACAGTCTCCAAACTTTGCTCCCTGCACCAGTCCTTCTGTACCGCAGTCTCTAACCTCTGTTCTCTGTAAGGGTCCTTATGCACCCCAGTATCCAACCTCTGCTTTCTTCAAAAGTCTTTCTACACTCCAGTCTCCAACCTCTGCTCTCTGCAACGATCCTTCTGCATCCCAGTCTCCAACGTGTGCTCTCTGTAATATCCTTCGGCACCCCGTTCTCAAAACTTTGCTCTCTGTAACAGTCATTTTGCACCTCAGTCTCCAACCTTATCTCTCTGCAACGGCCCTTGTGCACCCCAGTATCCAACCTCTGTTCTCTACAGCTGTCCTTCTGCACCCCAGTCTCCAAACTCTACTTTCCGTATCAGTTATTCTGCACCTTAGTCTAAAACCTCTGCTCTCTGTAACAGTCCTTCTGCACCCCAGTCTCCAACCTCTGATCTCTGCAATAGTCTTTCTTCACCCCAGTCTCCAACTTCTGTTCTCTATAACAATTGTTCTGCACATCAGTCCCCAAACTCTGCTCGCTGTAATCGTCCTTCTGCACCCCATTCTCGAACCTCTCCTCTCTGTAACAATCGTTTTGCACCCCAGTCTCCAACCTCTGCTCTCTGCAACGATCCTTTTGCAACCCAGTCTCCAACCTCAGCTCTCTGCAAAAGTCTTTCTGCACCCCAGTCTTCAACATCTACTCTCTGAAACAGTCCTTCTTCACCTAAGTCTGAAAACTCTGCTCTGTGCAATGATCCTTCTGAACGCAAGTCTAGAAACTCTGCTTTCTGTAACAGTCCTTCTTAATCTCACCTCTCAACCGTCCTTCTGTACTTCATCTAACCTCTCAACAGTCCTTATGTACTGCAGTCTACAAACTCTGCTCTCTGCAACGGTCCCTCTGCACCTCATTCTCCAACCTCTGATGTCTGAAAGAGTTTTTCAGCACCTCAGTCTCCAAAACCTGCTCCCTGCAACAATCCTTCTGCACCTTAGTCTCCAAATTCTGTTCTCTGCAACAGTTCTTCCGCACCCCAGTATCCAACATCTACTCTCTGAAACAGTACTTCTCCACCCCAGTCTCCAACCTCTGCTCTCTGTAACATTCCTTCTGTACTGCTATCTCCAACCTCTGCTCTCTGTAAGGATCCTTCTGCACCCAAGTCTCCAACTTCTACTTTCTGTATCAGTTCTTCTGCACCAAAGTCTCCAACATCTGCTCTCTATAACAGTCCTTCTGTACCTCAGTCTCCAAACTATGCTCTCTGCAAAAGTGTTTTCTGCACCCCAGTCTCCAACATCTGCTGCCTTCAAAAATCCTTCTACACCCCAGTCTCCAACCTCTGCTATCTGCAACAGTCCTTCTGCACCCCAGTCTCCAAAATCTGCTCTCTGTAACAATCCTTCTGTACCTCAGTCTCCAAACTCGACTCTCTGTAACAGTCCTTCTGCATCTCAGTCTCCAAACTCTGCTCTCTGCAACACTCCTTCAGAACCGCTGTCTCAAATTCTTGTTCCTGCAACAGTTTTTCTACACCCTAGTCATCAACCTATGCTATCTGCAACAGTCCTTCTGCACCTTAGTCTCCAACCTCTGCTCTCTGCAACGAACCTACTTCACCCCAGTCTCCAACATCTGCTCTCTGCAACAGTCCTTCTGCACCTCAGTCTGAAATCTCTGTTCTCGGCAAGGATCCTTCTGCACCCCATTCTCAAAACTCTGCTCTCTGTAACAGTCCTTCTGCACCGCAGTCTCCAACCTCTGCTCTCTTTAAGACCAATCTGAACCCCAGTCTCCAAAGTCTGCTCTCTGTAACAGTCCTTCAGCACCACAGTCTCCAACCTCTGCTCTCTGTAACAGTCCTTCTGCACCCTAGTCTCCAAACTCTGCTCTCTTTAAGATTCTTTTTGCACATCAGACTCCAAACTCTGCTCTCTGCAACACTCCTTCTGCACTCCAGTCTCAAAACTCTGCTCTCTACAACAGTCCTTCTGCACCCCAGTCCCAAACCTCTGCTCTCTGCAACAGTCCTTCTGCACCCAAGTCTCCAAACTCTGCTCTCTGTAACGATCCTTCTGGACCCCAGTCTCCAACCTCTGCTCTCTGTAACAATCCTTCTGCACAACAGTCTCCAAACTCTGCTCTCTGTAAGATCCTTCTGCACTCCAGTTTCAAAACTCTGCTCTCTGTAACATTCCTTTTTCACCCCAGTCTTTAACCTCTGCTTTCTGCAAGTGTCCTGAGGCACCCGAGTCTCCAAACTCTGTCCTCTGCAACAGTCCTTCTGCTCCCCAGTCTCCAACCTCTACTCTCTGTAACGGTCCTATAGCACCCCAGTCTCCAAACTCTGCTTTCTGTATCAGTCCTTCTGAATCTCAGTCTCAAACCTCTGCTCTCTGTATCTGTCCTTCTGCACCTCAGTCTCCAACCTTTGCTCTCTGTAACATTCCTTCTTCACCCCAATTTCCAACCTCTGCTTTCTGTAACACTCCTTTGCACTTCAGTCTCCATCCTGTGCTCTCTGTAACATTCCTCCTGCACCCCTGTCTCCAACCTCTTCTCTCTCTAACAGTTTTTCTATACCGCAGTCTACAAACTCTTGTCTCTGTAACGGTCCTTCTTAACCCCAATTTCCAACCTCTGCTTTTCGTAAGAATTCTTGTGCACCTCAGTCTCCAAACTCTGCTCTCTGTAACAGTCCTTCTGCACCCCAGTCTCCAACCACTGCTCTCTGTAACAGTCCACCTGCACCTCAGTCTCCAGACTCTTCTCTCTGTAGCAGGCCTTCTGGACCCCAGTCTCCAAAATCTGCTCTCTGTAACAATCCTTCTGCACCCCAGTCTCCAAAATCAGCTCTCTGCAATGATCTAACTTCACAACATTCTCATACCTCTGATCTCTACAAGAATCCTTCTGCACCTCAGTCTCTTAATTCTCCTCCCTTTAAGATGCTTCTGCAAACCTGCATCCATTTTCTGCTCTCTGTAACAGTCCTTCTGCACCCCAGTGTTCTACCTTTGCTCTCCTAACAGTCCTTCAGCACCTCAGTCTCCCAAATCTGCTCTCTGTAAGATCCTTTTGAAACCAAGTATTTAAACTCTGCACTCTGTAACAGTCCATCTGCACAACATTCTCCAACCTCTTCTCTCTGCAACGATTCTTCTCCACCCCAGTCTCCAACATCTTCTCTCTGCAACAGTACTTCCGCACCCCAGTCTCCAAACTCTGCTCTCTGTAACAGTCCATTTTTCACCCCAGTCTCCAAACTCTGCTCTCTGCAACGATCTTTCTCGAACCCAGTCTCCAACGTCTGCTCTCTGCAACAGTCCTTCTGCACCACAGTCCTCAACCTCTGTTCTCTGTAAGATTCTTCTGCACTCCAGTTTACAAACTCTGCTCTATGTATCATTCCTTCTCAAACCCAGTCTTCAACCTCTGTCCTCTGCAACAGTCCTACTGCTCCCCAGTCTCCGAGATCTGCTCTATGTAACAGTCCTTCTGTACCGCAGTCTCCAACCTCTGCTCTTCGTAATGATCCTTCTACACCCCAGTCTCCAAACTCTGCTTTCTGTATCAGTATGTCTGAACCCCAGTCTCCAAACTCTGTTCTCTCTATCTATCCTTCTGCACCTCAGTCTCCAACCACTGGTCTATGTAAGAGTCCTTCTGCACCCCAGTCTCCAAAATCTGCTCTCGATAACATTCCTATACCGCAGTCTCCAACCTCTGCTCTCTGTAAAAGTCCTTCTGCAACCCAATTTTCAAACTCTTCTTCCTGTAACAGTCCTTCTGCACCTGCGGCTTTAAGCTCTGCTCTCTGTAACACTCCTCTACACCACAGTCTCCAACCTCTGTTCTCTGTAACAGTCCTTCTGCATCTCAGTCTGAAACCTCTGCTCTGTGCACGATCCTTTTGCACCCAGTCATCAACCACTGCTCTCTGTAACAGTCAAGCTACACGTCAGTCTGCAACCTCTGCTCTATGTAAGATCCTTCAGCAACCTAGTCTTTAAACACTGCTCTTTATAACAGTCCTTCTGCACCCCAGTCTCCAACATCTCCTCTCTGTACCAGAACTTCCATACTCTTCTCTCTGCAACGATCCTTCTGCACCCCACTCTCCAACCTCTGATCTCTGAAACAGTCCTTCTGCACCTAGTCTCCTATATCTGCTCTCTGTAAGATCCTACTGCACCCCTGTCTCTAAGCTCTGCTCCTTGTAACGATCCTTCTGCACCCGACTCTCCAACCTCTGCTCTATGTAACAGGACTTCTGCACCTCAGTCCCCAATCTCTGCTCTCTTCAAAAGTCCTTCTGCACCTCAGTCTCCAAACTCTGCTCTCTGCAACAGTCCTTCTATACTTCAGTCTTCAAACTCTGCTCTCTGTAACGGTCTGTCTTCACCCTAGTCTACAAACTCTGTTCTCTGCAACAGTCCTTCTGCACCCCAGTCTCCAAACTCTGCTATCTGTAACAATCTTTCTGCACCTCAGTCTCCAACCTCTGCTCTATGTAATAAGACTTCTGCACCTCAGTCTGACACCTCTCGTCTCTGCACGGTCTTTCTGCACCTCAGTCTCCAACCACTGCTCTCTGTAACAGTCCACCTGCACCTCAGTCTTCAACCTCTTCTCTCCGTAAGATCTTTCAGCAACCCAGTCTCCAAATTCTGCTCTCTATAACAGTCCTTCTGCACCCCAGTCTCCAACCTCTCCTCTCTGTAACAGGCCTTCTGCACTCCAGTGTCCAAACTCTGCTCTCTGTAGCAGGCTTTGTGCACCCCAGTCTCAAAAATCTGCTCTTTACAACAGTCCATCTACACCTCAGTCTCCAAATTCTGCTCTTTGTAAGATGCTTCTGCACCCCTGTATCCAACCTCTGCTCTCTGTTACAGTCCTTCTGTACCGCAGTCTCCAAACTCTACTCTCCATAAGTTGTCCTTCTGCACCCCAATTTACAACCTCTGCTTTCTGTAACAGTGCTTCTGCACCTCAGTCTCCAAACTCTGCTCTCTGTAACAATCCTTCTACACCTCAGTCTCCAACCTGTACTCTTTGTAACAGGCCGTCTGCACCTATGTCTGACACCTCGGGTCTCTGCACGATTATTCTGCACCCAAGATTCCAACCACTGCTCTCTGTAACATTCCACCTGCTCCTCAGTCTTCAACCTCTGCTCTCTGTAAGATCCTTCAGCAACCCAGTCACCAAACTCTGCTCTCTGTAACAGTCCTTCATAACCCCAGGCTTCAAATTCTGCTCTCTGTCACAGTCCTTTTGCACTCCAGTCTCCAACCTCTGCTCTCTGTATCAGTCCATCTGCACACCAGTCTCTAACGTCTACTCTCTGCAACGATCCTTCTGCACCACAGTCTCCAACCTCTGCTCGCTGCAACAGTCCATGTGCAACCCATTCTACAACATCTTCTCTCTGCAACAGTTCTTCTGTACATCAGTCTGAAAACTCTGCTTTCTGCAACGATTTTTTTGCACCCGAGTCTCCAACCTCTGCTCTCTGTAACAGTCCTTTTGCCCTTAGTCTCCGAACTCTGCTTTCAGCAGCAGTCCTTCTGCACCCCAGTCTCCAACATCTGCTCTCTGCAACATTTCTTCTGCTTCCCAGTATCAAATCTGTGCTCTCTGTAAAAGTCTGTCTGCACCCCAGTCTCCAACCTCTGCTCTTTGTAACGATCCTTCTGCACCTCAGTCTCGAACCTCCGCTCTGTGTAAAAGTCCTTCTGCACCTTAGTCTCCAAACTTTTTTCTCTTTACAATCCTTCTGAAACCCTGTCTCTAACTTCTGCTCTCTGTAACAGTCCTTCTGCACCCCAGTCTCTAACCTCTGCTCTCTCTTACGGTCCTTCTGCACCCCAGTCTTCAACATCTGCTTTCTCTATCAGTCCTTCTGCATCTCAGTCTCCAACCTCTGCTTTCTGAATCAGTCTTTCTGCACCCAAGTCTCCAACCTCTGCTCTCTGCCACATTCCTTCTGCACCCCTGTCTCCAACCTCTGCTCCTTGAAATGATCCTACTGCACCTCAGTCTCCAACCTCTGCTCTCTGTAAGATCCTTCTGCACCCCTGTTTCCAAACTCTGCTCTCTGTAACAGTTCTTCTGCACCCGAGTCTCCAAACTCTGCTCTCTGTAACAGGACTTCCGCACCTCAGTCTCCAACCTGTGTACTGCAACAGTCCTTCTGCATCCCAGTCTCCAAACTCTGCTCTCTACAACAGTCCTTCTACACCCTAGTTACCAACATCTGCTCTCTGCAACAGACCTTCCACACACCAGTCTCTATCATCTGCTCTCTTCAACAGTTCTTCTGCACCTCAGTCTGATAACTCTGCTCTCTGCAACGAACCTTCTGCACCCCAGTCTCCTACCTCTGCTCTCTGTAACAGTCTTCTGCACCTCAGTCTCCAAACTCTGCTCTCCATATCAGTCCTTCTACACCTCAATCTCCAACCTCAGATCTCAGTAACAGTACTTTTGCACCTCAGTCTGAAATCCTCTGCTCTCCACGATCTTTCTGCACCCCAGTTTTCAACCACTGCTCTCTGTAACAGTCCACCTGCACCTTAGTCTCCAAACTCTGCTCTCTGTAAGATCCTTCAGCAACCCAGTTATAACTCTGCTTTCTGTAACCGTCTTTATGCACCCCAGTCTCCAACCTCTCCTCTCTGTAACAGGCCTTCTGTACGTCAGTCTACAAATCTGCTCTTTGTAGCAGGCCTTTTGTACCCCTGTGTCCAAACTCTGCTCTCTGCAACGATCCTTCTGCACCCCAGTATTTAAACTCTGCTCTCTGCAATAATCCTACTGCACCCCAGTCTCCAAACTCTGATCTCCATAACAGTCCTTCTGCACCTCAGTCTACAAATTCTGCTCTCTGTAAGATCCTTCTGCATCGCTGTCTCCAACCTCTGCTCTCTGCAACAGTCCTTCGGCACCCTAGTTACCCACATCTGCTCTCTTTTACATTCTTTCTGCACCCCCGTTTCCAACCTCTGCTCTCTGTAACAGTTCTCATGTACTGCAGAATCCAAACTCTGCTCTCTGTAACGGTCTTTCTGTACCCCAGACTCCAATATCTGATTTCTGTATCAGTCTTTCTGCACCCCAGTCTCCAACCTCTGCTCTCTGCATCAGTCCTTCTACATCGCAGTCTAAAACCTCTGCTCTCTGCAACAGTCCTTCTACACCTCAGTCTCCAATCTCTGCTCTCTGCAAGGGTCTTTCTGCACCTCAGTCTCCAATCTCTTCTCTCTGCAAGATCCTTCTGCAACCCAGTCTCCAAACTCTTTTCTCTGTAACAGTCCTTAATCACCCCAGTCTCCAAACTCTGCTTTCTGTAACGGGCCTTCTGCACCCCAGTCTCCAACCTCTGCTCTCTTTATCAGTCCATCTGCATGCCAGTCTCCAATGTCTGCTCTCTACAATGATCCTTCTACACCCCAGTCTCCAAACTCTGTTCGCTGCAACAGTCCTTGTGCAACCAAGTCTACAACATCTGCTCTCTGCAAAATTTCTTCTGTACCTCAGTCTGAAAACTCTGCTCTCTCCAATAAACCTTCTGCACCCCAGTCTCCAAACTCTGCTCTCTGTAACTATCCTAGAGCACCTCAATCGCCAACATCTGCTTTAAGCAACAGTCCTTCTGCATCTCATTCTCCAAACTCTGCTCTCTGCAACATTCCTTCTGCACCCCAGTATCAAACCATTGCTCTCTGTAAAAGTCCGTCTACATCCCAGTCTCCAAACTCTGCTTTCTGTAACGATCCTTCTGCACCCAGTCTCGAACTTTCGCTCTCTGTAACAGTCCTTCTGCACCTCACTCTCCAAACTCTTTTCTCTGTAAGATACTTCTGAAACCCAGTCTCCAATGTCTCCTCTCTGTAACAGTCCTTCTTCACCCCAGTCTTTAACCTCTGCTCTCTTCAAAAGTCCTTCTGCACCTCAGTCTCTGAACTCTGCTTTCTGCAACAGTCCTTCTGCAAACAAATCTCCAAATTCTTCTCTTTGCAACATTCCTTCTGCAAACCAGTCTCCAACCTGTGCTCTCTATAAAAGTCCTTCTGCACCCCAGTCTCGAACCTCTGCTCTCTGGAACGATCCTTCTGTACATCAGTCTCGAACGTCTGCTCTTTGCAACGATCCTTCTGCACCCCAGTCTGAAAACTCTACTAGCTGCAACAGTTTTTGTTAACCCCAGTCTCCAACATCTGCTTCCCGCAACAGTTCTACTGTACCTCAGTCTGAAAACACTGCTCTCTGCAATAATCCATCTGCACCCCAGTCTCCAACCTTTGCTCTCTGTAACAGTCCTTCGGTACCTAAGTCTCCAATCACTGCTCTCTGCAACAGTCCTTCTACACTCCAGTCTCCATACTCTGATGGCCCCAACAATCCTTCTGCATCCCAGTCTCCAAACTATGTTCTCTACATCAGTTCTGATTCACCCCAGACTCCAACCTCTGCTCTCTATAACAGTCCTTCTGTACCACAGTCTCCAACCTCTATTCTCTGTAAGGGTCCTTATGCACCCCAGTATCCAACCTCTCTTTTCTGTATCAGTCGTTTTGAACCACAGTCTCCAAACTCTGCCCTCAGGAAGAGTCCTTCTGCAACTCAGTCTGCAAATTCTTCTCTCTGCCACAGTCCTTCTGCACCCCAGTCTCCATCCTCTGCTCTCTGCAACAGTCATTTTTCACCCCAGTCTCCAACATTTTCTCTCTGCAACAGTTATTCTCCACCCCAGTCTCCAAACTTTGCTCTCTGTAACAGTCTTTCTGTACTGCATTCTCCAACCACTGCTCTCCGTAAGGGTACTTCTGTACCCGAGTCTCCAACCTCTGCTTTCTGTGTCAGTCATTCTGCATCCTAATCTCCAACCTCTGCTCTGAGTAACTGTCCTTCTGCACCTTAGTCTCCAAACTCTGCTCTCTGCTACGGTCCTTCTGGACCCCAAACTCTAACCTCTACTCTCTGCAACAGTCCTTGTAGTACATTACAGTCTAAAACCTCTGCTCTGTGCCACAGTCTTTCTGCACCCCAGTCTCCAACCTCTGCTCTCTGTAATAATACTTCTGCACCTCAGTCTCCAAACTCTGCTCTCTGTAAGATCCTTATGCAACCCAGTCTCCAAACTCTGCTCTCTGTAACAGTCCTTCATAACCCCAGGCTTCAAATTCTGATTTCTGTCACAGGCCTTTTGCACTCTAGTCTTCATACTCTGCTCTCTGTATCAGTCCATCTGCACCCCAGTCTCTAACGTCTGCTCTCTGCAATGATCCTTCTGCACCCCAGTCTCCAACCTCTGCTCGCTGCAACAGTCCGTGTGCAAACCAGTCTACAACATCTGCTCTCTGCAACAGTTCTTCTGTACCTCAGTCTGAAAACTCTGCTGTCTGCAATGATTTTTCTTCACCCGAGTCTCCAAACTCTGCTCTCTGTAACAGTCCTTTTGCCCTTAGTCTCAGAACTCTGCTTTCAGCAGCAGTCCTTCTGCACCCCAGTCTCCAACATCTGCTCTCTGCAACATTTGTTCTGCTTCCCAGTATCAAACCTGTGCTCTCTGTAAAAGTCTGTCTGCACCCCAGTCTCCAACCTCTGCTCTTTGTAACGATCCTTCTGCACCTCAGTCTCGAACCTCCGCTCTGTGTAAAAGTCCTTCTGCACCTCAGTCTCCAAACTCTTTTCTCTGTACGATCCTTCTGAAACCCTGTCTCTAACTTCTGCTCTCTGTAACAGTCCTTCTGCAACCCAGTCTCTAACCTCTGCTCTCTGTAACGGTCCTTCTGCACCCCAGTCTCCAACATCTGCTTTCTCTATTAGTCCTTCTGCATCTCAGTCTCCAACCTCTGCTTTCTGAATCAGTCTTTCTGCACCCAAGTCTCCAACCTCTGCTCTCTGAAATGATCCTACTGCACCCCAGTCTCCGACCTCTGATCTCTGCAACAGTTCTTCTCCACCTCAGTCTCCAACCTCTGCTCTCTGTAAGATCCTTCTGCACCCCTGTTTTCAAACTCTGCACTCTGTAACAGTTCTTCTGCACCCGAGTCTCCAAACTCTGCTCTCTGTAACAGGACTTCCGCACCTCAGTCTCCAACCTGTGCTCTCTGCAACAGTCCTTCTGCATCCCAGTCTCCAAACTCTGCTCTCTACAACAGTCTTTCTACACCCTAGTTACCAACATCTGCTCTCTGCAACAGACCTTCCACACACCAGTCTCTATCATCTGCTCTCTTCAACAGTTCTTCTGCACCTCAGTCTTTAACCTCTGCTCTCTGTAACGGTCCTTCTGCACCCCAGTCTCCAACATCTGCTTTCTCTATCAGTCCGTCTGCATCTCAGTCTCTAACCTCTGCTTTCTGAAACAGTCCTTCTGCACCCAAGTCTCCAACCTCTGCTCTCTGCAACATTCCTTCTGCACCCCAGGCTCCAAACTCTGCTCTCTGTAATGATCTTTCTGGACACCAGTCTCGAAACTCTGCTCTCCGCAATGATCCTTCTGCACCTCAGTCTCCAACCTCTTCTCTCTTCAAAGATCCTTTGGCACCCCAGTCTCAAAACTCTTCTCACTGAAACAGTCATTGTGAACCCCAGTCTCCAACATCTGCTCTCTGCAACAGTTCTTCTGTACCTCAGTCTGAAAACTCTGCTCTCTGCAATAGTCCATCTTCAACCCAGTCTTCAACCTCTGCTCTCTGCAACAGTCCTTCTATAACCCAGTCTCCATACTCTGCTCGAACAAGGATCCTTCTGGACCCCAGTCTCCAACCTCTGTTCTCTACATCAGTTCTTCTACACGAAAGTCTCCAAACTTTTCTCTCTGCACCGGTCCTTCTGTACCGCAGTCTCCAACCTCTGTTCTCTGTAAGGGTCCTTATGCACCCCATTATCCAACCTCTGCTTTCTGTATCTGTCATTTTGCACCACAGTCTCTAAACTATGCCCTCTGAAAGAGTCTTTCTGCAAATCAGCCTGCAACCTCTGCTCTCTGTAACAGGTTTTCTGCACCCCAGTCTCCATCCTCTGCTCTCTGCAACAGTTCTTCTGCACCCCAGTCTCCAACATTTGCTGTCTGCAACAGTCAATCTCTACCCAAGTCTCCAAACTCTGCTCTCTGTAAGGGTACTTCTGAACCGAAATCTCCAACCTCTGCTTTCTGTATCAGTCCTTCTCCACCCCAGTCTCCTAACTCTGCTCTGTGTAACTGTCCTACTGTACCTTAGTCTCCAACGTCTGCTCTCTGCTAAAGTCCTACTGGAACCCAGTCTCCATCATCTACTCTCTGCAACATTCCTTCTACACCCCGGTCTCCAACCTCTGCTCTCTGTAACAGTCCTTCTGTACTGGAGACTGCAAACTCTGCTCTCTGTAATGGTCCTCCTGTAACCAAGTCTTCAACATCTGCTTTCTAGATTAGTCCTTCTGCACCTCAGTCTGAATACTCTGCTCTCTGCAACGATCCTTCTGCACCCCAGTCTCCAACTTCTGTTCTCTGCAACAGTCCTTCTGCACCCCAGTCTCCAAACTCTGCTCTCTGTAACCGTCCTTCTGTACCGCAGTCTCCAACCTTTCCTCTCTGTAATGGTCCTTCTGCACCCCAGTCTCCAAACACTGCTCACTGTATGAGTCTTTCTGCACCACAGTCTCCAACCTCTGCTCTCTGTAACAGTCCTTCTGCACCTAAGTCTCCAACCTCTACTCTATGCAACAGTCTTTTTGCAACCCAGTCTCTAATCTCTGCTGTCTGGAACAATCATTCTGCACCCCAGTCTCCAACATCTGTTTTCTGTATCAGTCCTGAACCACAGTATCCAAAATCTGCTCTCTGCAACAGTCCTTCTGAACCCCAGTCTCCAACCTCTGCTATCTGCAGTAATCCTTCTGCACCTCAGTCTCCAACGTCTGCTCTCTGCCACAGTCCTTCTGCATTCCAGACTCCAACCTCTTCTAACTGCAAAGATCCTTTGGCACCCCAGTCTTAAAATTCTGCTCGCTGCAACAATCTTTGTGAACCCCAGTCTCCAACATCTTCTCTCTGCAACAGTTCTTCTGTACCTCAGTCTGAAAACTCTGCTCTCTGCAACAATTCTTCTGCACCCAGTCTTCAAACTCTACTCTCTGTAACAGTCCTTCTGCTTCCCAGTGTCCAAGATCTGCTCTCTATAGCAGTCTTTCTGTACCGGGTCTCCAACCTCTGCTCTCTTTATCCGTCCTTCTGCACCCCAGTCTCCAACATCTGCTTTCTCTATAAGTCTTTCTTCACCACAGTCTCCAATATCTGCTCTCCTTAACAGTCTTTCTGCACCTCACTCTCCAACCTCTGCTTTCTGCAAAAGTCCTGCTGCATCCCAGTCTCCAACCTCTGCTCTCTGCAACATTCATTCTGCACCCCAGTCTCCTCCCTGTGCTCTCTGTAAAAGTCCTTCTGCACCCCAATCTAAAAACCTGTGCTTTCTGTAACGATGCTTTTGCACCCCAGTCTCTAACCTCTGCTCTCTGCAACGATTTTTCTGCACCTCAGTCTCCAACTTCTGCTGGCTGAAACGATCCGTCGTCATCTCAGTCTCAAACATCTGCACTCTGTAACAGTCCTTTTACAACTCAGTCTTTAACCTCTGCTCTCTGCAACAGTCTTTTTGCACCCCAATCTCCAACATGTGCTCTCTTCAACAGTACTTCTATACCCCAGTCTCCAACCTCTTCTCTGCTCTCTTAAACAGTCCTACTGCACCCCAGTCTCTAACCTTTGCTCTCTGTAACAGTCCTTCTGCACCTCAGTCTATAAACTCTGCTCTCTGAAAGAAACTTCTACAATCCAGTCTCCAACCTCTGCTCTCTGCAATTGTCCTTCTGCACCCCAGTCTCCAACCTCTGCTCTCTGCAATAATCCTTCTGCACCCCAGTCTCCAACGTCTGCTCTCTGCCACAGTGCTTCTGCATCCCAGACTCCAACCTCTTCTCACTGTAAGATCCTTCTGCACCCCAGTCTCCAACCTTTATTCTTTTCAAAGTTCTGCACCCCAGTCTCCAACCTCTGTTTTCTGCATCAGTCCCTCTGCGCCACAATCTCCAACCTCTGTTCTCTGTAACAGTCCTTCTGTGCTGCAATCTCCAACCACCGCTCTGTGTAATGGTCCTTCTGCACCCGAGTCTCCAAACACTGTTCTGTGTAACTGTCCTTCTGAACCTTAGTCTCCAACCTCTGCTCTCTGCTACAGTACTTCTGCACCCCAATCTCCTACCTCTACTCTCTGCAACAGTCCTTCTACACACCAGTCTAAAACCTCTGATCTCTGCAATAGTCCTTCTGCACACCAGTCTCCAAACTCTGCTCTCTGTATCAATCCTTCTGAACCTCAGTCTCCAAGCTCTGCTCTCTGTAACGATCCTTCTGCACCTCAGTCTCCAAACTCTAGTCTTTGTAACAGTACTTTTGCACCTCAGTCTCCAAACTATGCTCTTTGTAAGATCCTTCTGCAACCCAGTCTCCAAACTCTGCTCTCTGTAACATTCCTTGTGCACCCCAGTCTCCAAACTCTGCTCTCTGTACCAGGCTTTCTTCACCCCAGTTTCCAACATCTGCTGTCTGTATCTGTCCTTCTGCACCCCAGTCTTCAACCTCTGCTCTCTGCAACAATCCTTCTGCTTCCTGTCTCCAAACTCTGCTTGCTGCAACAGTCCTTCTAGATCCCAGTCTCCAAACTCTGTTCTCTGCAACAGTCGTTCTGCATCCCATTCTTTAACCTCTGCTTTCTGCAATGGTCATTCTGCACCCCAGTCTTCAAACTCTGATCTCTACAACAGTTATTCTGCACCCCAATCTAAAACCTCTGCTCTCTTTAACAGTCCTTCTGTACCGCAGTCTCAAAACTCTGTTCTCTGTAAGGGTTTTCCTGCACCACATTGTCCAACCTCTGCTTTCTCTATCAGTTTATTTGCACCACATTCTCGAAACACTGCTGTCTGTATCAGTCCTTCTGCACCTCAGTCTGCAACCTCTGCTCTTTGCAATAGTCCATATGCACCCCTGTCTCTACATTCCGCTCTCTGTCACATTCCTTCTGCACCCCAGTCTCCAACATCTGCTGTCTGCAACAATCCTTCTCCAACCCAGTCTCCAAACTCTGCTCTCTGCAACAGTACTTCTACACCCGTCTCCAACCTCTGCTTTCTGTATCACTCCTTCTGCTCCTCAGTTTCTAAACTCTGCTCTCTTTAGGATCCTTCTGAAACCCAGTCTCCAACCTCTGCTTTCTGCAATGGTCCTTCTGCACCTCAGACTCCTACCACTGTTCTCTAAAACAGTCCTTCTACACACCAGTCTCCATAATCTGCTCGCACCAACGATCCTTCTGCACCCAAGTCTCCAATATCTGCTCACTGCAACAGTCCTTCTCCACCACAGTCTCAAAACTCTGGTCTCTGCAACAGTCCATCTGCACCCCAGTCTCCAACCTCTGCTTTCTGTATCAGTCCTTCTGCACCCCAGTCTCCAACCTCTGCTCTCTTAACAGTCCTTCTTCAGCTCAGTCCCATACTCAGCTTTCTGCAACCTTCCTTCCGCACCCCAGTCTCCAAACTCTGCTCTCTACAACGATCCTTCTGCAGCCTAGTCTCAAACCTCTTCTGGCTGCAACAGTCTTTCTGAAACCCAGTCTCTAACATCTGCTCTCTGCAACAGTTCATCTGTACCTCAGTCTGAAAACTCTGCTCTCTGCAATAATCCTTCTGCACCCCATTCTCCAACCTCTGCTTTCTTTAACAGTCCTTCTGTACCTTAGTCCCCAACCTCTGCTTTATGCACAGTCTTTCTGCACCCCAGTCTCCAACGTCTGCTCTCTGCAACAGTAATTCTACACCCCAGTCTCCAACATCTGCTCTCTGCCACAGTACTTCTACACCCCAGTCTCCATACTCTGATAGCCCCAACGATCCTTCAGCATCCCAGTCTCCAACCTCTGGTCTCTACATCAGTTCTTTTGCACCCCAGACTCCAACCTCTGCTCTCAGTAACAGTCCTTCTGTAAGCAGTCTCCATCCGCTATTATCCATAAGGGTCCTCATGCACCCCAGTATCCAACCTCTGCTTTCTGTATCAGTCGTTTTGCACCACAGTCTCAAAATTCTGCCCTCTGTAACAGTCCTTCTTCAATTCAGTCTGCACCCTCTGCTCTCTTCAAAAGTCCTTCTGCATCCCAGTCTCCATCCTCTGCACTCTGCAAAAGTTTTTTTGCACACCAGTCTCCAAACTCTGCTCTCTGTATCAGTCCTTCTGCATGCCAGTTGCAAACATCTGCTCTTTGTAACAGTCCTTCTGCATCTCAGTCTCCAAACTCTGCTCTCTATAACAGTCCTTCTGTAGTGCATTCTCCAACCTCTGCTCTGTGTAAGGGTACTTCTACACCCGAGTCTCCAACCTCTGCTTTCTGTATCAGTCCTTCTGCACCCCAGTCTCCAACCTGTGCTCTGTGTAACTGTCCCTCTGAACCTTAGTCTCCAACATCTGCTCTATGCTACAGTCCATCTAGACCCCTGTCTCCAAACACTGCTCTCTGTAACAATTTTTCTGCACCTCAGTCTCGAACCTCTGCTCTCTGCCACGGTCTTTCTGCACCTGAGTCTCCAACTACTGCTCTGTATCAGTCCTGTATGCCTGTCTCCCACATATGCTCTCTGTAACAGTCCTTCTTCACCTCAGTCTTCAACCTCTGCTCTGTGTAACAGTCCTTCTGCACCCCAGTGTTCAACATCTTCTCTCTGCAACCATCCTTCTGCATCCCAGTAACCAAACTCTGCTCTATGTAACAGTACTTCTGAACCTAAGACTCCAAACTCTACTCTACGTAAGATCCTTCTGAAACCCAGTCTCCAAACTCTGCACTCTGTAAAAGCCCTTTTGCACCCTAGTCTCCAACCTCTGCTCTCTGTAACAGGCCTTCTGCACCCCAGTCTCCAAACTCTGCTCTCTGTATCAGTCCTTCTGCATGCCAATTGCAAACATCTGCTCTTTGTAACAGTCCTTCTGCATCTCAGTCTCCTACATCTGCTCTCTGCAACAGTCCGTCAGCACCCCAGATTCCAACTTCTGGTTTCTGCAACAGTCCTTCTACACCCAAGTCTCCAACCTCTGGTGTGTGCAACAGTCCTTCTGCACCCCAGTCTCCAAACTCTGCTCTCTGTAACAATCCTTCTGTGCCTCAGTCTCCAACCTCTACTCTCTGTAACAGTCCTTCTGCACCTCACTCTCCAACATCTGCTCTTTGTAAGTTCCTTCTCCAACCCAGTCTCCATCCACTGCCCTCTGTAACAGTCCTTCTGCACGCCTTCTCCCAACTCTCCTCTCTGTAACAGGCCTTTTGCACCCCAGTCTCCAAAGTCTGTTCTCTATAACAATCCTTCTGCACCCCAGTCTCCAACCTCTGCGCTCTTTAACAGTCCTACTGCACCTCGATCTACAATCTCTGCTCTCTGTAAGATCCTTCTGCAACCTTGTCTAAAAACTCTGCTCTCTGTAACAGTCCTTCTGCACCTCATTCTCAAAATTCTGTTTTTCAACACTCATTCTGCACCCCAGTCGCCAACCCCTACTCTCTGTAACAATCCTTCTTTACCGCAGTCTCCAAACTCTTCTCTCTGTAACGGTCCTTCTGCACCTTATTCTCCAACCGCTGATTTCTCTATCAGTCCTTCTGCACCCCAGTCTACAATCTCTGCTCTCTGTAAAAGTTTTTCTGCACCTCATATCCAAACTCTGCTATCTGCAACAGTCCTTATGCACCCCAATCTCCAACCTCTGCTGTCTGCAAATTTCCTTCTGCACCCCAGTCTGCAACGTGTGCTCTGTGTAACAGCCAAGTCTCCAAACGCTGCTCTCGGTAACAGTCATTCTCCACCTCAGTCTTCAACATCTGCTCTATGAAAGAGTTATTCTGCACCCCAGTGTCCAACATCTGCTCTCTAAACAGTCCTTCTGCACCCCAGTATCCAACATCTACTCTCTGCAACAGTCCTTCTGCACCCCAGTGTCCATACTCTGCTCTCTGCAACGAACCTTCTGCACCCCAGTCTCCAACCTCTGCTTTCTGCAACGGTCCTGCTGCACCCCAGTCTCCAACCTCTGTACTCTACAACACTCCTTCTGCTCCCCAGTCTCCAAACTCTGCCCTCTGTAACAGTCCTTCTGTACTGTAGTCTCCAAACTCTGCTCTCTGTAAAGGTCCTGTTGCACGCCAGTTTCCAAACTGTGCTTTCTTTCTCTGTCCTTCTGCACCTCAGTCTCCAACCTCTGCTCTCTCCAAAGTCCTTCTGCAACCCATTCTACAACTTCTGCTCTCTGAAACAGTTTTTCTGAACAATAGTATCCAACATCTGCTCTCTGAAAAAGTCCTTGTGTACCCTAGTCTCCAAACTCTGCTCTCTAGAACAGTCCTTCTGTACTGCAGTCTCCAAATTCTGCTCTCTGCATCGAACCTTCTGCACCCCAGTCTCCAACATCTGCTCTCTACAAAAGTCCTACTGCACCTCAGTCTGAAAATTTTGCTCTCTGCAACAATCCTTCTGCACCCAAGACTTCAACATCTGCTGTCTGTAACAGTCCTTCTGCACCTCAGTCTCCAAACTCTGCTTTATATAAGATCCTTCTGCAACACAGTCTCCAAAATTTGGTCCCTGTAACAGTCCTTCTGCACCTCAGTCTCCAACCTCTGCTCTCTGTAAAGCTCGATCTACACCTCAGTCTGAAACCTCTTCTCTCTGCAGCATCCTTCTGAACCCCAGTCTCCAACCACAGCTCTCTGTAACAGTCCGCCTTCACCTCATTCTCCAAACTTTGCTCTCTTTAAGATCCTTTTGCCACCCAGTCTTCAAACTCTGCTCTCTATAACAGTCTTTCTGCACGCCAGTCTTCTACCTCTGCTCTCTTTAACAGGCCTTCTGCACCCCAGTCTCCAAACTCTTCTCTCTGCAACGGTCATTCTACGCCTCAGTCTCCAACATTTGCTCTCTGTAAAATCCTTCTGCAACCCAGTCTCCCAACTCTGCCCTCTCTAACAGTCCTTCGGCACACCTTCTCCCAACTCTCCTCTCTGTAACAGGTATTTGCACCCCAGTCTCCAAAGTCTGTTCTCTATAAGAAATCTTCTACACCCCAGTCTCCAACCTCTTCTCTCTGCAACAGTCCTACTGCATCCCAGTTTCCAACCTGTAGTCTCTGAAACAGTCCTTCTTCACCTCATTCTTAAAATGCTGTTCTCTGGTATGATCCTTTTGTACCTCTGGCTCCAACCTCTACTCTCTGTAACAGTCCTTCTGCACCTGGGTCCCAAACATCTGCTCTCTGTTAGATCTTTCTTCAACCCAGTCTCCAAACTCTGTTATCTGTAACAGTCATTCTAGAGCCCTTATACACACTCTGCTCTCCGTTACAGGCCTTCTGAACCCCAGTCTCCAACCTCTGCTCTCTCAAACAATTCGTCTATAAACCATTCTCCAACCTCTGCTCTCTGTAACAGTCCTCCTGTATTGCAGTCTCCGAACTCTGCTCTCTGCACTGGTCCTTCTGAACCCTAGTCTCCAACCTCTGCTTTCTGTATAAGTCCTTCTGAACCCCAGTCTCCCACCTCTGCTCTCGGTAACAGTCCTTCTGGACTCAGTCTCCAAATTCTCCTCTCTGCAACAGTCCTTCTGCACCCCAGTCTCCAACCTCTGTAATTTCCAACAGTCTCTCTGCACCTCAGTCTGAAAACTCGGTTCTCTGCAACGATCCTTCTGCACCCCAGTCTCCAAACTCTGCTCTCTGTAACAGTCCTGTTCCACCTCAGTCTCCAACCTCTGCTCTCTGTAAGATCCTTCTGCAACCCTGTCTCCAAACTCTGCTCTTTGTAACAGTCCTTCTGCACCCCAGTCTCAAACCTCTGCTCTGTGCAACAGTTCGTCTGAACCGCAGTCTCCAACATCTGCTCTATGAGATATCCTTCTGCACCACAGTCTCCAAACTCCGATCTCCGAAACAGTCCTTCTTCACACGAGTCTCCAACCTTTGCTCTCTGTAACAATCCTTCTGCACCTCAGTCTCCAACATCTGCTCTCTGAAAAAGTTATTCTGCACCCCATTGTCCAACATCTGTTGTCTACTAGAGTACTTCAGCATGTCAGTCTCCAACCTCTGCTACCTGCAAAAATACTTCTGCACCCCAGTCTCCAACCATTGTTCTCGGTAACATTTCTTCTGCACCTCAGTCTCCAAACTCTGCTCTATGTAAGTTCCTTCTTCCACCCAGTCTCCAAATTCTGCTCTCTGTAAAAATCCTTCTGCACCCCAGTCTCCAACCTCTGCTCTGTGCACCAGTTCGTCTGCACCCCACTCTCCAGGCTCTGCTCCCTATAAGATCGTTCTGCACACCAGTCTCCAAACTCTGATCTCTGTAACAGTCCTTCTCCACCCCAGGCTCCAACCTCTGCTCCCTGCAACAATCCTTCTGCACCTCAGTCTCCAAATTCTGCTCCCTTCAACAGTTCTTCTTCACCCCAGTCTTTAACATCTACTCTCTGAAACAGTCCTTCTGCATCCCATTCTCCAACCTCTGCGCTCTGCAACAGTCCTTCTGTACCCTGGTCTCCACCCTCTGCTCTCTGTAACAGTCCTTCTGTACTGCAGTCTCCAACCTCTGCTCTCTGTAAGGTTCATTCTAGACCCAAGTCACCAACCTCTGCTTTCTGTATCAGTCCTTCTGCACTCCAGTCTCCAACCTCTGCTCTCTGTAACAGTTTTTCTACACTCCAGTCTTCAACCTCTGCTCTGTGTAACAGTCCTTCTGCAACCCAGTTTCCAATCGCTGTTCTCTGCTACGATCCTTCTGCATCCCAGTCTCCAACATCTGCTTTCTACAACCGTCCTTCTGCACCCAAGTCTCTGACCACTGCTCTCTGAATGGATCCTTCTGCACACCAGTCTCCATCCTCTGCTCTCTGCAATAATCCTACTGCACCCCAGTCGCCACCCTCTGCTCTCTGTAACAATTCTTCTGCACTGCAGTCTCTAAACTCTGCTCTACATAATATTCTTCTGCAACCCGGTCTCCAAACTCTGCTCTCTGTAACAGCCCTTCTGGATGCAGTCTCCAACCTCTGCTCTCTTTAAAAGCCTTCTGAACCCCAGTCTCCAAACTCTGCTCTCTGTATCAGTCCTTCTGCACCCCAGTCTCCAAAATCTGCTCTCTGTAACAGTCTTTCTGCATCTCAGTCTCCTACCTCTGCTCTCTGCAACAGTTCTTCTGCACACCAGTCTCCAACATCTGCACTTTGAAAGAGTTCTTCTCCACTCCAGTCTCCAAACTCTGCTCTCTGTAACAGTCCTCCTGTATTGCAGTCTCCAAATTCTGCTCATTGTAATGGTCCTTATGCACCTCAGTCTCCAACCTCTGCTTTCTGTATTAGTTTTACTGCACCCCAGTCTCCAACCTCTGCTATCTGAAACAGTACTTCTGCACCTCAGTCTCCAAATTCTATTTTCTGCAAAAGTCCTTCTTCATCCAAGTCTCCAACACCTGCTCGCATCAACAGTCCTTCTTCACCCCAGTTTCTAACCTCTGCTATCTGCAACAATCCTTCTGCACCCCAGTCTCCAATATCTGCTCTCTGTAACAGTTCTTCTTCACCCAAGTCTCCAAAATCTGCTCTCTGCAACAGTCCTTCTACAACCAAGGCTTCAACCTCTGCTCTGTTTAACAGTCCTTCTGCACCCCAGTCTCCAACCTCTGCTCTCTGTAACAGTCCTTCTGCACCATATTCTCCAACCTCTGCTCTCTGTTACAGTCTTTGTATACCGCAGTCTCCAACCTCTGCTCTCTGTAATGGTCCCTCTGCACCCCAATTTCCAACCTCTGCTTTCTGTAAAAGTCCTTCTGCACCTCAGTCACCAAACTCTGCTCTCTCTAACTGTCTTTCTGCACCTCAGTCTCCAACGTCTGCTCTCTGTAACAGCTATTTCTCCACCTCAGTCTGAAACCTCTTCTCTCTGCAGCATCCTTCTGAACCCCAGTCTCCAACCACAGCTCTCTGTAACAGTCCGCCTTCACCTCATTCTCCAAACTTTGCTCTCTTTAAGATCCTTTTGCCACCCAGTCTTCAAACTCTGCTCTCTATAACAGTCTTTCTGCACGCCAGTCTTCTACCTCTGCTCTCTTTAACAGGCCTTCTGCACCCCAGTCTCCAAACTCTTCTCTCTGCAACGGTCATTCTACGCCTCAGTCTCCAACATTTGCTCTCTGTAAAATCCTTCTGCAACCCAGTCTCCCAACTCTGCCCTCTCTAACAGTCCTTCGGCACACCTTCTCCCAACTCTCCTCTCTGTAACAGGTATTTGCACCCCAGTCTCCAAAGTCTGTTCTCTATAAGAAATCTTCTACACCCCAGTCTCCAACCTCTTCTCTCTGCAACAGTCCTACTGCATCCCAGTTTCCAACCTGTAGTCTCTGAAACAGTCCTTCTTCACCTCATTCTTAAAATGCTGTTCTCTGGTATGATCCTTTTGTACCTCTGGCTCCAACCTCTACTCTCTGTAACAGTCCTTCTGCACCTGGGTCCCAAACATCTGCTCTCTGTTAGATCTTTCTTCAACCCAGTCTCCAAACTCTGTTATCTGTAACAGTCATTCTAGAGCCCTTATACACACTCTGCTCTCCGTTACAGGCCTTCTGAACCCCAGTCTCCAACCTCTGCTCTCTCAAACAATTCGTCTATAAACCATTCTCCAACCTCTGCTCTCTGTAACAGTCCTCCTGTATTGCAGTCTCCGAACTCTGCTCTCTGCACTGGTCCTTCTGAACCCTAGTCTCCAACCTCTGCTTTCTGTATAAGTCCTTCTGAACCCCAGTCTCCCACCTCTGCTCTCGGTAACAGTCCTTCTGGACTCAGTCTCCAAATTCTCCTCTCTGCAACAGTCCTTCTGCACCCCAGTCTCCAACCTCTGTAATTTCCAACAGTCTCTCTGCACCTCAGTCTGAAAACTCGGTTCTCTGCAACGATCCTTCTGCACCCCAGTCTCCAAACTCTGCTCTCTGTAACAGTCCTGTTCCACCTCAGTCTCCAACCTCTGCTCTCTGTAAGATCCTTCTGCAACCCTGTCTCCAAACTCTGCTCTTTGTAACAGTCCTTCTGCACCCCAGTCTCAAACCTCTGCTCTGTGCAACAGTTCGTCTGAACCGCAGTCTCCAACATCTGCTCTATGAGATATCCTTCTGCACCACAGTCTCCAAACTCCGATCTCCGAAACAGTCCTTCTTCACACGAGTCTCCAACCTTTGCTCTCTGTAACAATCCTTCTGCACCTCAGTCTCCAACATCTGCTCTCTGAAAAAGTTATTCTGCACCCCATTGTCCAACATCTGTTGTCTACTAGAGTACTTCAGCATGTCAGTCTCCAACCTCTGCTACCTGCAAAAATACTTCTGCACCCCAGTCTCCAACCATTGTTCTCGGTAACATTTCTTCTGCACCTCAGTCTCCAAACTCTGCTCTATGTAAGTTCCTTCTTCCACCCAGTCTCCAAATTCTGCTCTCTGTAAAAATCCTTCTGCACCCCAGTCTCCAACCTCTGCTCTGTGCACCAGTTCGTCTGCACCCCACTCTCCAGGCTCTGCTCCCTATAAGATCGTTCTGCACACCAGTCTCCAAACTCTGATCTCTGTAACAGTCCTTCTCCACCCCAGGCTCCAACCTCTGCTCCCTGCAACAATCCTTCTGCACCTCAGTCTCCAAATTCTGCTCCCTTCAACAGTTCTTCTTCACCCCAGTCTTTAACATCTACTCTCTGAAACAGTCCTTCTGCATCCCATTCTCCAACCTCTGCGCTCTGCAACAGTCCTTCTGTACCCTGGTCTCCACCCTCTGCTCTCTGTAACAGTCCTTCTGTACTGCAGTCTCCAACCTCTGCTCTCTGTAAGGTTCATTCTAGACCCAAGTCACCAACCTCTGCTTTCTGTATCAGTCCTTCTGCACTCCAGTCTCCAACCTCTGCTCTCTGTAACAGTTTTTCTACACTCCAGTCTTCAACCTCTGCTCTGTGTAACAGTCCTTCTGCAACCCAGTTTTCCAATCGCTGTTCTCTGCTACGATCCTTCTGCATCCCAGTCTCCAACATCTGCTTTCTACAACCGTCCTTCTGCACCCAAGTCTCTGACCACTGCTCTCTGAATGGATCCTTTCTGCACACCAGTCTCCATCCTCTGCTCTCTGCAATAATCCTACTGCACCCCAGTCGCCACCCTCTGCTCTCTGTAACAATTCTTCTGCACTGCAGTCTCTAAACTCTGCTCTACATAATATTCTTCTGCAACCCGGTCTCCAAACTCTGCTCTCTGTAACAGCCCTTCTGGATGCAGTCTCCAACCTCTGCTCTCTTTAAAAGCCTTCTGAACCCCAGTCTCCAAACTCTGCTCTCTGTATCAGTCCTTCTGCACCCCAGTCTCCAAAATCTGCTCTCTGTAACAGTCTTTCTGCATCTAAGTCTCCTACCTCTGCTCTCTGCAACAGTTCTTCTGCACACCAGTCTCCAACATCTGCACTTTGAAAGAGTCTTCTCCACTCCAGTCTCCAAACTCTGCTCTCTGTAACAGTCCTCCTGTATTGCAGTCTCCAAAATTCTGCTCATTGTAATGGTCCTTATGCACCTCAGTCTCCAACCTCTGCTTTCTGTATTAGTTTTACTGCACCCCAGTCTCCAACCTCTGCTATCTGAAACAGTACTTCTGCACCTCAGTCTCCAAATTCTATTTTCTGCAAAAGTCCTTCTTCATCCAAGTCTCCAACACCTGCTCGCATCAACAGTCCTTCTTCACCCCAGTTTCTAACCTCTGCTATCTGCAACAATCCTTCTGCACCCCAGTCTCCAATATCTGCTCTCTGTAACAGTTCTTCTTCACCCAAGTCTCCAAAATCTGCTCTCTGCAACAGTCCCTTCTACAACCAAGGCTTCAACCTCTGCTCTGTTTAACAGTCCTTCTGCACCCCAGTCTCCAACCTCTGCTCTCTGTAACAGTCCTTCTGCACCATATTCTCCAACCTCTGCTCTCTGTTACAGTCTTTGTATACCGCAGTCTCCAACCTCTGCTCTCTGTAATGGTCCCTCTGCACCCCAATTTCCAACCTCTGCTTTCTGTAAAAGTCCTTCTGCACCTCAGTCACCAAACTCTGCTCTCTCTAACTGTCTTTCTGCACCTCAGTCTCCAACGTCTGCTCTCTGTAACAGTATTTCTCCACCTCAGTCTGAAACCTCTGCTCTCTGCATGATTCCTTCTGCACCCCAGTCTTCAACCACTGCTCTCTGTAACAGTAGTTCTGCACCTCAGTCCCAAACCCCTGCTCTCTAAAATTTTTCTGCAACCCAGGCTCAAAACCCTTCTCTCTATACCAGTCCTTCTGCAACCCAGCATCAAAACTCTGCTCTCTATATCTGGTCCTTCTGCAACCCAGTCTCCAACCTCTGCTCTCTGTAGCAGGCCTTCTGCACCCCAGTCTCCAAACTCTGCTCTCTGAAACAGTCCTTTTGCACGCCAGTCTCCAACCTCTGCTCTCTGAAATGGTCCTTCTGCACCCCAGTCACCCACCTCAGCTTTTCTGTATCATAATTCTTCACCCCAGTCTCCAACGTCTTCTCTGTTTAACAGTCCTTCTGCATCTCAGGCTCCAAATTCTGCTCTCTTCAACAGTCCTTCTGCACCCCAGTCTCCAACCTCTGCTTTCTGCAACATTCCTTTTGCACACCAGTCTCCAAATTCTGCTCTCTGCAACAGTTCTTCTTCACCCCAGTCTTTAACAGCTACTCTCTGAAACAGTCCTTCTGCATCCCATTCTCCAACCTCTGCTCTCTGCAACAGTCCTTCTGTACCCTGGTCTCCACACTCTGCTCTTTGTAACAGTCCTTCTGAACTGCAGTATCCAACCTCTGCTGTCTGTGAGGTTCATTCTAGACCCAAGTCTCCAACCTCTGCTCTCTGTAACAGTCCTTCTGCATCTCAGTCTCCAAAATCTGCTCTCTTTAACAGGCCTTCTGAACCCCAGTCTCCAAACTCTGCTCTCTGTAACAGTCCTTCTACACTCCAGTCTTCAACCTCTGCTCTGTGTAACAGTCCTTCTGCAACCCAGTTTCCAATCGCTGCTCTCTGCTATGATCCTTCTGCATCCCAGTCTCCAACATCTGCTTTCTGCAACCGTCCTTCTGCACCCAAGTCTCCGACCTCTGCTCTCTGAAAGGATCCTTCTGCACACCAGTCTCCATCCTCTGGTCTCTGCAATAATCCTACTGCACCCCAGTCACCACCCTCTGCTCTCTGAAACAATCCTTCTGCACTGCAGTCTCTAAACTCTGCTCTACGTAATATTCTTCTGCAACCCAGTCTCCAAACTCTGCTCTCTGTAACAGCCCTTCTGGATGCAGTCTCCAATCTCTGCTCTCTTGACAGGCCTTCTGAACCCCAGTCTCCGAACTCTGCTCTCTGTATCAGTTCTTCTGCACCCCAGTCTCCAAACTCTGCTCTCTGTAACAGTCTTTCTGCATCTCAGTCTTCTACCTCTGCTCTCTGCAACAGTTCTTCTGCACACCAGTCTCCAACATCTGCACTCTGAAAGAGTTCTTCTCCACTCCAGTCTCCAAGCTCTGCTGTCTGTAACAGTCCTCCTGTATTGCAGTCTCCAAATTCTGCTCTCTGTAATGGTCCTTCTGCACCTCAGTCTCCAACCATTGCTTTCTGTATCAGTTCTTTTTCACCACAGTCTCCAACCTCTGCTATCTGAAACAGTCCTTCTGCACCTGAGTGTCCAAATTCTATTCTCTGCAAAAGTCCTTCTGCACCCAAGTCTCCAAAACCTGCTCGCTGCAACAGTCCTTCTTCACCCCAGTTTCCAACCTCTGCTATCTGCAACAGTCCTTCTGCACCCCAGTCTCCAATCTCTGCTCTCTGTAACAGTCCTTCTACAACACAGGCTTGAAACTCTGCTCTGTTTAACAGTCCTTCTGCACCCCAGTCTTTAACCTCTACTCTCTGTAACAGTCCTTCTGCACCATATTCTCCAACCTCTGCTCTCTGTTACAGTCTTTGTATACCGCAGTCTCTAAACTCTGCTCTCTGTAACGGTCCCACTGCACCCCAATTTTTAAGCTCTGCTTTCTGTAACAGTCCTTCTGCACCTCAGTCACCAAACTCTGCTCTCTCTAACTGTCCTTCTGCACCTCAGTCTCCAACGTCTGCTCTCTGTAATAGTATTTCTGCACCTCAGTCTGAAACCTCTGCTCTCTGCATGATCATTCTGCACCCCAGTCTTCAACCACTGCTCTCTGTAACAATCGTCCTGCACCTCAGTCCCAAACCCCTGCTCTCTAAAATCTTTCTGCAACCCAGCCTCAAAACTCTGCTCTCTATACTAGTCCTTCTGGAACCCAGCCTCAAAACTCTGCTCTCTATAACTGTCTTCTGCAACCCAGTCTCCAACCTCTGCTCTCTGTAGCAGGCCTTCTGCACCCCAGTATCCAAACTCTGCTCTCTGAAACAGTCCTTTTGCACGCCAGTCTCCAACCTCTGCTCTCTGAAATGGTCCTTCTGCACCCCAGTCTCCCACCTCAGCTTTCTGTATCATACTTTTCCACCCCAGTCTCCAACGTCTTCTCTGTGTAACAGTCCTTCTGCATCTCAGTCTCCAAATTCTGCTCTCTTCAACAGTCCTTCTGCACCCCAGTCTCCAACCTCTGCTTTCTGCAACATTTTTTCTGCACCCCAGTCTCCAACCTGTGCTCTCTCTAACAGTCTTTGTGAACACCAGTCTCCCACCACTGCTCTCTATAACTATTCTTCTGCAGCCCAGTCTCCACCTATGCTCTTCGCAACGATTATTCTGCAACTAAGTATACATACTCTGCTCTCTGTAACATTCTTTCTGCACCCCAGGATCAAACATTTCCTCTCTGCAACATTTCTTCTACACCCAGGTCTCCAAACTGTGCCCTCTCTAACTGTCCTTCTGCACCTCAGTCTGAAAACGCTGCTCTCTGCAACAATTCTTCTGCACCCCAGTCTGTAACCTCTGCTCTTGTAACACTAATCTGCACCTCTGTCTCCAAATGGCTCTCTGTTAGATCCTTCTGCAACCCTGTCTTGAAACTGTGCTATCTGTAAAAGTCCTTCTACAACCCAGTCTCCAACCTCTGCTCTTTGCAACAGTTCTACTGCACCCCAGTCTCCAACCTCTACTCTCTGTAAGATCCTTCTGCACCACAGTCTCCAACCTCTGCTCTCTGTAGCAGTCCTTTTGTACCCCAGTCTCCAAACTCTGCTCTCTGCTACAGTCCTTCTGCACCCAGGTCTCCAACCTCTACACTCTGTAAGATCCATCTGCACCGCAGTCTACAAACTCTGCTCTCTGTAACAGTCCTTCTGCACCCCAGTATGCAACCTCTGCTCTGTCCAACAGTCCTACTACAACCCAGTCGCCAACCTCTACTCTCTGTAATTCTTCTGCATGGCAGTCTCCAAACTCTGTTCTCTGCAACAGTCATTCTACACCCTTTTATCCAACCTGTGTTCTCTGTAAAAGTCCTTCTGTACTGCAGTCTCCAAACTCTACTGTCTGTAATGGTCCTTCTGCAGTCCAGTCTCCAACATCTGCTTTGTTTATCAGTCCTTCTGCACCCCATTCTCCAACCTCTGCTCTCTGCAACATTTCTTCTAAACTCAGATCTCCAAACTGTGCTATCTGTAACTCTCATTCTGCACCCCATCTACAACCTCTGGTCTCTGAAACAGTTCATCTACACCTCTGTCTCCAACCTCTCCTCTCTGTACCAATCCTTCTGCACCTCAGTCTCCAAACTCTGCTCTATTAAACTGTCCTTCTGCACCTCAGTCTTCAACCGATGCTCTCTGAAAAAGGCTTTCTGCACCCCAGTCTCCATTCTTTGCTCTCTGTAAAAGTTTTTCTGCACCCCAAACTCGAAACTCTGCTCTCTGTAACAGTCCTTCTGCAACCCAGTCTCCAACCTCTTCTCTCTGCAACGATCCTTCTGCACCACATTCTCCAACCTCTGCTCTCTGTAATAGGCCTTCTGCAACCCAGTCTCCAAACTCTGCTCTGTAACAGAACTTCTGCACCCAGGTCTCCAACCACTTCTCTATGCAATGATCCTTCTGCACCTCAGTCTCCAACCTCTGTTCTCTGCAACAGTCCTTCTGCACACCAGGCTTCAAACTCTGCTCTCGGTAATAGTCCTTCTGTACCACAGTCTCCAACCTCTGCTCTGTGTAACAGTCATTCTGCACCCCAGTTTCCAAATGCTGCTTTGTGTATCAGTTATTCTGCACACCAGTCTCCAACCAGTGCTCTCTGTAAAAGTCCTTATACACCTCAGTCTTCAACGTCTGCTTTCTGCAACAGTCCTTCTGCACCCCAGTCTCAAAACACTCCTCTCTGCAAAAGTTTTTCTATACCCCAGTCTCCAACCTCTGCAATGATCCTTCTGCACCACAGTCTCAAACGTCTGTTCTCTGCAACAGACGTTCTTTCTGACCCCAGTCTCCAGCCTCTGCTCTCTGTAAGATCCTTCTGCACCCCAGGTTCCAAACTCTGCTCTCTGTGATATTCCTTCTGAACCCCAGTCTCCAGCCTCTGCTCTTTGTAACAGTACTTATATACCACAGTCTCCAATCTCTGCTCACTGCAACATTTTCTCTGCACACCACTCTCAAAACTGTGCTCTCTGTAACTGTCTTTCTGACCCCAGTCTCCAACCACTGCTCTCTGTAACGATTGTTCTGCACCTCAGTCTTCAACCTCTGCTCTCTGAAACGATCCTTCTGAACCTCAGTTTACAACATCTGCTTTCTGCAACGATCCTTCTGCACCCCAGTTTCCAACCTCTGCTCACAGTAACAGTCTTTTTACACCTCTGTCTCCAACCTCTCTTCTCTATATGAATCCTTCTGCACCTCAGTCTCCAATGTCTGCTCTCTTTAACAGTCCTTCTCCACCTCAGTCTCCAAATTCTGCTCTCTGTAACAGGCTTTCTGCACCCCAGTCTCTAAATTTTGCTCTCTGTAACAGTTCTACTGAACCCCAATCTCTAATATCTGCTCTCTCTAACAGTCCTTCTGCAACCCAGTCTCCAACCTCTTCTCTCTGCAACGATCCTTCTGCACCTAAGACTCCAACCTCTGCTCTCTGCAACAGTCATTCTGCACCCTAGTCTCCAGACTCTGCTCTCTTTAAGATCCTTTGGCATCCATTTCTCCAACCTCTGCTCTCTGTAACAGTCCTCCTGCACCCCAGTATCCAACCCCTGCTCTCTGTAAAATTCGTTTTGCAAATCAGTCTCCAACCTTTGCTCTCTGTAATAGTCCTTTTGTATCTCAGTCTTCAACCTCTCTTCTCTGTAACAATCCTTCTGCACCTCAGTCTAAAACATTTGCTCTCTGTAACAATCTTTCTGCATCCTAGTCTCCAACATCTGCTATCTACAACTGTCCTTCTGCACCAAAGTCTCCAAACTCTGCTCTCTCTAACAGTTCTTCTACACCGCAGTCTCCAACCTCTGCTTTCTGTAACAGTCCTTCTGCCCCTAAGACTCCAACCTCTGCTCTCTGTAACAGTCCTTCTAAACCCAAGTCTCAAACCTCTGCTCTCT
Organism: Ictidomys tridecemlineatus; assembly: GCF_052094955.1. NCBI lineage: Eukaryota > Metazoa > Chordata > Mammalia > Rodentia > Sciuridae > Ictidomys > Ictidomys tridecemlineatus. The sequence goes on from NW_027522369.1 coordinate 271,497, forward strand.
GCAATGATCCTTCTGCATCCCAGTCTCCAAATACTGCTCTCTGCAACAGTTTTTCTGCACCCCAATCTCCAACTTCTGCTCTCTGCTACAGTACCTCTGCACCCCAGTCTCCAACCTCTGCTCTCTGCAATATTTCTTCTGCATCCCATTCTCCAAAATCTGCTCTCTGTTGAGGTCTTTCTGCACTTCATTCTCCAACCTCTGTTCTCTGCAACGAACCTTCTGCACCCCAGTCTCCATCCTCTGCTCTCTGTAAAAATCCTTTTGCACCCCAGTCTTCAACGTCTCCTCTCTGTAAAAGTTCTTCTGCACCTCAGTCTCAAAGTTCTGCAATCTTTAACAGGTCTTCTGCACCCCAGTCTCAAAACTCTACTCTCAGAAATGATATTTCTGCACCTCAGTCTCCAAACTCTGCTCTCTTTAATAGTCCTTCTGCACCCCAGTCTCTAACATCTGCTCTCTGCAACGATCCCCCTTGTCCTCACGATCCAACCTCTGCTATCTGCAAGGGTTCTTCTACACCCCAGTTTCTAAACTCTGCTCTCTGTAACAATCCTGCTGCACCTCAGTCTCCAAACTCTGCTCTCTGAAACAATCCTTCTGAACCCCAGTCTCCAACCTCTGCTCTCAGTAACAGTTCTTCTGTACCCCAATCTTCAAACTATGCTCTCTGTAACACTCCTTCTGCACCCCAGGCTCAACCCTCTACTCTCTGTAAAAGTCCTTCTGCACCCAGTCTCCAAACTCTGCTCTCTGTAACAGGCGTTCTTCACCCCAGTCTCCAACCTGTGCTCTCTGCAACGATCCGCCTGCACCCTAGTCCCCAAACTCTACTCTCTGTAACAGTCTTTCTGCACCCCAGGATCCTACATCTGCTCTCTATAACAGTCCTTCTGCACCTCAGTCTGAAAACTCTGCTCTCTGCAAAAATGCTTCTGCACCAGAGTTTCTGAACTTTGCTCTCTGAAACAGTCCTTCTGAACCTCAGTCACCAAAAATGCTCTCTGTAAGATCCTTTTGCAACCCAGTCTCGAAATTGTGCTATCTGTAAAAGTCCTCCTGCACCCCAGTCTCCAATGTCTGCTCTCTGTAACATGCCTTGTGCACCCCGGACTCAATTCTCTGTTCTCTGTATCAGGCCTTCTGCACCCCAGTTTCCAACCTCTTTTCTCTGCAAGGATCCTTCCTCACCTAAGTCTCAAACCTCTGCTCTCTGCAACAGTCCTTCTCTACTACAGTCTCAAACCTCTGATTTCTGTATCAGTCTTTCTGCACAACAGTTTTCAACCTCTGCAGTCTGTAACAGTCCTTCTGAACCTCTGTCTCCAAACTCTGCTCTCTGCAACCTTAATTCTGCACCCCATTCTCTAACCTCTTCTCTCTCCAACATTCCTTCTGAACCAAAGTCTCCAACATCTGCTCTCTGCAACAGTCCTTTTTTACCCTAGTCTTTAAACTCTGCTGTCTGTAGCAGTCCTTCTGTACTGCAGTCTCCAATCTCTGCTCTCTGTAACCTTAATTCTGCACCCCAGTCTTTAACCTCTTCTTTCTGTATCAGTACTTCTGCACCCCAGTCTCCAACCTCTGATCTATGTCACATTCTTACTGCACCTCAGTCTTAAACTTCTGCTCTATGTGACAGTTCTTCTGCAGCCCAGTCTCCAACCTCTACTATCTGCAACAGTTCTTTTACTCCACAGTCTCAAATATCTGCTCTCTCTAACAGTCCTCCTGTATTAAAGTCTCCAAACTTTGCTTTCTGTAACAGTCCTTTTACACACCAGACCCCACCTCTGTTTCTGTATCAGTCTTTCTGCACCCTAGTCTCCAACATCTACTCTCTGTGACAGTCGTTCTGCTCCTCAGTCTCCAAACTCTTCTCTCTACAACAGTCCTTCTGCACCCAAGTCTCCAACACCTGCTACCTGCAACAGTCCTTCTACACCCCAGTCTCCAACCTCTGCTCCCTGCAGTGGTTCTTCTGCACCTAAGTCTGAAACGTCTACTGTCTGTAACATGCTTTCTGCACCTCAGTCTTCCAACTCTGGTCTCTGTAAGATCCTTCTGCAACCCATTCTCCAAACTCTGCCCTCTTCAACGATCCTTCTGCACCCCAGTTTCCAAACCCTGCTCTCTCTAACAGTCCAGTTACACCTCAGTCTCCAAACTCTGCTCTCTGTAAGATGCTTCTAAAACCCTGTCTCAAAACTCTGCTCTCTGTACTAGTCCTTCTGCACCCCAGTCTCCAACTTCTGCTCTAGGCAACAGTCCTTCTAAACCCCAGTCTCCAAACTCTGCTCTCTGAATCAGTCCTTCTGCACCCAGTCTACACCATCTGTTCTCTGCAACAGTCCTTCTTCACCTCAGTCTGAAAACTCTGCTTTCGGCAACGATCCTTGTACACCCCAGTCTCCAAACTCTGCTTTCTGTAACAGTCTTTGTGCACGTCATTCTCCAACCTCTGCTATCTGTAAGATCCTTCTGCACCCAGGTTTCCAAACTCTGCTCTCTGTAACATTCCTTCTGGTACCCAGTCTCCAACCTCTGCTCTCTGTAACAGACCTTATGCTCCCCAGTCTCCAACCCCTGCTCTCTGTAACAGTCCTTCTCTACCGCAGTCTCCAAATTCTGCTCTCTGTAACTGTCGTTCTGTACCTCAGTCTCTAAACTCTGCTCTCTGCAAAGGTCCTTCTGCACCCCATTCTCCAAACTCTTTTGTCTGCAAGAGTCCTTCAGCACCTCAGTATCCAACCTCTTCTACCTACCACAATCCTTTTGCACCCCAGTCTCTAACATCTGCTCTCTGAAAAAGTCCTTCTGCACCCGAGTCTCCAACATCTGCTCTCTGCAACAGTCTTTCTGCACCTCAGTCTGAAAACTCTGCTCTCTGCAATGATATTTGTGCACCCCAGTCTCCAAACTCTGCACTCTGAAACAGTCCTTCTTTACTGGAATCTCCAACCTCTGCTCTCTGCAACACTCCTTCTGCACCCCAGTCTCCACATTCTGCCTTCTGTATCAGTCCTTCTGCACCCCAGTCTTCAACCTTTGCACTCTTTAACAGTCCTTCTCTACCCCAGTCTCCATCCTCTGCTCTCAGTAAAAGTCCTCCTGTAGTGCAGTCTCCAAAATCTGCACTCTGTAACGGTCCTTCAGCACCCCAGTCTCTAACCTCCGCTTTCTGTATCAGTCCTTCTGCACCCCAGTCTTCAATCTCTGCTCTCTGTAAGAGTCCTTCTGCACCTCAGTGTCCAAACTCTGCTGTCTGCAACAGTCCTTCTGCACCTCAGTCTGAAAACTCTGTTCTCTGCAACATTCCTTCTGCACCCCAGTGTCCAAACACTGCTCTCTGTAACACGCCTACTGTACCTCAGTCTCCAACCTCTGCTCTCTGTAAGATGTTTCTGGAACCCTATCTCCAAACCCTGCTTTCTGTAAGAGTTCTTCTGCACACCAGTCTCCAACCTCTGCTCTCTGTAACAGGCCTTTTGCACCGCATTCTCCAACCTCTGGTCTCTGTAACAGTGCTTCTGCACCTCAGTCTACAAACTCTGCTCTCTGCAACAGTCCTTCTGTACCCCAGTCTCCAAACTCTGCTTATTCTATCAGTCCATCTGCACCACAATTTCCAACCTCTGCTCTCTGTAACAGTCTTTCTGCACCTCAGTCTACAAACTCTGCTCTCTGCAACAGTCCTTCTGCATCCCAGTCTTCAACATCTGCTCTCTGCAACAGTCCTTCTGCACCAAATCTCCAACCTCTTCCTCTGTAACAGTCCTACTGTAACCCAGGCTCCAACCTCTGCTCTCTGCAACAGTCCTTCTAAACCCCAATCTGAACCTGTGCTCTCAGCAACAGTCCTTGTACACCCCAGTGTCCAGGCTCTTCTGTCTACAACAGTTTCTCTGAATCCCAGTCTCCAACTTCTGCTCTATGTAACAATCCTTCTGCACCTCAGTCTCTAACCTCTGTTCTCTGCAAAGGTCCTTCTGCACCTCAGTCTCCAAAAACTATTCCATGAAAAAGTACTTCTGAACACCTTCTTCATACTCTGCTCTCTGTAACAGGCCTTCTGCACTCCAGTCTCCCAACTCTGTTCTCTATAAAAATTTTTCTGCACCCCAGTCTCAAAATTTTGCTCTCTACAACGATCCTTTTGCACCCCAGTTTCCAACATCTGCTCTATGCAACTGTCCTTATGCACCCCAGTCTTCAACATATGCTCTCTGCAAAAGTCCTTCTGCACCTCAGTATGAAAACTCTGTTCTCTACAAGGATCCTTCTGCACCCCAGTCTCCAACCTCTGCTCTGTGTAACAGTCCTGCTGCACCTCGCTCTACAACATCTGCTCTCAGTAAGATCCTTGTGAACTTTGTCTATAAACTCTACTCTCTTTAGGAGTTCTTCTGCAAGTCAGTCTGAACTCTGTTCTCTACAAGGATCCCTCTGCACCCCAGTCTCCAATCTCTGCTCTCTGTAACAGTCCTTTTGCACCTCAGTCTCCAAACTAAGCTTTCTGCAACGATCCATCTGCACCTCAGTTTCGAAAGTCTACTCTCTGTAACAGGGCTTCTGCACCCTAGTCTCAAACTTCTGCTATCTGCAACGATCCTTCTGCACACCAGTCTCCAACTTCTGCTTTCTGCAACAGTCCTGCTGCATCCCAGTCTCCAACCTCTGCTGTCTGCAACGATCTTTCTACACCCTAGTATCCAACATGTGCTCTATGCAACAGTCCTTTTGGACCCATATCTCCAACCTCTGCTCCCTGAAAGAGACAATCTGCACATAAGTCTGAAAACTGTGTTCTCTGAAACGATTCTTCTGCACCCCAGTCTCCAACCTCTGCTCTCTGCAACAGTCCTTCTAAACCCCAGTCTCCAAATTCTGCTGTCTGCAACAGTCCTACTGCACCCCAGGCTCCAAATTCTGTTCTCTGTAACAATCTTTTTTCACCTCAGTTACCAAACTCTAATCTCTGCAATAGTCCTTCTTCACCACAGTTTCCAAACTCTGCTTTCTGTAACAATCTTTCTGCACCCCAGTCTCAAAACTCTGCTGTCTACAACAATCTTTTTGCACCCCAGTCTCCAAACTCTGCTCTCTGAAAAAGTCATTCTGCACCCAGTCTCCAAAATCTGCTCCCTACAACAGTTCTTCAGAACCTGAGTCTGACAACACTGCTCTCTGCAACGATCCTTGTGCACCCCAGTCTTTAAACTTTACTTTCTGTAAAAGTCTTTCTGCACCTCAGTCTCCAACCTCTGCTCTCTGGAAGATCCTTCTGCACCCCAGTTTCACAACTCTGCTCTCTGTAATATTTCTTCTGCTCCCCAGTCTCCAATCTCTTCTCTCTGTAACTGTCCTTCTGCTCCGTAGTCTCCAACCTCTGCTCTATGTAACACTCGTTATTTACCACAGTCTCCAACCTCTGCTCTCTGTAACAGTCCTTCTGTCCCACAGTCTCCAACCTCTGCTCTGTGTAAGGGTCCTTCTGCACCCCAGTCTCCATACTCTGCTCTCTGTAACAATACTTCTGCACCCCAGTTTCCAACCTCTGCTCTCTGCAACGATTCTTTTGCACCCCATTCTCCAACCTCTGCTCTCTGAAAAAGTACTTCTGCACCCCAGTCTCTAACATCTGCTCTCTGCAACAGTCCTTCTGAAGCTCAGTCTGAAAACTCTGCTCTCTGCCACGATCTTTGTGCACCCCAGTCTCCAAAATCTGCTTTGAAGTGTCCTTCTGCACTTCAGCCTTCAACCTGTGCTCTATGTAAGATCCTTTTGCACCCAGTTTCCAAATCTGCTCTCTGTAACATTCTCTCTGCTCCCCAGTCTCCAACCTCTGCACTCTGTAACAGTCCTTCTGCTCCCCAGTCTCCAAATCTGCTCTCTGTAACAGTCCTTCTGTACCGCAGTCCACAACCTCTGTTCTCTCTAACTTTTTTTTCTGCACCACAGTCTCAAAACTCTTCTTTCTGTATCATTCCTTCTGCACCACAGTTTCCAACCTCTGCTCTCTGCAACATTCTTTATGCACCTCAATCTTTAAACTCTGATCTCTGCAACAGTTCTTCTGCACCCCAGTCTTCAAGGTCTGCACTCTGAAATAGTCCTTCTCCACACCAGTCTCCAACCTCTGTTCTCTTTAACAGTCCTCCGGTAGTGCAGTCTCCAAAATCTGCTCTCTGTAACGGTCCTTCTGAACCCAAGTCTCAAACCTCTGCTTTCTGTAACAGTCCTTCTCCACCCCCAGTCTCCAAACTCTGCTATCTGTAACAGTCATTGTGCACCCCAGTCTCCAAACTCTGCTCTCTATAACAATAAGTCTGCACCCCAGTCTCAAACCTCTGCTCTCTCCAACGATCCTTTTGCACCTTATTCTCCAACCTCTGTTCTCTGCAAAAGTCCTTCGGCACCCCAGTCTCCAATCTCTGCTCTTTGTAAGAGTCCTCCTGCTCCCCAGTCTCCAACCTCTGCTATCTGTAACAGTCTTTCTGCTCCCCAGTCTCCAACCTCATCTCTCTATAACAGTCCTTCTATACCACAGTCACCAAACTCTGCTCTCTGTAATGGTCCTTCTGCAACACAGTCCCTAACCTCTCCTTTCTGTATCATTCTTTCTGCACCACAGTTTCCAACCTCTGCTTTCTGCAACATTCCTTCTTCACCTCAGTCTCAACCTCTGCTCTCTGCGACAGTTCTTCTGCACCCCAGTCTCCAAACTCTGCTCTCTGCAACAGTTCTTCTGCACCCCCGTCACCAAGGTCTGCACTCTGAAACAGTCCATCTCCACACCAGTCTCCAAACTCTGTTGTTTGTCACAGTCCTCCTGTAGTGCAGATTCCAAAATCTGCTCACTGTAACGGTCCTTCTACACCCCATTTCCAGCAGTCACTCTACAACCCAGTCTCCAACCTCCGTTCTCTGTAACAATCCTTCTGCACCTCAGTATCCAACCTCTGCTCTCTGCAACGTTCTTCTGCACCTCATTCTCCAAACTCTACTCACTGTAAAACTACTTCTTCACCTCTGCTCCAAACTCTGCTCTCCGTAACAGGCCTTCTGCACCCCAGACTCCGATGTCTGTTCTCTTTAACAATCCTTCTGCACCCCAGTCTCCAACCTCTGCTCTCTACAATGATCTTTCTACACCCCTGTCTCAAACCTCTGCTCTCTGCAACACTCCTTCTTCACCCCAGTCTCTAACATGTGCTCTCTGCAAAAGTCCTTCTGCACCTCAGTCTGAAAACTCTGTTCTCTGCAACGATCCTTCTGCACCCTAGTCTCCAACCTCTGCTCTCTGTAAAAGTCCTGCTGCACCTTGGTCTACAAACACTGCTCTCTGTAAGATCCTTGTGCAACCTTGTCTAAAAACTCTGCTCTCTGTAACAGTTTTTCTGCACCCCAGTCTCCAGCCTCTGCTCTGTGTAACAGGCCTTTGCAACTAAATCCCCAAACTCTACTCTCTGCAACAGTCCTTCTGCACCTCAGTCGCCAAATTCTGACCTCTGTAAGATGTTTCTGCAGCCCTGTATCCAACCTCAGCTCTCAGTAAGAGTCCTTCTGCACCCAAGTCTCCGAACTCTGCTCTCTGTAACAGGATTTCCGCACGTCAGTCTCCAAACTCTGCTCTCTACAACAGTCCTTCTGCACCCTAGTTACCAACATCTGCTCTCTGCAACAGTCCTTCTGCTCCTCAGATTCCGAGATCTGCTCTACGTAACAGTCCTTCTGTACCACAGTCTCCAACCTCTGCTCTTTTTAACGGTCCTTCTACACCACAGTCTCCAACCTCTGCTTTCTGTATCAGTCTGTCTGAACCCCAGTCTCCAAGCTCTGTTCTCTGTATCTATCCTTCTGCACCTCAGTCTTCAACCTGTTTTCTATGTAACAGTCCTTCTGCACCTCTGTCTCCATCCTCTGCTCTCTGTAACGGTCCTTCTGCACCCCAATTTCCAAACTCTGCTTCCTGTAACAGTCCTTCTGAACCTGAGTCTGTAAACTCTGCTGTCTGTAACATTCCTTCTACACTTCAGTCTCCAACCTCTGCTCTCTGTAACAGTCCTTCATCAACTCAGTCTGACACCTTGCTCTCTGCATGATTCTTCTGCACACCAGTCTCCAACCTCTGCTCCCTACAATGATCCTACTGCAACCCAGTCTCCAAACTCTGATCTCTGCAAAAGTCCTCTGCACCTCAGTCTCCAAATTCTGCTCTCTGTAAGATCCTTCTACACCCCCGTACCCAAATTCTGATCTCTGTAAAAGTCCATCTGTATCCGAGTCTCCAAACTCTGCTCTTTGTAACAGGACTTTGATACCTCAGTCTCCAACCTCTGCAATCTGCAACAGTCCTTATGCACTCCAGTCTCCAACCTCTGCTCTCTACAACAGTCCTTCTGCACCCTAGTTACCAACATCTGCTCACTGCAACAGACCTTCTGCACCCAAGTCTCCAACATCTGCTTTCTGCAACAGTTCTTCTACACTTCAATCTGAAAACTTTGCTCTCTTCAACGACCCTTCTGCACCCCAGTCTCCTATTTCTGCTCTCTGTAACAGTCATTCTTAACCTCAGTCTCCCAACTCTACTCTCTTTATAATTCTTCTGCAGCACAGTCTTCAAACTCTGCATTCTGTAACAGTCTTTCTGCACAACAGTCTCCAACCTCTGCTCTCTGTAACAGGACTTCTGCAACCCAGTCTCCAAACTCTGCTCTCTGTAAAAGGCCTTCTGCACCCCAGTCTCCAACCTCTTCTCTCTGCAACGATTCTTCTCTACCCAAGTCTCCAACATCTGCTCTCTGCAACAGTCCTTTTGCACCCCAGTCTCCAAACTCTGCTCTCTGTAAGATCCATGTGAACCCCAGTCTCCAACCTCTACTCTCTGTTACAGTCATTCTGCACCCCAGTCTCCAAACGCTGCTTTCTGCAACTGTCCTTTTCCACCCCAGTCTCCAAAATCTGCTCTCTGCAACAGTCCTTCTGCACCCTAGTTTCCAAACTCTGCTCTCTGCAACGATCCATCTGGACCCCAGTATCCAATGTCTGCTCTCTGCAACAGTCCTTCTGCACCACAGTCTCCAACCTCTGTTCTTTTTAAGATCTGTCTGCACTCCAGTTTCCGAACTCTGCTCTCTGTAACATTCCATCTCTACCCCAGGCTCCAACCTCTGTCCTCTACAAAATTATTCAGCTCCCCAGTCTCTGAGATCTGCTCTCTGTAACAGTCCTTCTACACCTCAGTCTCCAACCTCTTTTTTTCTGTATCAGTCAATTTTAACCCCGTCTCAAAACTCTGTTTTCTGTATCTATCCTGCTGCAGCTCGGTCTCCAACCTGTGCTCTATGTAAGAGTCCTTCTGCACCACAGTTTCCAACCTCTGCTCTGTGTAAGATCTTTCGGCACGCCAGTGTCCAAAATCTGCTGTCTCTAAAATTCCTTCTTCACCGCAGTCTGTAACCTCTGCTTTCTTCGAAGGTCCTGCAGCATCCCAGTCTCCAACCTCTGTCCTCTGTAACAGTCCTTCTGCTCCCCAGTCTCCAACATCTGCTCTCGGTAACAGTCCTTCAGTACTGAAGTCTCCAACCTCTGCTCTCTGTAACGGTCCTTCTGCAACCCAGTCTTTAACCTCTACTTTTTATATAAGTCCTTATGAACCCCAGTCTCCAACCTCTGCACTCTGTATCTATCCTTCTGCACCCCAGTCTCCAATCTGTGCTTTCTGTAACCGTCTTTCTGCACCCCAGTCTCAAACCTCTGCTCTCTGCAACAGTCCTTCTCCACCACAGTCTCCAAACTCTGCTCTTTGTAAGATTCTTCTGAACTCCAGTTTCCAAACTCTACACTCTGTAACATTCCTTCTCCAACCCAGTCTTCAACCTCTTCTTTCTACAAGTGTCCTGCGGCACCCCAGTCTCCAAACTATGTCCTCTGCAACATTCCTTCTGCTCCCCAGTCTCCAACAAATGCTATCTGAAACAGTCCTTCTGAAACGCAGTCTCCACCCTCTGCTCTCAGTTATGGTCCTTCTGCAACACAGTCTCCAAACTCTGCTTTCTGTATCAGTCCTTCTGAAGCCCAGTCTCAAACCTCTGTTCTCTGTATATATACTTCTACACCTCAGTCTCAAACCTGTTCTCTCTGTAACATTACTTCTGAACCCCAGTCTCCAACCTCTGCTCTGTGTAACAGTTTTTCTACACCACAGTCTCCAAATATTGGTCTCTGTAACGGGCTTCTGCACCCCAATTTCCAACCTCTGCTTACAGTAACAGTCCTTCTGCACCTCAGTCTACAAACTCTGCTTTCTGTAACAGTTTTTCTACACCTCACTCTCCAACTTCTGCTCTCTGTAAGATCCTTCAGCAACCCAGTCTCCAACCACAACTCTCTGTAACAGTCCACCTGCACCTCAGTCTCCAACCTCTGCTCTCTGTAAGATCTTTCAGCAACCCAGTCTCTAAACTTTGCTCTCTATAACAGTTCTTCTGCATGCCAGTCTCCAACCTCTCCTCTCTGTAACAGGAATTCTGAAAGCCAGTCTCCAAACTCTGCTCTCTGTAGGAGGCCTTCTGCAACCAAGTCTCCAACCTCTTCTCTCTGCAACGATCCTTCTGCACACCAGTCTCCAACCTCTGCTCTCTGCAATGATCCTACTGCACGCCAGTCTCCAACCTCTGATCTCTGCAACACTCCTTCTGCACCTCAGTCTCCAACTTCATCTGTCTGTAAGATCCTTCTGAACTTCTGTCTCCAAGCTCTGCTCCTTGCAACGATCCTTCTGCACCCCATTCTCCAACTTCTGCTCTATATAAAAGGACTTCTGCACCTCAGTCTCCAACATCTACACTCTGCAACAGTTCTCTGCACCCCAGTCTCTAAACTCTGCTCTCTGCAACAGTCCTTCTGTACTGCAGTCTCTAAACTCTGCTCTCTGTAACGATCTTTCTGCACCCCATAATCCAATCTCTGCTTTCTGCATCATTCTTTTTGCACCCCAGTCTCCAACATCTGCTCTCTCTACGAGTCCTTCTGCACCTCAGTCTGCAACCTCTGCTTTTGGCAACAGTCATTCTGCTCCCCAGTCTCCAACCGCTGCTCTCTGTAAAAGTCCTTCTGCACCTCAGTCTCCAACCTCTGCTTTCTACAACAGTCCTTCTGCACTCCAGTCTCCAAACTCTTCTCTCTGCAACAGTCCTTCCTCACCCCAGTCTCCAACATCTGCTCTCTGCAACAGTCCTTCTACATCCCAGTCTCCAAACTCTGCTCTCTGCAAGGATCGTTCTGGACCCCAGTCTTCAACGTCTGTTTTCTACAACAGTACTTCTGCACCAGAGTCTCCAAAATCTGCTCTCTGTAAGATTTTTCTTGTCTGCAGTTTTCAAAATCTGCTCTCTCTAACATTCCTTCTCCACTGCAGTCTCCAACCTCTGCTTTCTGCAAGGGTCCTGTGGCACCCCAGTCTTCAACGTCTGTCCTCTATAACACTCCTTCTGCTCCCCAGTCTCCAACATCTGCTCTTTGTAACACTCCTTATGTACCGCAATCTCCATACTCTGTTCTCTGTAATGGTCTTTCTACAACCCAGTTTCCAACCTCTGCTTTTTTAATCAGTCCTTCTGAACCCCAGTCTCCAACCTCTGCTCCATGTATCTATCCTTCTACACCTCAGTCTCCAACCTGTGCTTTCTGTAACAGTCCTTCTGCACTCAAGTCTCCAAACTCTGCTCTCTGTAACAGTCCTTTTATACCGCAGTCTCCAACCTCTGCTCTCTGTAAGGGTCCTTCTGCACCCCAATTTCCAACCTTTGCTTTCTGTAAGAGTCTTTTTGCTTCTCAGTATCTAAACTCTGCTCTCTGTAACAGTCTTTCTACACCTCAGTCTCCAACCTCTGCTCTCTGTAACAGTACATCTGCACCTCAGTCTCAAACCTCTGCTCTCCAGATTCTTCTGCACCCCAGTCTCCAACCACTGCTCTCTGTAACAGTCCACTTGCACCTCAGTCTCGAACCTCTGCTCTCTGTAAGTTCCTTCAGCAAACCAGTCTATAAACTGTGGTCTCTGTAAAAGTCCTTCTGCACCCCAGTCTCCAACCTCTCCTCTCTGTAACAGGCCTTCCGCACGCCAGTCTCAAAACTCTGCTCTCTATAGTGGGCCTTCTACATGCCAGTCTCCATCCTCTGCTCTTTGCAATGATCCTACTGCACCCTAGTCTCCAACTTCTGATCTCCGCAAGAGTCCTTCTGTACCTCAGTCTCCATATTCTGCTCTCTGTAAGATTCTTCTGCACCCCTGTCTCCAACCTCTGCTCTCTGTAACAGTCCTTCTGCACCACAGTCTCCAAAGTCTACTCTCTGAATCAGTCCTTCGTCACCCCATTCTCCAACCTCTGCTCTCTGCAACACACCTTCTGCAACCCAGTCTCAAACCTCTGCTCTCTGTAACAATCCTTCTTCACCTCAGTCTCAAAACTCTGTACTCTGCAACGTTCCTTCTGCACCTAAGTCTCAAACCTCTGCTCTATGTAACAGTTCTTCTACACCTCATTCTCCAACCTCTTCTCTCTGTAGGAACCTTCTCTAACCTTGTCTGCAAACTCTGCTGTCTGTAACAGTCCTTCTGCACACAAGTCTCCAAACTCTGCTCTCTGCACTGATCCTTCTTCACACCAGTCTCGAACCTCTGCTCTCTGAAACAGTACTTCTGAACCCCAGTCTCCAACATTTTCTCTCTGCAACAGTCCTTCTGTAACTCAGTCTGAGAACTCTGCTTTCTGCAACGATCATTCTGCACCTCAGTCTCCAACCTCTGCTCTCTGTAAGACCCTTCTGCATCCCAGTCTTCAAACTCTGCTCTCTGTAACAGTCCTTCTGAACAACAGTTTCCAACCTCGGCTCTCTGTAAGTGAAATTCTGCAACCCAGTCTCAAAACTCTGCTCTCTGTAACAGGCCATCTAAAACCCAGTCTCCAACCTCTTCTCTCTGCAATGATTCTCCTCCACAACAGTCTCAAACCTCTGCTCTCGGCAAAAGTCTTTCTGAATCTTTGTCGCCAACCTCTGCTCTCTGTAAGATCCTTATGCACTCCAGTCTCCAACCTCTCCTCTCAGTAACAATCCTTCTGCACACCAGTCTCCAACATCTGCTGTCTGCAACAGTTCTTCTTCACCGCAGTCTGAAAACTATGCTCTCTGCAACGACCTTTCTGCACCCCAGTCTCCTACCTCTGCTCTCTTTAACAGTCCTTCTGCACCTCTGTCTCCCAACTCTGCTCTTTTCAGATCCTTCTGCAACCCAGTCTTTAAACTCTGCACTCTATAACAGTCCTGCTGCACAAAAGTCTCCAACCTCAGCTCTCTGTAACAGTTTTTCTGCACCTCAGTCTCCAAACTCTGCTCTCTGTAACAGTCCTTCTTCACCTCAGTCTCAAACCTCTACTCTCTATAACAGTCTTTCTGTACCTCAGTCTGAAACCTCTGCTCTCTGCATGATACTTCTACACCCAGTCTTCAACCACTGCTCTCTATAAGAGTCCACCTACACCTCAGTAACCAAACTCTGCTCTTTGTAAGATCCTTCAGCAACCCAGTCTCCTAACACTGCACTCTATAACAGTACTTCTGCAACCAACTCTCCAACCTCTCCTCTCTGTAACAGGCCTTCTGCCTGGCAGTCTCCAAACTCTGCTCTCTGCAACGATATTTCTGCACCCCATCTCCAACCACTTCTCTCTGCAATGATCCTACTGCACCCCAGTCTCCAACCTGTGATCTCTGAACAGTACTTCTGCACCTCAGTCCCCAAATTCTGCTCTCTGTAAGATCCTTCTGCACCCGTGTCTCCAAGCTCTGCTCTTTGCAACGATCCTTCTGCACCCCAGTCTCCAACTGCTACTCTATGTAAAAGAAATTGTGCACTTCAGTCTCCAATCTCTGCTCTCTGCAACAGTCCTTCTGCACTGCAGACTCAAATCTCTGATTTTTGTATCAGTCCTTCTGCACCTCAGTCTCCAACCTCTGCTCTCAGCAACAGTCCTTCTGCAACCCAGTCTCCAACCTCTGCTCTCTGCAACAGTCCTTCTTCACCCCAGTCTCCAACTTCTGCTCTCTGCAACAGTCCTTCTGCACCTCAGTCTCAAACCTCTGCTCTATGTAACAGGACTTCTGCACCTGAGTCTCAAAGCGCTTCTCTCTGCAACAGTCCTTCTGCACTCCAGTCTCCAACCTCTTTTCTCTGCAACAGTTTTTCTGCACCCCAGTCTCCAAACTCTGCTGTTTGAAACAGTCCTTCTGCAACACAGTCTCCAATTTCTGCTCTCTGTAAGATTCTTTTGCACTGCAGTTTCCAAACTCTTCTCTCTATAACATTCCTTCTCCAACCCAGTCTTTAACCTCTGCTTTCTGCAAGTGTCCTGTGGCACTCCAGTCTCCAACCTCAGTCCTCTGCAAACAGTCTTTCTGCACTCCAGTCTCCAAACTCTGCTTTCTGTATCAGTCCTTCTGAAGCCCAGTCTCAAACCTCTGTTCTATGTATCTATCCTTCTGACCCTCAGTCTCCAACCTGTTCTCTCTGTAATATTCCTTATGCACCCCAGTCTCCAACCTCTGCTCTCTGTAACAGTTTGTTTATACTGCAGTCTCCAAATCCTGGTCTCTGTAATGGTCCTTCTGCACACCAATTTCAAACCTTGACTTAGTGTAATAGTCCTTCTGCACCTAAGTCTCCAAGCTCTGCTCTCTGTAACAGTCCTTCTGCAACTCAGTCTGACACCTCTGCTCTCTTCACGATCCTTCTGCACCCCTGTCTTCAACCAATACTCTCTGCAACAGTCCTTCTGCACCTCAGTCTCCAACCTCTGCTCTCTGCAATTATCCTACTGCATCCCAGTCTCCAACCTCTGATCTCTGCAACAGTCTTTCTGCACCTCAGTCTCCAGCTTCTGCTCTCTGTAAGATTCTTCTGCACCCCTGTATCCAACCTCTGCTCTCTGTAAAATTCCTTCTGCACCAGAGTCTTTAACCTCTGCTCTCTTTAGCAGGACTTCCGCACCTCATTCTACAACCTCTGCTCTTTGCAACAGTCCTTCTGCACCCCAGTCTCCAACCTCTGCTATCTACAACAGTCCTTCTGCACCCTACTTACCAACATTTGCTCTCTGCAACAAACCTTCTGCACCCCAGGCTTCAACATCTGCTCTCTGCAACAGTCATTCTGTACCTCAGTCTGAAAACTCTGCTCTCTGCAACGACCCTTCTGCACCCAAGTCTCCTACCTCTGCTCTCTGTAACAGTCCTTCTGCACTTCAGTCTCCCAATTGTGCTCTCTGTTTGATCCTTCTGCAACCCTGTCTTAAACTCTGCACTCGGTAATCGTCCTTCTGCACAACAGTCTCCAACCTCTGCTCTCTGTAACAGGACTTCTGGAACCCAGTCTCCAAACACTGCTCTTTGTAACAGGCCTTCTGCACCCTAGTTCCCAAACACTTTTCTCTGCAAGGATTCTTCTTCACAAAAGTCTCCAACCTCTGCTCTCTGCAAGAGTCCTCTTGCACCACAGTCTGCAAAATCTGCTCTCTGTAAGATCCATCTGAACCCCAGTCTCCAACCTCTGCTCTCTGTAACAGTCCATCTGCACCCAAGTCTCCAACCTCTGCTCTCTGTAACAGTTTTTCTGAACCTTATTCTCCAACCTCTGCTCTCTGCAACAGTCTTTCTGAACCCCACTCTCCAACCTCTGCTCTCTGCAACAGTCCGTCTGCACCCCAGTCTGCAACATCTGCTCTCTGCAACAGTTCTTCTACACCCCAGTCTCTAACTCTGCTTTCTGCAACAATCTTTATCAACCCCATTCTCCAACGTCTTCTCTCTGCAAGAGTCCTTCTGGAACACAGTCTCCAAGCTCTGCTCTCTGTAACAATCCTTCTGCACCCCTGTCTGCAAACTCTGCTCTCTGTAAGATCCTTCTGCAACCCAGTTTCAAACTCTGCTCTCTGTAACAGTGCTTCTGCCTACCGGTCTCCAATATCTGCTCTCTGAAACAGTCCTTTTGCACCTCACTCTGAAAAGTTTGCTAACTGCAAGGACCCTTCTGCACCACAGTATCCTACTTCTGCTCTGTGTAACAGTCCTTTTGCACCTCATTCTCCTAACTCTGCTCTTTGTAAGATCCTTCCACAACCAAGTCTTTAAACTCTGCACTCTGTAACAGTCCTTCTGCCTAACAGTCTCCAAACTCTGCTCTCTGTAACATGACTTCTGCCACCCAGTCTCCAAACTCTGCTCTCTGTAACAGGCCTTCTTCACCCCAGTCTCCAACCTCTTCTCTCTGCAACATTTTTTCTCCAACCAAGTCTCCAGAATCTGCTCTCTGCAACAGTCCTTTTGCACCCCAATCTCAAAACTCTGGGCTCCAAACTCTTCTCTCTGTAACAGTCCTCTGCACCCCAGTTTCCAAACACTGCTCTCCGTAACCGTCCTTCTGCACCTCAGTCTCCAACCTCTGCTCTGTGTAAGTCCTTCTGAACCCCAGTCTCTAAAATCTGATCTGTGCCACAGTCCTTCTAGACCCCAGTCTCCAACATCTGCTCTCTGGAACAGTCATTCTGCACCCCAGACTCAAAACTGTGCTCTCTGCCTTGATCCTTCTGGACCCCAGTTACCAACGTCTGCTCTGTGCAACACTCCTTCTGCAACACAGTATCCAGCCTCTTCTCTTTGTAAGATCCTTCTGCACTCTAGTTTCCAAACTCTGCTCTCTGTAACATTCCTTCTCCACCTGAGTCTCAAACATCTGTTTTCTGCAACAGTCCTTCTGCTCCCCAGTCTCCAAGTTCTGCTCTCTGTAACAGTCCTTCTGTACCACAGTCTCCAACCTCTGCTCTTTGTAACGGTCCTTTTACACCCCAGTCTCAAACCTCTGCTTTATGTATCAGTCTTTTGGAACCCCAGTCTCCAACCTCTGTTCTCTGTATCTATCCTTCTGCACCTCAGTCTTTGACCTGTGCTCTATTTAAGAGTCCTTCTGCACCCCAGTCTCCAACCTCTTCTCTAGGTAACAGTCTTATACCTCAGTCTCCAAACTCTGCTCTCAGTAACGGTCCTTCTGCATCTCAATTTCCAAACTCTGCTTCCTATAACAGTCCTTCTGCACCCAAGTCTCCAACCTCTACTCTCTGCAACAATCCTTCTGCACTCCAGTCTCTATCCTCTGCTCTCTGCAACAGTCCTTCTGCACGCAGTCTCCAACCTCTGCTCTCTGCAACAGTCTTTCTGCACCCCTGTCTCAAAACTCTGCTCTCTGCACCAATACTTCTGGACCCTAGTCTCCAACCTCTACTCTCTGCAACAGTCGTTCTGCACCACAGTCCCCAACCTCTGCTCTCTGTAAGATCTTTCTGCACTCCAGTTTACAAAATCTGTTCTCTCAAACATTTCTTCTCCATCACAGTCTCCAACCTCTGCTTTCTACGAGGGTGGAGCACCCCAGTCTCCAAACTCTATCCTCTGTAACAGTACATCTGAACCCCAGTCTCAAAACTCTGCTTTCTGTATCTATACTTCTGCATCTCAGTCTGCAACCTGTGCTCTCTGTAACATTCCATCTGCACCCCAGTCTCCAAACTCTGCTTTCTGTAAGAATTTTTCTATTCCACAGTCTCCAAACTCTGGTCTCTGTAACAGTCCTTCTGCACCTCAGTCTCCAAACTCTGCTCCCTGTAACAGTCCTTTTACACCTCAGTCTCCAACCTCTGCTCTCTGTAACAGTCCTTCTGCACCTCAGTATGACAACTCTGTTCTCTGCACGATCCTTCTGCTCCCCAGTCTCCAACCACTGCTCTCTGTAACAGTCCACCTGAATGTCAGTCTCTAACCTCTGCTTTCTGTAAGATCCTTCAGCAACCCAGTATCCAAACTCTGCTCTCTTTAGCAGTCTTTCTGCACACCAGTCTCCAACCTCTCCTCTCTGTATCAGGCCTTCTGCATGCCAGTCTCCAAACTCTGCTCTCTGTAGCAGGCCTTCTGCACAACAGTCTCCAACCACTGCTCTCTGCAACAATCCTTCAGCACCCCAGTCTCCAAACTCTGCTCTCTGCAATGATCCTACTGCACCCTAGTCTCAATCCTCTGGTCTCTGCAACAGTCCTTCTGCACCTCAGTGTCCAAATTCTGCTCTCTGTAAGATTCTTTTGCACCCCTGTATCAAACTTCTGCACTTTTTAATAGTCCTTCTGCACTTGAGTTTCCAAACTTTGCTCTCTGTAACAGAATTTACGCACCTCATTCTCCAACATCTGCTCACTGCAACAGTCCTTCTGCACACCAGTCTCCAACCTCTGCTCTCTATAACAGTCCTTCTGCAACCTAGTTACAAATATCTGCTCTCTGCAACAGTCCTTCTGCACCCCAGTCTCAAACATCTGCTTCCTGCAACTGTTCTTCTGCACCTCAGTCTTTTAACTCTGCTCTCTGCAACGACCCTTCTGCACCCCAGTCTCCTACATCTGCTCTCTCTAACAGTCCTTCTGAAACTCAGTCTCCCAACTCTCCTCTCTGTAAGATCCTTCTGAAACCCAGTCTTTAAACTCTGCACTCTGTAACAGTCCTTTGGCACAACAGTCTCCAAACTCTGCTCTCTGTAACAGGCCTTCTCCAACCCAGTCTCCAACGTCTTCTCTCTGCAACGATTTTTCTCCACCCCAGTCTCCAACATCTGTTCTCTGCAACAGTCTTTTTGAACCCCAGTCTTCAAACTCTGATCTCTGTAAGATCCATCTGAACGCCAGTCTCCAAACTCTGCTCTCTGTAACAGTCTTTCTGCACCCCAGTCTCCTAACTCTGCTCTCTGTAACAGTCCTTCTGCACCTCAGTCTCCAAACTCTGCTCTGTGTAACAGTCCTTCTGCACCCCAGTATCTAAAATGTGCTCTCTGCAACAGTCCTTCTGCACCCCAGTCTCCATCATCTGCTCTCTGCCACAGTTCTTCTGCACCCCGTTCTCCAAACTTTGCTCTCTGCAACGATATTTCAGGACCCCTGTCTTTAATGTCTGCTCTCTGCAACAGTCTTTCTGCACCACAGTCTCCAACCTCTTTTCTCGGTAACAGTCGTATACCGCAGTCTCCAACCTCTGCTCTCTGTAACAGTCCTTCTGCACCCAAATTTCCAAACTCTGCTCTCTGTAAAAGTCCTTCTTAAACTCAGTCTCCAACCTCTGCTCTCTGTAACAATCCTTCTGAACCTCAGTCTCCAAACACTGCTCTCTCTAATACTCCACCTGCACCTCAGTCTTCAACCTCTGCTCTTTGTAAGATCCTTCTGCAACCCAGTCTCCAAATACTGCTCTCTATAACAGTTCTTCTGCACCCCAATCTCCAACTTCTTCACTATCTAAGTGTCCTTCTGCATTACAGTCTCCAAACTCTGCTCTCTCAACAGTCCTTCTGCACCCAAGTCTCCAACCTTTGTTCTCTGCAACAGACCTTCGGCACCCCAGTCTCCATCCTTTGTTCTCTGCAAAAGTCTTTCTGAACCCCAGTCTAAAATCTCTGCTCTCTGTAACAGTCCTTCTGCACCTCAGTCTCCAAACTCTGCTCTCTGTAACAATCCTTCTGCACCTCAGTCTCCAACCTCTGCTCTATGTAACAGGACTTCTGCACCTCAGGTTCCAAACTTTGCTCTCTGCAACAGTCCTTCTGCACTCCAGTCTCCAACATCTGCTCTCTGCAACAGTCCTTCTGCACCACATTGTCCAAACTCTGCTCTCTGCAACAGTCCTTCTGCACCACAGTCTCTAAACTATGCTATCTGTAAGATCCTTCTGCACTTCAGTTTCCAAACTCTGCTCTCTGTAGTATTTCTTCTCGACTCCAGGCTTTTATTTTCTGCTTCCAGCAAGTGTCCTGTGGCACCCCAGTCTCCAACGTCTGTCCTCAGCAACAGTACTTCTACTCTCGAGTTTTCAACATTTGCTCTCTGTAACAGTCCTTCTGTACCGCAGTCTCCAACCTCTGCTCTCCGAAATGTGCCTTCTGCACCCAGTCTCCAAACTCTGCTTTCTATATCAGTCCTTCTGAACCCCAGTCTCAAACCTGTGCTCCCCGTATCTATCCTTCTGCACCTCAGTCTCTAACCTGTGCTCTCTGTAACATTCCTTCTGCACCCCAGTTTCCAACCTCGGCTCTCTGTAACAGTTTTTCTATACCGCAATCTTCAAACTCTGGTCTCTGTAACAATCCTTCTGCACCCCAATTTCCAACCTCTTCTTTCTGTAACAGTCCAACTGCACCTCCGTCTCCAAATTCTGCTCTCTGTAAGATCCTTCTGCAACCCTGTATTTAACCTCTGCTCTCTGTAACTGTCCTTCTGCACCCGAGTCTCCAAACTCTGCTCTCTGTAACACGACTTCTGCACCTCAGTCTCCAACCTATAGTCTCTGCAACAGTCCTTCTGCACCCCAGTATCCAAACTCTGCTCTCTACAACAGTCCTTCTGCACCTCAGTCTCCAACCTCTGCTCTCTGCAACGGTTATTATGCACCCCAGTCTCCAACATCTGTTTTCTGCAACACTCCTTCTTCACGTCCGTCTTCAACCTCTGCTCTCTGAAAGAGTCCTTCTTCACCCCAGTCTCCAAACTCTGCTCTGTGTAGCAGTTCTTCGGTACTGCTGCTGTCTCCAAACTTTACTCTCTGTAACTGTCATTGTGCACACCAGTCTCCAAACTGTGCTTTTTGTATCAGTCCTTCTGCACCCCAGTCTCCAACCTCTGCTCTCTGTTACAGTCCTTCTACTCCTCAGTCTCAAACCTCTGCTCTCTGCAACAGTCCTTTTGCACCTCAGTCTCCAACCTCTGCTTTCGGTAACAGGCCTTCTTCACCCCATCCCCAACCTCTTCACTCTGTAACGATTTTTCTCTACCCCTTCTCCAAACTCTGCTCTCTGTAACAGTCTTTCTGCACCCCAGTCTCCAAACTCTGGTCTCTGTAAGGGTCCTTCTCAACCCCAGTCTCCAAACTCTGCTTTCTATATCAGTCCATCTGCACCACAGTCTCCAACCTCTTCTCTCTGCAAAACTCCTTCTGCACCACAGTCTCCACTTCTGTACCTCAGTCTCCAAACTGTGTGCTCTCTAACAGTCCTGCTGCGCCTCAATCTCCAAACTCTGCGTTTGGTATGATCCTTGTAAAACCCAGTCTCCAAACTCTGATTTCTGGATCAGTCTTTCTGCACCCAGTCTCAAACCTCTGCCCTCTCCAACAATCCTTCTGCACCGCAGTCTCCATCCTCTGCTCTCTGTAACAGTCTTTCTGTACCGCAGTCTTCAAACTCTGCATTTTGTAACCGTCCTTCTGAACCCCAATATTCAACCTGTTCTCTCTGGAATGATTCTTCTGCACCACAGTCTCCAACGTCTTCTCTCTGCATCAGTCCTCCTGCACCCCAGTCTCCAAACTCTGCTCTCTGTAAGATTCTTCTGCACCTAAGTTTCCAAAATCAGCTCTCTGTAACATTCTTTCTCCACCCCAGTCTCCCACCTCTGCTCCTTTCAACGGTCATTCTGCACCCCAGTCTCCAAACTCTCTTCTCTGCGACAGTCCATCTGAACCCAAGTCTCCAACCTCTGTTATCTGCAACAGTCGTTCTGCACCCCATTTTCCAAACTCTGCTCTCTGCAACAGTCCTTCTGCACCACAGTGTCCACCATCTGCTCTCTGCCACAGTCCTCTTGTACAATAGTCTTCAATCTCTACTCTCTGTAACAGTCCTTATGTACTGCAGTCTCCAACCTCTGCTATCTGTAACGGTCCTTATGCACCCCAGTTTTCAAAGTCTCCTTTCTGTATCAGTCCTTCCTCATCCCAGTCTTATAACTCTACTCTCTAAAACAGTCCTTCTGCACATCAGTCTCCAAACTCTGCTCTCTGCAACAGTCCTTCTTCATCCCAGTCCCCAACCTCTGCTCTCTGCAACAGTCCTTTTACACCCCAGTCTCCAACATCTGCTCTCTGCAAAAGTCCTTCTAAACCTCTGTCTCTAAACTCTACTGTCTGTAACTGTCCTTCTGCACCTCAGTCTCCAACCTCTGCTCTCTGTAAGAGTCCTTCTGCACTCCAGCCTCCAACATCTCCTCACTGCCACCGTCCTTCTGCAACCCAGTCTTTAACGTATGCACTCTCAACACTCCTTCTAAACCTCAGTCTAAAAACTCTGCTCTCTGCAAGTATCCTTCTGCACCCCAGTCTCCAACCTCTGCTCTCTGTAACAGTCCTACTGAGCCTCAGTCTCCAAACTCTGCTCTATATAAGATCGTTCTGCAACCCAGTATCCAAACTCTGCTCTCTGTAACAGTCCACCTGCTCCCCAGTCTCCAAACTCTGCTCTCTGTAACAGGCCTCCTGCACCCCAGTCTACAAACTCAGCTCTATGTAACAGGCTTTCAGCACCTCAGTATCCAACCTATTCTCTCTGCAACGATCCTTCTACACCCCAGTCTCCAACATTTGAACTCTGCAACAGTTCTTCTGCACCCCAGTCTCTAACCTCTGCTCTATTGAAGATCCTTCAGCACCCAGGTTCCAACCTCTGCTCTCTGAAACAGTCCTTCTGTACCCCAGTCTCCAAACTCTGCTCTCTGTAACAATGCTTCTGCTCATCAGTCTCCAACCTCTGCTCTCTGCAACGGTCTTTCTACACCTCAGTCTCCAACCTCTGTTGTCTGCAATAGTCCTTCTGCACCCAGGTGTGCAACCTCTGCTCTCTGTAAAAGCCCTTCTGTACCACAGTCTCCAACTTCTGCTCTCTGTAACGGTCCTTCTACACAGCAGTCTCCAAACTCTGCTTTCTATATCAGTCCTTCTGCACCCCAGTCTCCAAACTCTGCTCTCTGTAACACTCCTTCTCAACCTCATCTCCAACCTCTTCTTTCTGCAACAGTCCTTCTGCACCTCAGCTTCAACCTCTTCTCTCTACAACAGTCCTTTTGCACCAAAGTCTCCAATCTCTGCTTTCTATAACAGTCTTTCTGCACCCCAGTCTCCAATCTCTGCTCTCTGTAAGATCAATCTGCCCTGCAGTCTCCAACCTCTTCTCTCTGTAACAGTTCTTCAGCACCTCAGTCTCCAAACTTTTCTCTCTGTAACAATCTTTCTTCACCTCAGTCTCCAACCGCTGCTCTCAGCAACGGTCCTTCTGCACCTAAGTCTCCAAACTCTGTTCTCTGCAACAGTTTTTCCGCACCCCAGTCTCAAACCTCAGCATTCTGCAACAGTCCTTCTGCACCCCAGTCTCCAACCTCTGCTCTCTGTAACAATCCTTCTGCACCTCAGTCTCCAACCTCTGCTCTCTGCAACGGTCCTTCTCCACCCCTGTCTCAAAACTCTGTTGTCTCCAACAGTCCTTCTTCACCTCAGTCTTCTGCACCCCAATCTCCAACCCCTACTCTCTGCAAAAGTCCTTCTGCACCCCAGTCTCCAACCTACTTTTTACAACAGTCTTTCTCCACCCCAGTCTCCAATCTCTGCTCTCTGTAACAGTTGCTGTGTACTGCAATTTCCAAACTCTTCTCTCTGTAACTGTCTTCTGAACCCCAGTCTCCAACCACTGCTTTTTCTATCAGTCCTTCTGCTCTCAAGTCTCCAACCTCTGCTCTCTTTAACAGGCCATCTGCACCTCAGTCTCAAAATTCTGCTCTCTGCAAAGGTCCTTTGGCACCCCAAGCCCCAACCTCTGCTCTCTGCAACAGTCCTTTTACACCCAAGTCTCAAACCTCTGCACTCCGCTACAGTCCTTCTGCACCTCAGTCTCCAACATCTGCTCTCTGCAATGGTCTTTTTGCACCTCAGTATTCAACATCTATCTTTATAACAGTCTTTCTGCACCTCAGTCTCCATCCTCTGCTCTCTGTAACAGGCCTTCTGCACCCAAGTCTCTGAACTCTGCTCTCTTTAACAGTCCTTCTGCACTTTAATCTCCAACCTCTGCTCTCTGGAGCAGTCCTTCTGCACCTCAGTCTCCGAACTCTACTCTCTGTAAGATCCTTCTGCACCCCAGTCTTCAAACTCTGCTCTCAGTATCAGTCCTGTACCTTAGTCTCCAAACATGCTGTCTGTAACAGTCTTTCTGCACCTCAGTCATCAACAACTGCTCTCTGAAACAGTCTTTCTGCACCCCAGTCTCCAACCTCTGCTTTCTAGAACAGTCCTTCTGTACCCCAGTCTCAATAATCTACTCTCTGCAACGATCCTTCTTCACCCCAGTCTCCAACGTCTGCTCTCTGCAACAATCCTTCTGCACCCCAGTATCCAATTTATTCTCTCTGTAAGATCCTTGTGAACCCCAGTTTCAAACTCTTCTATCTTTAACATTTTTTCTGCACCCCAGTCTCCAAAGTTTGCTCTCTGCAATGGTCCCTCTGCACCCCACTCTCCAACCTTGTTCTCTACAACAGTTCTTCTGTACCGCAGTCTTCAACCTCTGTTCTCTGTAAGGGTTCTTCTGCACCCCAGTCTCCAACCTCTGCTTTCTGTATCAGTCCTTCTGCACCACAGTCTCCAAACTCTGCTCTTTGTAACAGTCCTTCTGCACCTCACTCTGCTACATCTGCTCTCTGCAACAGTTCTTCTGCACCCCAGTCTTCAACCTCTGCTCTCTGCAACATTCCTTCCTCACCCCAGTCTTTAAAATCTGCTCTCTGCAACAGTACTTTTCCACCGAAGTCACCAACCTGTGCTCTCTGTAACAGTCCTTCTGCACCTCAGACTCCAAACTCTGCTCTCTGCAACACTCCTTCTGAACCTCAGTGTCCAAACTCTGCTCTCTGTAAGATCCTTCTGAAACCCAGTCTTCAACATATGCTTTCTTCAATGGTCCTTCAGCACTAGAGTCTCCAACCTCTTTCCTTTACAACATTATTTGTGCACCTCAGCCTCCAACCTCTTCTCTCTATAACAGTCCTTCTGTACCACAGTCTCAAACCTCTGTTCTCTGTAAGGGTCCTTCGAAAGCCCATCTCCAACCTCTGCTTTCTGTATCAGTCTTTCTGCAACCCAGTCTAAAAACTCTGCTTTCTGTATCCATCTTTCTGCACGCCTAGCTTCAAACTCTGCTCTCTGTAACAGTCCTTCTGCACGCCAGTCTCCAACCTCTGCTCTCGGCAACAGTTTTTCTGCACCCCAGTCTCCAAACTCTGCTCTCTGTAACAGTCCTTCTGCATATCAGTCTCCAACCTCTGTTCTCTGTAAGAGGCCTTATGCACCCCAGTCTACAACCTCTCCTCTCTGTAACAGGCCTGCTGCATTCAAGTCTCTAAACTCTGCTCTCTTTAACAGTACGTCTGTACCCCAGTCTCAAACCTCTGCTCTCAGTATCAGTCCTGCACCCCAGTCTCCAAACACTGCTCTCTCTAACAGTTTTTCGGCACATCAGTCTTCAACAACTGCTCTCTGCAAGAGTCCTTCTGCTCCCCAGTCTCCAACCTCTGCTCTCTAGAACAGTCCTTCTATACTCCAGTCTCCATAATCTACTCTTTGCAATGATCCTTTTGCACCCCAGTCTCCAATGCTTGCTCTCTGCAAAATTCTTTCTTCTCTCCAGTCTCCAACTTTCCTCTCTGTAAGATCCTTCTGCACCCCAGTTTTCAAACGCTGCTCTCTGTAACATTTCTTCTGATCCCCAGTCTCCAACCTGTTCTCTACAACAGTTCTTCTGTACCGCAGTCTTTAACCTCTGTTCTCCGTAAGAGTCCTTCAGAACCCCAGTCTCCTACCTCTGCTTTCTGTATCAGTCTTTCTTTACCACAGTCTCCAAACTCTTCTCTCTGTAACAGTCCTTCTGCACCTCATTCTGCAACCTCTGCTCTCTGCAGCAGTCCTTCTGCAACCAAGTCTTCAACCTCTTCTCTCCGCAACAGTCTTTCCTCACCCCAGTCTCCAAAATATGTTCTCTGTAAAAATCCTTTTCCACCGTAGTCTCCAACGTCTGCTCTCTGTAACAGTAATTCTGTACTGAAGTCTCCAAACTCTGCTCTCTGTAATGGTCATTCTTCACCTCAGTGTCCAAACTCTTTTTCCTGTATCAGTCCTTCTGCACCCCGGTCTCGAACCTCTGCTCTCTGTAACAGTCCTTCTGCACCTCAGACATCAACCTCTGCTCTCTGTAACAGTCCTTCTGTACCCCAGTCTCCAACCTCTGTTCTCTGTAAGGGTCCTTCTGAATCCCAGTCTCCAACCTCTGCTTTCTGTATCAGTCTTTCTGCCCCACATTCTCCAAACTCTGCTCTCTGTAACAGTCCTTCTATACCTCAGTCTGCAACCTCTGCTCTCTGCAATAGTCCTTCTTCACCACAGTCTGCAATCTCTGCTCTCTGCAACAGTCCTTCTCCACCCCAGTTTCCAACCTCTGCTCTCAGCAACAGTACTTCTCCACCCCAGTTTCCAACCTCTGCTCTCGGCAACAGTCATTCTGGACGCCATTCTCCAACTGCTACTCTCTGCAACAGTCCTTGTACACCCCAGTCTTTCACATCTACTCTCTGTAACAGTGCTTCTGCACCTCAGAATGAAAACTCTGCTCTCTGCAACGATCCTTCTGCACTTAAGTCTCCAACTTCTGCTCCCTGCAAAAGTCCTTCTGCAACCCAGTCTTCAATTTCTGTTCTAAGCAAAAGTCTTTGTACACCCCAGGCTCCTAACTCTGCTCTCTGTAACAGTCATTCTCTACTGCAGTCTCCAACCTCTGCTGTCTGTAATGGTTCTTCTGCACCCGAGATTCCAAACTCTACTTTCAATATCAGTAATTCTGCACCCAAATCTCCAACCTCTGCTCTCTGTAACAGTCCTTCTTCACTTCAGTCTTCAACCTCTGCTCTCTGCAACAGTTCTTCTGCACCCCAGTCTCCAACCTCTTCTCTCTGCAACAGTCCTTCTACACCCCAGTCTCCAAACTCATCTCTCTGCAACGATCCTTCTGCACCCCAGTCTTCAACCTCTGCTTTCTGTTAAGTCCTTTTTCACCCCAGTCTTCAAACAGTGCTCTCTGCAACTGTCCTGCTGCACCCCAGTCTCCAACCTCTGCTCTCTGTAGCGATCCTTCTGCACCTCAGTCTTCAACCTCTGCTCTCTGCATCGATTCTTCTTCACCACAGTCTCCAAACACTGCTCTCTGCAACAATCCTTCTGCACCCCAGTCTCCAAGCTCTGCTCTCTGTAACTGTCCTTCTGCACATCAGTGTCCAAACTCTGCTCTCTTTAAAAATTCATCTTCACGTACCTCTCCAAACTCTTTTCCCTGTAAGAGACCTTCTACACCCCAGTCTCCAACCTCTCCTCTCTGTAACAGTTCTTCTGAACCCCAATCTTCAAACGCTGCACTCTGTAAAACTCCTTCTGGACCCCAGTCTCCATACTCTGCTCTCTGTAAGAATCCTATTGCACCCCAGTCTCCAACCTCTCCTCTCTGTAAAAGTCCTACTCCACCTTAGTCTCGAAGTTCTGCAAACTGTAAAGGTCCTTCTGCATTTCAGTCTCCAACCTCTGCTCTCTGTAACAGTCCTTCTGCACCCCAGTCTCCACCATCCGTTCTCTGCAACGATACTTCTTCTCCCCAGGTTCCAACCTCTGCTCTCTGCAACAGTTTTTCTGCACCCCAGTTTCCAACCTCTGCTCTTTGTAACAGTCCTTCTGCACCTCAGTCTCCAAACTCTGCTCTCTGCAACAGTCCTTCTGCACCCCAGTCTCCAACCTCTGCTCCAGGTAACAGTTCTACTGCACCCCAATCTCCAAACTCTGCTCTCTGTAACACTCCTTCTTCTCCCCAGTCTCCACACTCTGATGTCTGTAACAATCGTTCTGGACCTCAGTCTCCAAGCTCTGCTCTCTACAACAGTCCTTCTGCTCCTAAGTCTCCAACCTCTATGCTCTACTAAATTCCTTCTGCACCTCTGTCTCCAAACTCTGTTCTCTGTAAGATCCTTCTGAAACCCATTTGTCAAACTCTGCTCTGCGTAACAGTCTTTCTAAACCCCAGTCTCAAAACTCTGCTCTCTGTAACAGGCCTTCTGCACACCAGTCTTCAAACTCTGCTCTCTGTAACCGGCCTTCTGCACCCCAGTCCCCAACCTGTGCTCTCTGAAACGATTCTTCTGAACCCCAGTCTCCAAACTCTGCTGTCTGTAACAGTCCTTCTGCACCCTATCATCCAATATCTGCTCTCTACTACAGTCTTTCTGCACATCAGTGTGAAAACTCTGCACTCTGAAATAATCCTTCTGGACCCCAGTTTCTAACCTTTGCTCTCTGAAACAGTCCGTCTGAAACTCAGTCTCCAAAATGCTCTCTGTAAAATCCTTCTGCAACCCTGTCTCGAAACTGTGCTATCTGTAACAGTGCTTCTGCACCCCAGTCTCCAAACTCTGCTCTCTGTAACAGGCCTTCTGCACCCAGTCTCCATCCTCTTCTCTCTGCAACGATCCTTCTTCACCTCAGTCTCCACCTCTTCTCTCTGCAA